>NW_026251493.1:0-320377 GCF_025024165.1 Kickxella alabastrina | reverse complement strand
CCGCCGACTGCGCTACAAGGACGATGAAACAGGGCGGACTTGGGCAGGAGACTCTGAGCATGTGCACCATGTACCGGTCCGGGCTGACACTGCTGGCCCTGCGTCAGTTGAAGCTCTGTGCGCTGGGTTCTGACACGCCGGACGACAGCTGGCATGCAGCCAGGGCACGCACGGAGCTCACCCGGGTGGCAAATCGGATTTGCGACGGCTCTGCGAGACAATCGCTCTTCCGAACCCATCGGCGATGCCATTGGAGGGCGGGCCCAGTAGGCGGGGCCTCATTGCCGCGCGATTCAACAGCCTGATGGAGTCGACACTGCACTTGTCTGGTGGGTACCGAGGGCCAGACTCACAGTTCGCGGCGCGGATCCTGAATACCCTCGTCATGCCCCTGGCTGTGGCTGGCAGCTCGCCCGTGCTGTTCCACGATCTTGCGCGGATAATCGGCATGGATCTCCGGTGTCCCCGCGTGGCCAGGACGATCGTCGACCTTGTTTCATTGCGATTCGATGCTATTTGGGCGCACCACAGCGAGTGCAGCGTCTGGCAGCGCGACTGGTCTCGATTGCAGAACACCGGAGTGTGCGTGGTCGACGCCATACCTGGCGCCAATGGCCCGGTCGCTTCGCATGCGGATCCAGCATGCGTACAGGACGAGCCTTCGATTGTCAAGGCGGGCGGCTGTGGGATTGACGATTGCGTGTATGGTAACAGCAGGGAGCGTGCTTTGCGACAGCTGAGGGTGCTGGGCGACGATTTGGAGCGGCGGCAGGCGGAAAAGGCTAGGGCTGCTCTTGCTGCAAAGGATCGCGCGGACAGGGTTACAAAGCCTGCCCCTACGGAATCTGTATCCATACCGGCACCTGCACCAGAGACTGCGTCCAAGTCTGCCCTCGGCAGTTCTATTTTTGGAAAAGTTGAGGAGGACGAGCTTGGATTCATGCTGTTGCGGCGCCGGCGATCTCGCGCAAACCAGCGATGAAAAGCAATGCTAGAGAGCAGCGCCTGCCTTACTTGCTTCTGTTTGGCTTTTTTATTTTAGCAGCAACAGCAGCGTCAGCATTCATCACTGCCTTTTTTCTCCCGCGCATTCATCTATCAGCTCGATTGTTCTCTCTCCATTGATGAATTATAAGTGTTGGTTTCACTTTTCTTTTTCACTTTTTTTGCCGTTTGAATTGCGTTCCTTTTTGTTTTTAAATTCCCGTACTTGTTAATATTTTCTACTCTTGACTTATCAGCACCAGCCCTAATTCAAGCTATATTTTATACGTCACTGCCGTAACAATACAGCATTGATAAAAACAATAATAACACCGGCATCAACAGAAGCACCATTGTAGCGCTGTGACCATACACCTATTTTGTTTTTGTATTTTGTCCTTTTTTCTTGCCTTTTCACTTGCCTGTTTATTTTACTTCACTTCACTTTCAAATTTTCTTTTTCATTTATTTACATTTATATCGCAAATGCTCAACACATCCGGCGCCGACATTCTTCCAGCAGGCAGTGTCGATGCACGCGCAACCAACGAAAGAAGCCGCGGCAGATCACAATCCGTCTCATCAAGTATACTGAGTGAAGACGAGTTCCACGAGTGCAAGAGTAACAATTCAGCCAGCGCAAAGCTCAGCTTGGGCATCCACACAACGGCAAACGAAAGCAGGGCATTGGAAACAGATAGCATATCCTCCTCATTCACTGAAGCAGTGCCCAAAAGCCCATCAGGGTCGCAAAAGTCACAGCAGCACCGCTACCGCAGCCTAACCAGCTCCGGCGTCCCTTCCGGCAAATCCAGCAGCAATGGTGGAAGCTCGGACAGCATGGACTTATTAAGCAATGTCCCGTTACCGGCAATGGCGCCGACACCCCTGCGGCGGTCGGCGACAACCACAACCAAGGCTTTTGATAAGAGCAAGGGTGCGGTCAGCTCACTGGTTGAGGAGCGCGCTCGGAGGGCAGTCAAGGCCATGGCTGAGGCATGCACCACAGGAATTTCGGTTCGTGAGGCCGACGAGCGGAGGTCACGCGCATTCAACCGGCTGCTTGTTGACAGCCGGCTGCACAGTCAGCTAGAACGGGCTCCCAGCAGCGGATTGGCAGGCCGCGAGGGCGTGCGCGGCAGCAGCAGCAGCGAAAACCTGGCGATGCAGCCACGGCTGAAGCATAATCCCATCCATCAGGTGTCCTCCCATGGCCACCTCTTAGGCGTGGCGGCTGCTCGTAGTAGATCTGCCAAACCCGATGACACAAGCATATTGCCAGCCAGAAACGGCATCCTGCCTGTGGTAAACGCGCTGACGCCAGAGCCTGACGGCCGCACTCTGAGCATGACAAGTGACCACAAGGCCATCATTGTCGCGCGCAGTGCCAGCCTGGAGGCGCGCGTCGACCGGCGCACGCGCGAGAAGCTGGCGCAATGGCTCGTATGCTTTGGCACGGTGCAGTTCGATGTCGACCAGGGCCCGACGCTCAACCTGCTGTACCCGCACGTGCAATTCAGCGAGAGCGAGCGCGCGGCCATCTGCTTCTCCTCGATGCCCGACTCGACGATCCACGAGCTATACGACTCAGTGTACACGTTCCACTTCCGCGTCAACCCTGTGCGGCTCAGACTGCCGAAGGACCGCATCTTTCTGTACGGGCACGTGTTTTTCCGGCAGAAGCGTGACCCGTTGATGCGGCGCGGCGGGTTCCAGCGGTCGGTCGTCGTGATCTCGCACTTGCCATACCACGGTTTGTTCTCGCGCATGGCACACATGCTGGGGCCGCTGTACTTTGACCTGGGCACGGCGATCCTCGAGGCCGCGGCGCAGAATGTCTCGTCGTGGCCGGCTCCCCGTGCAGACGGCGCCTACGAGCTGCCCTTTCTAGGCACGGCGCTGACGGTCGAGCTACCGGCGCGCGATGCCAGCCAGCTGCTGGAGACCAGCAAGTTCCCACTTGAGCGCTTCGACCCTGGCGAGCATATCTTGGCGGGCGTGACGTTTGATGGGCTGTTCCGCAGCTTCCGCGACGCCCTCGACGACCTGTGGGCGTGTTGGGAGCTGATGATCCTGGGCGAGTCGCTGGTAGTGCTGGCCGACACGCCGTCGCGGTGCTCCGAGGCCGTCGTCAGCCTGGTCGACATCATATTTCCGATTACTTACTGCGGCGACTACCGCCCATATTTTACCATCCAGGACCCGGACTTCCGCGCTGTCGTATCCAAGACGCACGTGCCGCCGAACACGGTCGTCGGCGTGTCCAATCCATTTTTCAGCGAGGCGCTGAGCCACTGGCCGCACAAGCTATTTTTGGGCACCTCTGGCCGCATGTCGCAGATGCATGGAGCGTCGGCGCGCAAGGCGCGCGCGTTCAACGAGAACAGCAATGGCAGCAGTGGCATTGGCGGCAGTAATGCGGCCACGGGCGGCGGCTCAAGCGGCGCAGCCGGCAACGGCGCGGTGGGCAGCAAGGGGATCAAGCAGGGTCTGCAGTCCAAGCACAAGTGTGCGATCAGCAAGGACCGTGTGTTCACCGAGCAGCTGCTCAATGCGCTCAAGACGGGAAAGCAGCCGCCATGGATGGTCAACAACATGCTGCGGCGCTACTTTATGGATCTGACGGTGCAGTTTCTGGCCCCGCTCAACCGCTATTTCTCCACGCTCATTCCACAGGTGCAGTCATCGACCGCCATTGTCACGCAGCAGCAGCAGCATAGTCGCGACAGGCAGCGGGCCGCACCCTCCTGGGCGCATGCGCGCGGCCGCGGATCGACTGGGTCGGCATCCATGGCAGCTGGTGCGAGCGCGTCGTCGTCGTCATCGGAGCTGTCCTGGTTTGTGCCACCTGGAAATCTGCGGCCTTGGCGCACGGACGACTTTATGGCGTCGCTGGCGTCCTTCGGCATATCGCCACAGCTCAACAGCCGCCATAACACAGCGACAGCCGCAGACGTCTTTGTCTCAGTGTTTTCGACAAACAGCACCAATGGAAGCGGAGACCAGAACGGTGCCCCGCTGACAGCACCTTCTGCTGGCGGCTCTGGCTCGGCTGGTTCTGCTGCTGGCTTGGCGCAGTCGACCTCGTTTCTGCCGTGGAAAAACAAGAAGGCAGCCTCAAAAAAGATCAGCGACGAGTGGCTGAATCTTTATACCCAGTTTCTCAAGTGCGGCAACTTTGCGACGTGGCTCGCCCGGCGCACTAACGAGGCGCAGCGCGCGTTGCTGTCGCGGTTCCGGCAGGAGATCTGCCGCGGCGATGTGCACGCGTGGTGCCGTGGCTACGACCACCCGCTGGCTCTGGACACGCAGCAGCTGGCGGCCGAGCTCGAAATGCTGGACCTGACCACGATGGACTTGGGCCAGAGCAGCAGCAGCGGTATTGTCGGCGGCGGCGGCAACAGCAGCGGCGGTGCTTCGGCCAATCATTCGCACGTCAAGCACGTGTTTTACCACGGTCAGGCCGAGGACGAGCGCGTCATGGCCGAGAGGCATCGGCAGCAGGCGCTGCGCGAGCAAAGGGAGCGGTTGGCGCAGAGCGAGCAGCCAGTGTACGGCAGTGACGGCGCTCTGATTGGCTACACGCGTCGCAAAACCAATCCCGAAAACGCAGCCCCGCCAGCTGCCGCCCGTGTGCATCCAGTAGCAGCACATGGCGTTGAGGCTGGCGGGGCGGCTGTGCGCAAGCAGCTGGGGCGGCGGATCACGCACGCGCGGAGGCCACAGCACGTCATGCTCCAGGCCGCATGGCAGATTGCAGAGGTTATGGGGCCGCAGGCTATGGCGCGCATTCCGCTGTCGCACCGGTCGACGGAGGCCAATTCGGCCATTGACGCAGAGATGCGAGCCTGCGGGCCTTCGTCGGCCGCCGAGACATTGGAGCTGCGCGCCCAGCTCTCCGTCATGCTCGAGTACTTGGCTGCCGAGGAGGGCTGCCTGTTTCTGCCGCTGGTAGCCGACGACTACGTGGATGCCGACGCCGACGCCGACGCCAACGTCTGAGCCCACAAAACTATTAAAAAGATAGTAGTGCTTGTATGCATGCACGTAATATCTTCCCCCGCTACTGCATTTCTCTTCTTTTTATTGCATTTTCCGCTACTGCGTCCATTAAAGTCAGCATTGGGTGTCACTATCACAGCACCTTGGTCTGGCTTTGCATTTATTTTTTGTTCAGTGGCCGAGAGGGAATATAATGTAATGCCGTTAGCCTCCACGCGGTGCATCCAATACACGCCTTATTTGGCCTTGGACGAGCCTGGGTCGTTCTGACTGGTTGCGTCCTGCGTCCTGCGTCCTGCGCTCCACATCGTCCAACTCGGCAGTAGATGAATTGCAGATTGACCGTGTACTGCCGGGTCAGCTGATTGGTGGGCAACCTGGCTTGCTTTGTCCGCTCTCTACTCCATCCCCAAAGAATGCAGCGCAAAATAGCAGCGGGTCATTCCTTGCGGCTGCTGATGCAATGTTCAGAACCGGTTGGCAAGAATTGCTTTTTTTCTTGCTACTTTTCTTTCCTTTCACCAGCCAAAAGGAAAAGACGCGCAATGCAGCATGAAACAAATAAAATCATGCACATGCGAAAGCAAAGCAAAGCATTTGTGATGGATGATGGATGATGGATGGCACCTCCACATCCCCACTTTTGCAAGGAGCCGGTCATGAAAGGAGGGGGGAGGAGGGGGTGCCAAACGCAGCTTATTTCTGGGTTTGGGAAAAGAAAATGATAATGATAATTCATGGGTAGGCCGAGCACGCACTGTGACATGATAGGAGGAAGGAACGACAGAAAAAACCCAAAGGAGCCTTTTTCTCTCGAGTGAATCCACAAAAAAAATCAAGGGCGAAAAAAAGAGGTGAACAATAAAAAAAACCCGAACCCGAACCTTGCCCTCTCCCTCCCAATCCTTTGCTTTCTTCTTCTCCTCCACCCCGCACACGCGTATATTCGTTTTTATTTTTTTGCTCTCTTTATTTTTCTCTCTTTCCCCTTTCGTTAATTTTATGCGCGTTTATTTAATGTACTTTAGGACTACAATAACAATAATAATTATATAATATTTTTTTGCTTTCGCTCTCTATATTTTTCTCCTAATTTTTTTGCCTTGGTATCGCAGAGTTGTAATAGTCTACCTTGGCCATACTCCATTTATTACGTTATATTTGACGCGCTTTTCACCTTATTTATAGCCCCCTTTTCACTTTCCCAACTCTCTATTCCTCTCGTTTTTTGCGTCAACAGCCCCTGCTCTTCGAGGAACACACGTAAGTACAGCCACCCTGCTGGCTATTTATTTCAATTTTATTTTTGCTCTGCTTCCCTGGCATCAGAATGGTTCTTTTTATTTTACCCGATGTGTGAATATCCCTTTGGTGTGCTTGTCAACCAATCTGTTGCTTACCGCTAGCTGATACTGATATGATTGCTTCGCAGAAACAAAATGAGAAAATATGAAGAATCCCGCACATGCTGTCATTTTTCTCTTCTTTACTCTCCGCATTTTGTTTTCTCTCCTCATTGATAATCGCAACCACACGCGTGTGAGAAAAAATTATAAAGAGCCGCTAGGGGCTGCACCAAAAATAAAAAAAGTGTACTCCCGTATGCAAAGTAGCGCTTGGGTTTTAAAACTGGAGACATACACGCATAGCATCTTTTGTTTTATTTTAATTACAGTTAGCTCCATTGAATCTACCCAATAATCAATGCCGAGCGGCAATTAAAATAGGGGACGTCACTTGTTTAAAATTGGTTTTATTTTATCCTGGCTAAAACCAGAAATGCTTCTATTTGAACAATTTTCATTTAACTTTTCATTCTAACTAATGTTTTCATCCTCTCACTTCGCCTCACCTCATCGGCTGTAAAAAAATAGTAGACTAATTAGATCGTAGAAGCAGCAACCCTCGCACGTACCGCACGCAATTTATTGTTTTGTTCCGCGCACCACACTAGGAAAAAACATACAGTACGATCAGCTCGTGTCTCCACACACTTTGACCATCGCTCTTTCGTTTTTTATTAAATATCCCGTTTTCCCGCGCTTGTATTTCCATGACAACCCATGAAATGAGCCCCCTATCAGACATTGACGTTGATTTGTCCTCCGAGGACGAGTCCAAAATGCAACTCGATGACGCCGCGGCCGAGGCCGAGGCATCGCGCATTCTGCAGGGCGAAAAACTCTACGGCTTCGGCTCCAAGGACTACGCGCCCAACACTCGCCGCATGGATTTTAGCCCCACGCCGCCGCCAGAATCTGCCGAGGCATTGGCCACTGAGTCTGTACCGCACAACGGAATTTCTGCTACCACAACATTGCCCCCACTGTCTGCCAAACCCCAGGCCGATGTCGGATCCACTGCAGTCTCCTCTGCCCACCACGCGTCCGAATTACCCCCAGCAATCACGCAACTTGGAGGCATAGAGGGCTCGACAAACGACGACGATATCGCCAGCGAAAACTGCTTTGTAAAGGAGGGCTCGGTCGAGAGCATCAGCGCACGGCACGCGTCGTCGCCAGCAATCGCAGCTACACCCTCGGCATCGAGGTCGCGCACGAGCATCTGGGTGCACTTTACACGAGACGCCGACTATGCCACCAACCGACGTGGCCGCTGCGTCTACTGCCGCAATTACTACTCGTGCAGCAGCGGAAGCACAGGCAATATGTGGCGTCATATTAAGCGCTCGCATCCCGAGAAAGCCGCCCACGCCGCGCCTCTGGCCACACACGGCTTACAGACCACCCCCCAACAACAGCAGCAACGCAGTGAACCATCCATTCTGTCAAGCGATAGTCGCTCGCGCAAGCGTCAGGCGTCCATGTCATCCCCTATCCAGGATCATATGATGACACCCTTGCAGCCGACACTTTCCGCGCGCGCAGGCGTGCCGCAGTACCAGCAGATGCTGCCGCCGCCAGCGTCACAGCAGATCCAGAGCCATTATCAGCAGGATCAGCAACTTCATCAGCAGTTGCAGACGCAACAACTTCGCCAGCAAATTCAGCAACAGAATCAGCAGCAGCAGTCATTCTATGCTCAACAGCATGGCTCTGAGCGCTCATCAGCTGCTCGCCAGTATGACGACAATGTTTACGGCGAGACCAACAATGCCACAAGGGCTGCGCGCTTGGGGGACTTGGCTGAGGGCTCCGCATTGAGCCCCGATTCATCGGGCGCTAGCACTGAAAATCTGAACCAGGCCCTGAAGCTGCTGCTGACACTCGTCGGCCGCAACACGCAGGGTGCCTCTAATGATCGGGCTAGCCACCAGGCGCAGTCCTCGCTTTTGCTTGGCTTGCTCGAGAATCTCAACACTGCGAGCAGCGGCAGAATCGCCACCAGCAATGGCGACGCAGACCATCAACCGACGCGTCACTTGCGCCATTCCAACGCACCCTTTAGATCCGGAGGAGGCACAGCATTGACTTCTATAGCCGAGGGCGGCCACCAGACCGCTGGCGACCAGCTCAATGCGGGAAGCAGCAGCGGAGGCGGATATGCGTACAGCCCAGCCCACAATGCTTACTACAGCGCCGGTGCTCAGGGCGCGGCTGTGAATCCAGAGAGCATCAATCAGTTTGTTATCGCCGTTGGGGACGCCATCCGGGCCAACACAGAGGCGTCATCTGCTGGCGACAGCTCGCCCACTGTTACCAGGGTGCAAAAGACACTCGATGCCTATGTCGACTTTATGGTGCGCGACTTGGTTTCGGTCGAGAAAATGCTGTCGCCAGGCATGCAGCAGCTTATGGCTAACTTATCCCATGGCTCTACCCCACCCTCGCCCAGCGTGCTCATGGGCGAGCTGCAACGTCAAAAGGATGTCAAGGCCCGGGATCTGCGTCAAAAACTCGATGCGGTGAGCGGTCGCATCTCAATATCCATTGGCACCGGCAAGTTGGCCGGCACGCTCTATCACCTTGCTGTGTACGCCCATTGGACCGACGAGGGTTTTGTGCGGCACAGCGAGCTGCTCGACTGCCACTGCGTCGACGGGCCAGCCACAAGCAGCGACATTATCTTCATGTTTGAGAGCACCCTAACGCAGTACAACTTGTTTGCCAGACTGGGCACTGTGACGACCAATTACACACGCGAGTTTGTCGAGTTTCTTAACCAGGTCGAGACCATCTGCCATGCGCGTGGGGTCACATTCGATCTTGACCGCAACCAGTCCACTTGCATTGTCAGCTCGCTGTTGGACGCCAAGGACAAGCTTTTGGCGATGCTCTACGGCTCGGACGCCGCAGTGTCGGCGAATGACTCTGCTCCCAACACGCCTATTGGCAAGCTGCGCCTGGCAGTTCAGACTTTAAGTCAGCCGGGGGCACTGGGCGCGCAGCAACTTGTCGAGCTGTGTCGCACACGCAGCATTGCCCTGAACACGCTCGACTTTGACTACACTCGGACTTGGGAATCTACGATGGCGCTCCTAGACAGTGCGCTTTCTATCTACTCCGAGCTCTCCAATATACTGAGCAGTGCGACGCCCGCTGCCACAGAGTCCAACGACACAATACTTCCAGAGGAATGGCTTTCACTTTCGCAAACCCATGTTCTTCTACGCATCCTTGACCTCGCGATTACGACGCTCGCGCGCCTTCCGACAGAGTTTCCCAGTATTGTGGATGTTGTGCCCGTGTACGATACCCTAATTGACAACCTGCAGGGCTTTTTGCAGACCGTCTCGCTCGATAACTTGGTGCGCCGGACGGGCGAGTCTCTTCGTGATTACCTGGCTCAGTGCCATCCGTTCCAGTCGTCGCCAATTTACCGCCTGGCGCCGCTTTTCGACCCCCGCCTTAAAACCGCTTATTATGCGGACCGTGGTCTCGACGAGGCGTGGACTAGTCGTACTATGCGCGAGGCGCGCTCGATTCTCTCCGAGTACATTGTGCCCATTAGCAATTCAAGATCTGCGGGTAGCGCGAGTGATGATAATGGAGCCTCTTGTATCTTTGCGCCAACGGCAGCAATAGCAACGGCTGCTCAGTTGGCAGATGACACTGGCAGCCAGCAGTCTGTCATTAAGTCGCAAATCGATGCGTTTATCCAATTGAGCAAACCCTCGGCTACTAGCCAGCTGATCGCCGACAGCAAGGCACACATCTTCAAGCGCGCCTTGGCGAGTGGACGCACAGAGCTCGATGAGTATATTAGTGCGCCGCTTGCTTCTCCGTCCATGTCGGTCTTGTCTTGGTGGCGTATTCATCATTTGGCGTTCCCGGGGCTGTCAAAATTGGCTCGCGAGTACTTGTCCATTTCGGCTTGCAGCAATAATTTGACTGCCTTGTTGCTCGCTAAGACTGGAGGTGCTGCTGCTGTTACTGGTAGTAGTGGACGGAGGGATTACTCGCAGTTGGTTGGAATGGATAAGAAACTCGTCGGTGTTTATATTTGCCTTAATCAGTGGCAAGCTGTAAAATCGCCGACGGTTTAAATTTTCTGTTTTATGACAGCTACCCTCCTATTTTTTATTTATATTATTCCCCTTCTTTTTTCTTTTTCGTTTTCATTTTCGCTTCGGTTTTCCATTTTCGTTTCTTTTTCTTTTTCTCACGCCATGGTTATTATCAATGAACAATGCGTAGCTTGGGTTTTCATATCTTTTTTATCTTGCCGCGTACTTTTCAACTTAAATTTTTTTGCGTGCGCTTTTAAATATAAATATTTTATTTATTCTTGTAATTAGACCTCTATTATATTACAATAATACAACAATACATGCAGTGAGCACTATTTACCATTTTTAAAATATCCAGAGATGCTTTGAGCTATTCATTTTAAAAAAACTGCGCAGTCTTGATTAATAGGCCATTTTCTAGATGGTAATTGTTTTAGATAATTATTTCATATTAACACGCTACTACTCCCCTAAATTTCAAACCTTGTTATACGCTGAGTGCAATACCATATTAAAGAAACAATTGTATTTATCTAGTTACAAATGTAGCATTCAATTATTAACCCCCATTTTGAAGATCGCGTATCCGGTTAAGTTAATGAAAATATAGTGAAAATATATTATTACGTAATTGCTATTAAATATTTGTCCTGCCTCTTTTATTGTAAAATTTAAATTTAACAAAATACAATACAAATTTATTAGAGGACCTTATAAAAGGACAAGCAAGTCACTAAAAATGTATTGCTTACACTTCTGTTGAGCAACCTGATGATATGGAAGTGGATTTCGAGGTTGAAAGTTGTGAAACGAGTCTTCATCAACATGCCGGTTGATAGGGTATAAATGGTACCATGTAGGATCAAATCAGGGGACATAATATTGACGCCCTGATATGCCCCCATTTCATAATGTACATGTACGGATGCATACATGCAAAGATCATAACATTGACATGCCAAGACACCAGTCTGTCTGCAGAATAACCAGTTCTCGCCAACTGAGTGCAAAATCGGTGAAGTGTGCAATAAAGGCAACGAGACACATATATGAGGTCGTCTCAGTTACGCTTTTGATCTCATTGATAAAAAAGTTTATAGACTAACACCCCATATTTCTAACAGTACCATGGTAGTGCTCCCCCCACCACCCCCTCTTATTATAACATTTCTATTCAACTTTATCTGTAATGAGATTTGGACTAGCTATAATATATGTTAATAAAAATGAGACTACGGAAAGAGCTGAAGAGCTCACTATTCAGAATTCGCCGTACGCGTAAAATATCATAAACATATTTTACGCGTCTGCGCTGTCACGTGACTCGGCCCCCATTTCTGATGTCACATTATCAATTCAACATTTAAATTCCTGTTATAAAACCTCTTACCTATTTTGCCTACATTTCTGCTGCTGCTGCCACTGTCATCGTAGCCTTAACCAACAAGGTCAAGGAAGCACACAAGTACCCTATGGCCAACTACAAGAAAGAGTATATTCTCACCCAAATGATGTAGCCCAAGTACTTTCCAAGTATAGAGATATTACCAGTATGATTGGTGTCAGCAGATGGATTGAATCTGAAAAGTACATGGTATCTAGCGAGTATATGCCCAAATATATTGATAATAAGGGATTCAGATGTTGAATATCATGGACAGTTTTTAAACGATTAGAATAATCTTAAGAATATTATTGGGTATCATGATAAAATCTTTGGGAATTTGATTCGCGTATAAACCTAAACAATTTTAGCGCTTAGGTTTACATGGAATTATACCAGTTGTAAGAAAAAACATTCTACTTTAAATTAAAATTCGCTAGTGTTTTTAATTCTGACTTTAATTGGATAAATGCTATTAATTTATTATGTGTTATAATCAATTTATTAAAAACCAAATTCTACTCTATTCCAATGTTGTTCAGATATCTACTTGTGCACGTCTGGTTGCAGAAATAACTTTTGCTCTTGAGTAGTGGGCGACTACATGTCCGACAAATGTCAATATCCATTATATAACTGCTTTTAGGACAATGGTATTTAACGGGCAAGTAGAATACTTGTTTTACTGCTGCCATGTCTCTCGTGCTAAAGTTGCTGTTGTTATTATTGTGCGACATAGGTCAAATCGAATAAATCAAAAGTATATCTGAGCGAAGGTGGTTTCGAATATTGTAATACTAAATATATTTAAAAAATTTTATACGAGACAAGAGAGGCTGCTGCCAAAAACTCTATTTTTGCTGTTTATTTGTCAGCTGTGGAAAAAATGATTGGCATCGTTGTAGAGATGTCAATCACTACACAAAATGATATTGGATATAGCAATATTATATATTTAAAAATTGATATATCTATGAATTACATGGATAATTAAAAACAACTACGTTTAGAAAATTAGTGGCTTATAAACCACCAGCCCGCTTATTTTTCACATACTGGCTCAACATGCCGTAGAACCAGTACATGTGCATGGGAAACACAACCAATATTATCTTCCACACAAACCTTTGTTCAGAATACAAATAAAACTTGCAGCCCAACGCCACATGCAGCACAATCCTGGTGACAAAAAAGACCACTACAAACCAGATATCGCTCCGCCACTCCTTCCTGATACTGCCCAATGCAAGAATTATTGTTGGAATTTCGTTATAAAAGAACATGCAAAATATACCAGCCGCCCCATTTATAGCCAAAAATATGGCAATTGCAACGTAAAGTGTGTGGTGGATGTACCCGTTTACCAGTGTTATTGATGATTGGTAATAGAGAATCCCTAGGAGGAGGTCATAGAATAGATATGAGACAAAGAATCCTAGAAGACCAAGTGAAAATGGGTCGCTTTGGATTATAATGCTGATGTCGAGGCCGCCAAGAAATATCGGAATAAAATAGGGTGTTGCACATGCGGTTAACAGTATACAGCTTGTGGTTGTGAGCACCCAGGATAGTTGCTTTTCATTATTGAACATTCCGCTGTGCCAGGCAACGTAGAATACTAGGTTCAGTAGTATTGTTCCGACAAAAAAGCCAGTAATAAAATCCGTTGGTAATAGCAGCAGCATGTATTTTTAATAGTTTAAATTTAAAAAATAATTGAAAAATTGAAACAAGTAATAGAAAAGAAATGGAAAAAGCCATCAAACAAAAAAATAAATGTTCTTGACGTGCACTTTAATTACGCTAAATTTTTTGTTTAGGCTGTTATTGATGAACAATACAGATAGAGTATACATTGTTTGGCCAGCAAATAATTGAATGCTCGTTTACATTTAACAAGCCAATCCATACATTATAGACCGTGTATTGTTTTAACTTGAAATCCACCATAAACCAATTCAGCAGATTATTCAAGTCAATGCATATTTAATAATTCTTGTTCAAGCTCAAACGCCTCCACAACACTTTCGGCTCATGGACTTTGGCCTTGAGGTCGAAATTGTATTTTGAGACGACAGAAGAAATAATTTCCACACATACATTATTTATCTTTCAGGCTCTCAATATGCTCATTCTACTCGACACCCCAAATAACAAAACCCTGGCATTCGATGTCTGCAGCTTGCAGCCACTCGAGGATCTTGCCCAGCAGGCAGGTCAGAAGCTCTACGGCTCCCACATCCTCCATACCAACACATACATTACCGGTCGTCGCGGCATCAGCGCCAGTGAGGCATTACTTCGGACCCCGCCCTGGCTGACCCTGTGTCACCGTACACTGGTGGCAAGGGTGGTTTCGGTAGCATGCTGCGCTCGCAGGGAACAAAACATCCAATAAGCCGGCCAACTTTGACAACTGCCGCGACCTCTACGGACGCCGCCTAAAAACCCTAAACGAAGCCAAAACCATTGTCGAAAACATTGAGGCGCAGGAAAAGGAAAGAGAAAATGCCAAAGAACGCAGGCGCAAGAAGATTGCCGACGGATTGGTCGAAAAGCCAAAGAAAAAGTACAGGTTTGATGACGTTGAATATACGAAAGAATGCGAGGAGATTGTCGAGAGCACGAGGGCAATTACGCGCAAGGCAATGAAGAAAATGGCAGCGGATGTTAAAGCATCGGCTTCTGAGAAGAAGAAGCAGGCTGAAATGATGATTCCATTGTTTGGCGATGGTCTGGATGATCTGGATGGCCTTTCTTCGTCGTCGTCATCGTCGTCGTCGTCGTCGTCGTCTGATGAAAGTGACAAAGATACCAAGAGCAGTGCCGATGACAAGAAAAGCAAGCGTAAGCGCAAGGCGGTGGATTAGCGCAGGTCCAAATCCAGGACCAGGGGTGAAAGGCTAATGTTAAAGAGCGCATCAAAAAAGTACTGTGTGATTTAACGCCCGATTAATGCAACTCTTGAGCATTCGTTCAGTTCTCCGGTCATTTTTACATCGTTTCTTCTTTTCTTTTTATTATTATTATTATTATTTAGACCACAAAAATCTGTATCCACTTCATTAACCTTTGGACACATTTTGCAAGCGCTTATAAATAACTCGCAATGGTACGGCAACCGCACAGAACGAATCATTCAACTGTTGTCAGCACATTTTAGCGCTCTTTTCATTTGCATTTTAGTAATATCCAAGCAAGCATTGCTATATCTCTATATCGCACACCACTGATATTGATTTTACATTATTGTGTAGCTCCGCTCCAAATACTTTCTCCAGTCTGCCAGCCGTCTGGTCATTTCCTCGCGAACTGCCCTTATCCGGCCCAGGCCAACCCCTATCACTCCACACAATAGATCGTTCACTTTGAGCAGCAAAATGATGGCGGCACAATTTACTGTGAATATCCAGATCAAGTCACTGGACGAGCTGGCTAAGATCAATGACAAGTCGCTGATTCAGTCGCAGGCGTACGTCGATGGGAGATGGGTCAGTGCGTCTTCAGGAAAGACCTTTGACGTGACTGACCCCGGGACAATGCAAAAGATTGGCAGCGTGGCCGACATGGACGCCGATGATGTCAGACGGGCCATCGACGCTGCGAGCCGTGCCTTTGAGAGCTGGAAGAATACCACTGCAAAGGAGCGCTCTCTGATCCTGCGCAGGTGGTTTGATCTGATTATCTCAAATAAAGATGATCTGGCTAGGTTGATGACGCTGGAGGGCGGCAACCATTGGCCGAAGCGTCGGGCGAAGTGGTGTACGGTGCATCGTTTATTGAATGGTTTGGCGAAGAGGCCAAGCGCGCCTACGGTGATGTAGTGCCGTCGCCGCTCAGCAGCACGCGCATGGTGGTGTTGAAACAGCCTGTGGGCGTCGTCGGCATTATCACGCCATACAACTTTCCCAACGCGATGATCACGCGCAAGGTCGGCGCTGCGCTGGCCGCCGGCTGCACTGTAGTGGTGAGACCGGCCCACGAAACGCCGTATTCAGCCCTGGCGCTGTGCGAGCTGGCTGAGCGCGCCGGCGTTCCACGCGGTGTTTTCAACGTTGTGCCGTGCTCAGCCGAAAACACGCCCGATGTCGGCAAGGAGCTGACCACCAATGAAGCCATCCGCAAGGTGTCGTTTACTGGCTCCACGGCCGTTGGCAAGATGCTCACTGCGCAGGCCGCCGGCACCATGAAGAGAGTGTCGATGGAGCTTGGCGGCAACGCGCCCTTTATTGTCTTTGCCGACGCCGATCTGGACGTCGCCGCCGAGCAGCTTGTCGCGTGCAAGTTCCGCAACTCGGGCCAAACATGCGTATGTGCCAACCGCATTTATGTCCACGAGTCTGTCTACGACGACTTTGTCAGCCGGTTTGCTGTCCTGGTTGAGAAACGCTTGCGCATTGGCCATGGGGTGTCAGAGGGCGTCAATTTTGGCCCACTAATTACCGAACGCGGCCTGCAAAAGATTGAAGATCAGCTGAAGCGTGCTGTGGATGCGGGTGCTCGCGTGTTCCTTGGCGGAAAGCGCCCGGATATTTCAGCAGCTGGGTACTTTTTTGAGCCCACGATCCTTGTGGATGTGACTGATGAGGTGCCAATGTCGTGCGAGGAGACGTTTGGTCCGCTGTGTCCAGTATTTAAGTTTAGCTCTGAGGAAGAGGTCATTCGTCGTGCGAACAGCGTGCCGGTTGGGCTGGCCGGGTATTTTTTTAGTCGCGACATTGGACGTGTGTTCCGCGTGGCAGAGGCCCTGGAGGTGGGCATGGTCGGCGCCAACACGGGAATAATCAGCACCGAGGTCGCTCCGTTTGGAGGTGTCAAGGAAAGTGGTTTTGGCCGCGAGGGATCACGCTACGGAATTGATGAGTACATGAATATCAAGTACATCAACATTTCTCTGTAAATGTAGGGTTTTTTAAATTATTATTTTTATAATGGTCAGCAATACTTGCTCTTTTTTATTTCCCACCTCCAACCGAATCAATTATTCTATGCTCATAATAAAATGGATGGCAAAAAAATGAAACCCAACGTGGCTTTGTCTTTATTAAGTACGTATTGAAAAGTGGTCAATGTGTCAAAAGCAAGTTAGATGCAACGTTACGGTTCGTTATTGAAGATTTTGATAAAATTGAACTCTTTTATTAGCAGTACTAAACCGTATTTTGCTACAAAATTTTTTGCGCGTATTCGTCGTCATCAAGGAGCTGAGCAATATCCGCGTTTTCTTTATGTGTAGATTCAGCACCCTTGCCACTGTAAAGACTATTTTCGTATGAGGCAAAATGGGATGAAGCAAGATGAACACTACCAGTTAAATATATTTTTGTTGTCCGTATTGGATTCTGAGAAAGGTTTTGTAAACTTGTAGGATGTATACTATGTATAAAGGTGCATTAAATATAGTACTATTTACTGAAAGAGAAGAAAGAAAATACAAAACTGCGTTGGGTCACTATGTGACTTATAAGTGGTTGTGCGTTTGAATAAACAGCCAAGACTGGCTAATCAGCTGATTGCAATCGACTAATAGTTCAGCTTTTCAAATGCGAAAAAACAAACTTTTATTTTTGATAATACAGCTTTCCATCATATTTGTTGTGTTTCGTGTGAAATCACAAAATTTGAATTGCGCCAAGTGTAGATCCAAATTTAATAACGGTTATGAGAAAAGTGCAAACAAGTTTGTATAAAAATGACGTACATCTTTTTTGTAAAACATTCAAGTCGTGCATGAGTTCAAATTCCATGTTGCGCATTGAAATAAAAAATATATATGAGCACAATGTACCCCGATCGGTAAACTTTATCAGCATATTTTGTGCAAAATCATTTTGTGGGTAGAATAGATGCTACCAAGTTGACATACGCACTAAGAATACAGCAGTGCGTAACTAAAAATACTTTGTGTGAATTCTTATTTATGGCAACTGGGAAAATAAAGAAATTTTTAGGTTGGCAGGTGGGCCGAATCGAAAGTCAATCGCTATTTACCCTGGGCCACGCGCCCTTTTTATTTCAAGGCATGATTTCCGTGGAAGAAAATCCTCGCTTTGTGAAATTCGGATGTGCAGTTTTTCCAGACATTTGCTTGTTTTGGTGTTTGTTTTTGTTTTCATAATTTTTTTGATAAAAGCATGGGAAAATGATTGTCGTGCATTGCCCAACATAGCTGCGATCGACTAGAACCCGGGTACCCTTGATATTTTTATATTCAAAAAAGATGGTGCGATCGACAGACGTTAATTGAAAATGCAACCTTTCACAATATTCTATACATGCTGTAGGTTTTCTTTGCACCACTAATATATAGTATCTAAAATGCAACCTATTTAATTAATGTGCAGAGTGTGCATCAATTGGAGCTGTTGCGATACTGTAGCATACCGGCACCTCGGACAGAGTTTATAAGATACACAAGAACTAATCGGATCTGGAAACAACTACGCGTTGTGGAGTCACTTGGCAAAATTCATGTATGCGTATACCAAATTTGCATTGAAACTCCAAAGATGCAGTTTGCAAAAAGTATGCAAGGTATTAGGATACTGAGCATGATTATGTGCGCTGTGAATAACCAAGGTTTTCCAAATGTTTTATATTAATCTTGGAAAATGTTAACAAATCAAAATTGGGAAACTACCACATCTGTCCAATACTTTAAATAATTACACTGCCTGTTGTGGTAGCTCTGTTGATTACAGAATTGTTCGTCCAATGCCAAATCCGCCTTTTCTGCTTGTTAAACTATTAGGGGGCTGAGAAAAAACCATGTGCGGTCTGGTAATGGTGTTGGCGTCCTTGCCACTATAAATGCTGCCCTTTGCGTAAAGAAGCCCCGTTTCATGTCTTCCCATGGTGCTATCCATAACGGATCCCGCGTAAGTGGTGGCGCGGCAATGGCGTCCAAGCTCACGTCGTACTCCTTCTGCAGCCGTCGTCGCGCAGCTTGGTAATCCAGTGAACTAGATAGCGCTGCCTGTTGAATATGCAGTTGTAGAGGGGTATTGACATGACGAGCCACCACATCGAATTAACACCGATGTGGCTCAGAACCGTGTATATAATGCGCAAGTTCTGAACAAAAGGATACGGATTCTTGAGCGGCGCATAGTTCAGAATCGTAGAATACACAATGTGACCAAGTACAATGATGCACGTTACCACCATTTCGCGGGTCTCGTTAAACGAACTCTTGATGTTTCGGATCATCCAATGGAAGCCAATAACTACGGCCACGTTTGTACACATAAACGCATACAGTGTAGTTTGGTAGTGCGAGTGAACGTTGCATATGTCGATGGCGGGCATGTACTGAGTTGTGATTCTGTCCGGGAGCACCTGCGAAACAACTCCAAAAATGAGGATACACAACCAATAAACGCCCAACACCAGATATAGAGCCCAGCTGTGGTACGTTTGATGAAGATGGAAGATGCGGTATAGCCCATACGCCCTCAACGTCATTAGGGAAAACACACCACAAACACCCAGCAGAAGTCGCATCCAGATTCCAAACCCTTTGCAGTTGGTCATAGCCGTGTTAATCAAAGGCACGTGCCCATTGCCCTGAAGATCGCCGATAAACCAAATCGCCATTAACACCATCATCATCGCCATGACTTTGACACTTTTAGCTTTTATCGGCGGATAGTTTCTGTGCCACAGCATGTATACGACCGCTAGAAAGTTTATGCAGTATACTATGGTAAATACAATAATTGTAATTGCATCTGCCTTGCCTCGGGGCTCGATGTATAGAGGGACCATCGCGCCAATCGCCTGACGCTGCACCTCGTACTCAGTCACTGTGAAAGATATTTGGTTGCCCATTGTGAAAAAAAACTGTCGGTGGGTAGGCGGGCCAAGGATATTCTAGAAAAATAGAGGTACGAAAATACACTCAAAATACAGTCTGTGGCAAAATATTATAAGGGCTCGTGGTTTAACAGCTAAAATATTTAAATAAAAAGAGGTAAACAAATTAAAAAGGATATATAAAATAGAAACTAGGAATCGCCAATTGTCAAATAAGAGGAAACGACAATGGTTTTATAAATAAAAGTGAATACACAAATGCGTGCACGTCAAAACCACAAAACACAAGCATTCTCCAAGTGTGCGTGTGTGTGCAAAAAGGGGAGGTTCATCCTACATGCCATTCGATTTACCTGGCGTTCTCTGCTATTTTTCTTTGTAGAACAGGGTACAGAAATTTTGAATAAGTAAAAATATATGTAGTCGCAATCACTCACTGGTCGATTTTCTAAGAAATCAGGTTTTCTTCAAGTGGAAAAATATGCATTGGAAAATATCAATTCACCCAAGATTTGCATTTGATTGCAACAATCAGGGCAAAGAACTTCAAATAGCAAAATCCTTTTTTTCTTTTGGCACAAAAAGTCAATGTTATACATTGCAACTCGGCAATACACAAATGTTGTTTGGAGGCAAGCTTGAGCTATAAAGAGGAATTGAATCTACCTCTTGCATTGGGTGCAGGATTTGTCGTTATAGCAATGCGCGGTATAGTCAAGCTTCAGTCTGAATTGGGGTAGAATGCAAAAAAGCTGAGGTGGCTTGTCATGTATTGAGCAACACAAACTTTAAAGGGTTTGCTAACCTTTTTTATTTGGGTCAAATTGGAACCAGTGACATGTCACATGTTGCCAGCATTGCGGAAAGATACGAGCAGACTTGTATTTCAACAAAACTTGAAATATAAAAGTATACATCCTTGACATCAATTCCGCTTTTTTCAACATTATTATTTTGACAAAGAAAATACAAGCACCGGTTCCAGTCTTAATTTTGGTTGAAATTGGCCGTTTTTGATTGAGCAATCTGTAATCTATTTTTAAACTAAACGAAAAGAATAAAAGCGCACAATGAATTGTAAAAAAATGTTGTAGCCGTGTTATGTGAAATAATCAGAGCGAACTGGCTCGAACAGAAAATAATGTAAAAAATTGAGATGTGTTGCCTAGGGTACCAAGCGCGCATTGAAACAGCATAAAAACAAGTGTAATTATGTTTACAAAAATAAGTAAATTAGCTCTTACAAGCACTGGGCTGCGATTATTGTATTTATTACTCTATAACATTACCAAATCAAGCATAAGCCCTAGAGTCTAAAGGCTAATACCTCAAATGACGAACCACATATGTGTTGTATGCACATCTTTTTAATTAATTTACTGTAATATATATATATGCTACAGTTTCCGATAATATGATCAATGGCTAATTTAGTAAAACAAAATATTACATTATAACACACTGAAACCATTATGTAAATTATTTATGTTTTCTCATCGTTTCCGTACTTGTGATTTCCGGGAGGCTGAAAAATACTATGTGCAGTCTGGTAATGGTGTCGGTATCCCTACTGCTGTAAATTCTGCCTTTTGCGTAGAGATCCCGTTTTGTTTCTTCTCAAAGCTTTGTTCAACAAATATGACTCGGGGTTGGTAGTGGTGGCAGCGGCAATGGCATCTAAACCCACATCGTACTCCCTCTGCAGGCCATCGTTGCGCAGCTTGGTAACCCAAAATTCTAGATAGCGCTGCTTGTTGAATATGCAGTTGTACATAGGCACGGCCATGACAAGCCACCACATTGCATTGACACCAACATGACTCAGAGATGTGTATATAATGCGCCTCTTTTGCCGAGGGGATACGGATTTTTGAGGGGCGCATAGACCATGATGGTTGCAAATATAAGGTTGGCAAGTATTATAGCGCAAGTAGCCACCATTTCGCGGCTCTCGTTGAACGAGCTCTTGATGTTGCGAATCATCCAGTGAACCACCACCACAATAGACACGGTGACGCATAAAAACATGTACATTGCTGTTTGGAATCCTGAATAAACGTTGCACATGTCGATGGGGATATATACTGAGTTGTGCCTCTGTCCGGGAGTACTTGACCAACAACTCCAAAAGCAATCACAAACAACAGGTATACACAGAACGGAAGATATAGCCCTAGGCTGTAGTACGGAAGACAAAGACAAAAAATGCGGTACAGCCCATACGCCCCAATTCATTAGAGAAAATACACCACATATGCCCAAAAGGATGCGCATCCAAAATCCGAATGCCTTGCAGTTGGTCATGGCCGTGTTAACCAAAGGCACGTGCCATTGCCCTGAAGATTGCGATAAACCACACTGCAGACAGTATCATTACTAAAGTCATTATTTTTAAAATTTTGGACTTTAATGGTAAATAATTTCTGTTCCACAGCATACAAGCAACTGCTAAAAAGCCCAGACAGCATACTACGATAAATACAATAATTGTGATTGCATCTGCCTTGCCTCGGGGCTCAATGGTTATGCCTGCCATCTCGCCAATCTTCTGACGCCGCACCTCGCCCTCGTTACTGTGAAAGATATCTGGTTACCCATTAGAAATAATAAGAATGGTTGTTTGTTGTTTGGGTGATAGTAATAAATTGTAAAGGTTTTTTAAAAATAAAAATGTCGTAAAATGCACAAAAAATTTATAGATTGTGGTTGAATAATAGCATAGAAAATATATAACCGCGAATGTAAGGAGAAATGTAGAAATAAAGGAAAACAATAATAATAAAGTACAAGCGGATTTACCAATATATAGAAAAAGTTGAGGAAAGGGTTGAAGGGGAAAGGGGTGAAGGGAAACAGAATGTCCAAATATGGATTGAATAACATGCAAAGAATATCAAATCGACCTTAAATAAATTTAAGTGCGTGGATGTTGCAAAAGCCCCTGGCACCCTTTTTGGTCAATTTTTTTTGCAAAGACAATTTTGTACCTAGAATAATAAAAGCAAACATTCCAAATTTATTTAAATCCCGGATCTACAGAGTATAAATAAAAATGCACTTGAAAATTGACATTGAAGAAAATAGATTGTCTACATTTTCACGTTGCTAAAAAATAATCTATTAAAAAATAACAGCTTTTTTAGTTTTCCGTGGAGCAGACTTTGCCTAAGTGGATGATCTGAATCCATATCCAGAAACAATACTTTATACTCCGCCAAAAACATTGCACGCACGCAATAATGATTAGCGTAGAAATTAAATCAGCGGTAATAGAAAATTATATTAGCCACGGCCAAACCTGATTTTAACAGGTATAAACAATATAAAAAATGTTTTTATTGTTGGTTTTTTTAGATTATGCGTAATTAACCCACACAGAAACTGCTCAGTTTATCTTGGAACTTCACTGGGATGGAATTGGGGCGAAACCCTACAATCACACTGCTTAAAAATAAAAATCATGACATGAGACCAATAGTTTATTATGCCAAATGATCGCTTATTTCACTGCTTAAGTCGCTGCCCTAGATTAATTTTGTTATAGGGACATGTAGCCAGGTCTGTTACGTAGCAATGTCGATCATCAGTGGCACTGATCCTTGTCAAAAGCTGATCAAAATCAACGGACGTGTATATTGTAAGAGCAACACGGCCGTGTTCGCTTGTCTTGGAAATGTTATAAATACCAAGCCAGCAGACCAAGAGTCGAGAATAAAAGGTATCCAGCAGAAGCTTTAATTATCTAATTAATAAACATTCAATAGCACCGTTTACAATAATATCAACCATACGCGGTTTTAAGGTCTGCAAGATGGCATGGTAGACAATCAGTCTCATTCATCAACTTTAGTTTAGTTTGCTTTTGCTTGTTTTATATCTCGCTCAATATATTTATTTTTTCTTATTTCATTGCTTAAAAAGGAACATTTGAAGCGCACTCCATGGCTCGATTTTATCATTAAATATTTTGTCATCAAATTTTCAAATTGGCAACGGCTCATTTATCAATTTATCAATTTTTCAGTTGTTGTTTAGATTGAAATTTGGAATATTTTTGAAATATAAAAAATTCTATAAATATGCTGGTTTGTACTGCCCATTTCCAGGCCATTTTTCCGACGCCGATGGGGGTGAAGATGGCAGGAAATCAAGCGTTGCAAACCCCAGCTATTGCTTGCTTTAATGCTTGACCGCTGCTAGTTTAACGCTTGACCGTTTCTTGATCACATTTTGACCACTGTCTCATGTCAGAATGTTTTCTAAAATTAATCACTCAAAATTTGAAATTTGCAAGTATGCGCATTTCCATGGCTCTGAACATTTTCATATTATTATTTCATATTCAGCTCTGATTATTTAAATCATTCCTGGCAACTAGTAATTAGTTAGGAAATTGAAAATAATACACTTTTAAAATTGTCAAGTATCCAATTCCGTTGCAGCCGCAACTACCGACGCTGCTGATTCTGTCGCAGCAGCAGCCATCGCCGTTTCTGTCCAACTAAAACTGCTGCCGGCGCCGCATCTATTACGGACAGTGCGTAGCAGAGGCGCAACCAGTGGATGCCTATTCGCCCACAGTCTGCCAATATTATCCTGTGGATAGGGTAGAAAAAGAGCTGGTCCAAACGCAATGTTTTTAACAAGGTAAAGCAGCAGGTGCAGAATGAGTTGGCTAAGCGGAATAGGAGCAATACATCATCTCCAGCCTGCTGATAATTTTAAGCATAATTTCAGGCTGAGCGGCTGGTTGCGGGTAAGATCAAGCACAAAATCAGATAGGGGATGCATGACGAGTTGACCGCGCAGCAGCAGATTGCCACAACTGGCATGAATATAATCCCGGCGGTAGAAAAACCTCACCAAATTTTATGACACGGCTTGCGCCAGTGCACAATGGAAGGCTGCCTGCAGACCTTCAGGGCTGACGAACCCGGGTTGAGGATGGCAAAAAGTGCCAACAGGCAGACGGAAGTGGAATCGTGACATGGCTTCGGTATTAAAATTTTGCATTATCTTCAATACCCTGCTTACTGGCAAACGCCCTTCTCATTTTTGCGCAAAAATTCATTGTCAGAGTCGGCTGAACTTGAGTTTACAGCCATGCCTAAAACTTTGCCCAAGTCAAAGCCCAAGCCCAAGTGCGTGTGAATTAATCCGTCTGTCCAAGCTTCTCATAAAAAGCAGCGCAGTGGTTAATAGCTTCAACCGTAGTGGGCTACTGTCTCTAGTTTCTAAGAATTTCCGGGTGCTATGCAATTTTGATGGAAAAGATGTCTATTTGCAGGATATTTAATTTTTTTTGGATATTTGTAGTCTTTTTCAGTGCATTAATCGTCTCCTCAGCCAAATCAGCTAGTATATTGTAAAAGTGCGCCCGTTTACCAACACCGCAAACATACTAACTAAAATATTTATACAATTTGACATTTGTCAAAGTTATAATGATTTAACCCCGTTGTGAGCTGCGCTCAGATTGTGCTGCTGTAACTACGGCCTTTAAAAAGATATCGGCATTTAGAGATTCGATGTGGCCTGCTGCTTGTCCTCAAAGAAATTACGCCAGTCGTCAAGTTATCTAGCATCCTAATGGCGCTCACCCGCAGCCGAAGACCGGCTAGAAAAACCACGCGCAAGACCACCACCTGTATACGCTGTATTTTCAGAAAACATGGGATGGTCGTTGTGCACAGTATTTTTAAAATCAATAACATTGCTGGTGCACATGTAATCGTCCGTGCGTAGAATAAGCCGTCATCCTTGTTTCTGTCCGTGGTTGCCTGCAGCAGCGACTCATGGCCATTGTTTGCAATAGCGTCTGAATCTACATTGTACTTTTTTGCAGACCGTCCTTGCGCAGCTTGTTGATCCAGTGAGTGAGATAGCGCTGTCGATTGAACATGCAGTTGTACATGGGTACTGCCATGATGAGCCACCACAACAAATGCGTTCCAAAGTGGTCAATGCTTGTAGCCAGGATGCGTATATTCCGGTTCATAGGGTAGTCGGGTATTTAAAGTTGATGACTATCGAGAATACAAAGAAGGCAAAAATAATGAAACCATTGGTAATCATCTCGCGGCTTTCATTGAACGAGCTCTTGATATTGCGAATCTTCCAGTGAACGCCATTAAAAGAAACCAAGTTATACCCAAAAGCACAAACAGCGATGTCTTGAACCCATTGTCCAAACTGCAGAATCGTAAGACGGGATGTAGAAAGTTGTCTTTTCAGACTTAAGACCTGTGCAATAATTCCGTAGCCAATAAAATCAGGCAATATATGGCAACCGGCAGATACAGTCCCAGACTGTGGTACGGAAGGTTTAAATAAAACACGCGGTATAATCCATACGCCCTCAATGCAGTCAGTGCGCACACGCTGCACACGCCCAGCAGGATCCGCATCCACAACCCAAACGCCTTGCAGTTAGTCAATGGCGTATTTGCCAATGGCACATGCCCATTAGACTGAAGGTCGCCGACAAACCATGTCATGGAGATTAACATGAGAATTGTCATGAGAATCGGATTTTTGGACTTGATCGGTGGGTACTTTTTGTTCCACAGCATGTATGCCAATACAAAAAAGTCAAAACAGTATATGACCGAAAAAAATATCAGCATGATCATGTCTGGCTTGCCACGCGGGTCCACCGTTACATTCACAGACTTGCCATACTCCACACGATTTAGTCGCTCTCAGTCAGCGAAAATGAAAGCTGATTGCCCATGTTTTAAAAAATTAATAAAAAGGTCGTATTTATGTTGTAAGATAAAAATATCGAGTAATATAAATATGCCTGTGAAATATTAAAAAAATAGTAATATAATTATTAACAATTACAACAAAAATGGGCGTGGAAAAAAATGGAACTATCCATCGCATTAAGAAAACTTTTCATGTTTTATATCCTAGAGCACAAATAAAAATTACACGCCTGAAGGGAAAACTTTGGAAAACAATAATTGTGTGCTCACCCAAATTTACGTGGTTGTGCGCAAAAGGTAACATTATTTTGCCTCATCTATTTTGTCCACTTTTATTTTGTTTTCCTTGTAATCAAAACGCATAACTGCGACAATCACCTGATCCAGTTGCATTGTTTTCCAACCCCAGATTCTAGAAATAAAATTTGGGGGACAAGGGGGGCGATTTGCGAGGGGGGACGTGGAAATATATTTCAAAGCGAAAATTCGCTTATTTTACACGGCTGCGTTCTGCATTTTGGGGATAAGCAGCCTTGTATTCCAAAAAAAGTAAAATATTTTGCAGACCAAATATGCAATGGGAATTCTTTTCTGTCTCAATTAAGCAAAGCCAATTTTATTAATGCGAATCAAATACACTTTATATTTATCTTTTTAAGTGGCAGTTTTCTGGGTAAATCTTTTTTTCGTGTATGACAAACAAAATGTTTACGTTTTTGAACGATCTTTCTAATTTGGCCGTCAAAAAAGAAAATGGATTTGCTTTGAATAGACAAAATGGCAATGATCGTCATGTGCGCGGTTGGTAACCAAGTCATGAGAAAAATCACATGTTTTTTGGCGCGACTCGGCAATTTATTTTAATCTACTTTTATGCCAAATATTCAGCAAATAATAAAATTAATTTGGGGACAAAGGTAGGCATAAATAGAAATATTTTGCGTATTGTTTTGTTTGCATGTCGACTATATTAATACATATTTTAATATCTGGTAAACTGTAGATAGCTAAATGATGTTTGATCTAAATGCATTGTCCCTGTTTCCATACATGTTGCTATTGGGAGGCTGATAAAAGCTGGTTTAGGTCGTACGAGGATTCTGCACCATTGTCCCTGTAAATGACATTTTCCATTGGGTAAAACGCGCCTCCTTTGCCGCCAGAAGTGTTTGCTAAAAAAAGCGACCCAGTGTTGTTGGTAGTGGCCGTGTTTGCGCTGACGTCGTACTCATTTTGCAAACCATCCTTGCGCAGTGTATTTATCCATCTGTCTAGGTAGCCCTGCCGGTTAAACATACAGTTGTACATCGGTACTGCCATTATGAGCCACCACAGCATATGTGTTCCGATATGATTCAGGGATGTGGCTAGCAACGCAAGTCTTTGTTCAGAGGATACTGCGGGCGCACATAGTTGAGGGTTGTGACAAATATGAGGTTAGCAAATATTATAAAGCAAATAATCAGCATTTCACGGCTCTCGTTAAATGAACTCTTGATGTTGCGAATCATCCACTGAACGATTACCATGATGAGCAGGTGAGCCACAGAAACACAAACAACGACGCCTTGAAAGATGGGTGAACGTTGCAAATATCGAGTGGCACAATGTACTGCATTGTTATTTCGGGTTTGAGGACCTGCGCGACAATTCCGTAGACAAGCATGCATACGCAATACAAAAGAACGGCAGATACAGCCCAAGACTGTGGTATGGGAGGTATAAATAAAAAACGCGGTACAGGCCATACGCTCTCAACGTAACCAAGGCGCAAAGAGTGCAGATACCCATTAGAATGCGCATCCAGAGCCCGAAAGGCTTGCAGTTGGTCATTGGCGTGTTTGCCAAAGGCACGTGCCCGTTAGTCTGAAGGTCGCCGACAAACCATATGGCACATATTGCTATCATCACAGTCATGAGTATCGGATTTTTGGCCTTGATTGGCGGATAGTTTTTGTTGCGCAGCATATACACGACTGCCAGAAAACTGAAACAGTAAATGATTGAGAAAAATATTATCATGATCATGTCTCCTTTGCCACGCGGGTCCACTGTTACAAAATTGGACTTGCCAGCCTCCACCCGCATCAGCTCGCTCTCAGTGACAGAAAAAGACAGCTGGTTACCCATCTTTAAACAAGATTAAAATAATAAGTGTAGGTCGTAAGATTGAAATATCAAGAATGTTTGTGGAGATTGAAGCAAAAGTAAAATTTTGAGATATTACAAATATAATAAAAAAGAGCAATAGGTTATAAAACGTAAAAAAGGTTAATATGGCAAAGGCTTCGGTTTATTGAATAGGGAATGTGCTGTGTTTTATGCCTTGTCAGATATTTGAAACAATTTAATATTATTCATCTTGGGGATTTTTTACATACAATAGCGTTACATTTGGTGTCAGAATTCGTTAAGCATGATATCCAATTTTTTGAAATCAAGTATATGATCGACATTGCTGCTCCCACACACCAACTTCGTTTCTCAACAGAAAGTTCAGTAAAAATAAATAAAAAACAAACGATTGGCACATGATGTACAAACATGGGGAAGTTCTGCAAAAACGTGTTGCAATATAACTACAATTAATGTTTCGAAAATCTGCATAGTTTGTTTCGATTAATGCATCATTTAAGTTTTACAAAAGAAATGAATAAAGGTTTTCGAAGAAACTGAGTGTACCAAAAATAAAATTATAGAGGCTTGTAAAAAATAGTATGGTGCGATAAGAACCAAATGTGGAAAAGTGATAATCCTCAATCAGAATAAAATGGAAAATCAATTTCTTTGATGCTTATCCTAACCCCATTGACTGGTATTTCTACTCAGTTCAATACACTTGCAATCCAGACCTCCTCTGTTTTAAGCTGCCAGACTCCGGTAGTTTATTTTGAAAAAGGAACTCAAAATAACTATTTTAATTTGGTTTGAAAGAAACCACTACAAATAAACGTAGGGCAATGGTTGTTGACTGTTGACTGCTAACTACTAACTGTTGATGCAAATATATGCAAAGTATAAATTAAGCGGGCATTTTACTTTGTATAACCGGAATCACCCATTCAGCTGGATCACGGGGATTAAAGAACCGCGCTGATATTTATAGCTTGTCTTATAAATGCAAATTCCGACTAGTTCAACAGATTTGCGCTCCAGATAAAACATCACTTTGCAATAATTACGCAATCAAAATTATTCTGATTGTCCACATATAGTGTAGCAAATTTAGATAAGACGTTTGTCTGCCGTATTTATAAACTTATCTACCGCACGCACGCCAAACTTTTAATGGACAACATCAACCACACAGCTGAGCCATGTTTAGTCGCTAAAACCTCAGTAATGAGTCGCATCGTACAGGACTTTCATTGCTCTATCTCACATCTCATGGCCGTCCGCACATTCAAGAATCGCTGGCATGGTGCGTGCCAGTGGTTCCAGTTTGATTCAGGTGAAGAAGAGCTTACCAGAACGCTTAAATTTGCAACGCTCTAATACAGGACAGCCGCCTCAACTACCATGCGCAACGCACTCCCCCAACCTCGGACAGCAGCACCAATGCCCCCCTCAATGGCTACACAAGCAGCTCTGCTACCCAATGCAAGGGGATTATTGTAAATAACAACCCATGTAGCTTTTGATTTTTTATTATTTTTGTAATGAGTCGCACTAAGTCACTGTGCCAAAAAAGCACTATCTGTAAACTTGAAAAAATATGGTGTGCACATGATTCCAATAGCCTAAAAATACGGTTTTGTTTATAATGGTTTTATTACCATGACTAAAAGTTCACGGTTTTTTCGCCCCGTGTGAATTGTTTTTTGTATTCAGACATTTTTATATTTATTAACGTGATTTAGAAGTAGAAGCATGTTCCACACCCACGTGCATTCCTAGCTCGTCTCCTCTTTCTTCTGTGCAACTTTGTGATTTTGAGTTTTACTACTTACAATTCTTAAAAATGACTTTGCCTAAAAATAATGCAAATATCGAATATCGTTATTTGATAAGATGTCATTATTTAGAGGGAAAGAAGCGGTTGGTATTAATTAACTTATACACCGGCATTACGGCACAGGCGCACCTTCTATACAAACGGTTAGAAGGTGGGTTAACAGTTTTAGGCGTGGACGCATAGATATTGAAGATGGGCCCGAAGCGGCCGTCCGAAACTCAAAATTGCACAACTTCATGGCGCCGCTATTCATAAGACAATCGACCAATTTCCACATACAAGAGCTGAGAATTTAGCTGAACAGTACGATTGTTTGGTGACACCAATGCGAAATGTCTTGTGTTATGATCTGAGCTATAAATGTTCACCAGTTATTGGTCCCTCATTCCCTCGCTGATGGGCTTAAGGCAAAGCGCATTGAGTTTTGCTAACAGTTTATCGAGGACTTACCGGCTTGTCCAGAACAAATATATATAACATTGTTACATGCAACGAATCGTATGTCTAATTGAACACGCCATTTTATGGCTTGGCAGCCAAGGCATATGTCATCGGAGATCAGATGCTACCCGCCCAGGTTCGTTCGCACTTTGGTCAAGACAAACTTATTGCTCTTATCTTCTTCAAAACTGGTATTGTCCACGCTAACCTTAACATCAAACTGCGCACTGTCGATAGTGAATACTTTCTCAAGAATGGCATCGATCCCATGGTTTCCAAGTGGAAAAATGCACAAGAACGCCAACCCCAGCAGAATCGTGTTTCGCCAGAACAATGCACCACCTCACAAATCAAAGCATATGTTGGACCACATTTCACAGACTGGGATGAAATAACTTGAAGCACAACCCGTACTCCCCGGATCTAACACCTTGTGCCTTTTGGCCTTTTCCGCATATCAAGAACAAGCTCAGAGGTTGTGATTTAAAGGACATTCACGTGGTGAAAAATGCATGGGAGTCTGAACTCGATTCCCTGACACGCAATGCCTTCGGGGTTTGTTTCAGGCAATGGTTTGAAAGGTGTCAGGGTGTAGTTGAACAAGGAGGTGATTGTTTTATAAAAGATAGAATTCAGTAGTTTTATACGAAAACACACGAACTTTAAGTAACCATGATACATAAATGGGTGCCGTGCCTATCTTGCTAATCCTTTTTGGCATTTTCGTCCAACATTCGAAATATTGTTTCCGGATGGACATGGTGAATAGGATTTTCATTTCGAGTATCATTCGTTTTAATTAGGTAAAAATTGTTTAATAAGAAATCAATTAGATTATGCAGAATAGCGCCATATGTCATTCATTGCTCTGCCCAAACAAATTTCTGCTAATTCCAAAACTACGGCTGTTAAGAATTCATGGGGTAGTCCAGATTTGACTTGTATGAAGAATCAGCGTCCTTGTATCCGTAAATGCTATCTTGGACCGGGTAAAATTGCTCATCGGTTTTGCCCAGAACAGTGTTTGTCAGCAAAAGCGACTCTCGGCCATTCGTAACAAATGTGTCTGGGTCGAATTCGTACATTCTCTGCAATCCGTCCTTGCGCAGCTTGTTGATCCAGTTTTCGAGGTAGCGTTGCCGATTGAACAACAGTTGGCCAAGGGAACTGCCATAATAAGCCACCACAACAAATGCGTTCCGATGTGGTCAATGGAAGTGGTTAATAGCGCAGGTAAACGTTTACGGGATACTGTGGGCGCACGTAGTTCAGGACGATTGCATATATAATGCAAGCAAATATGATTACACAATTGGTTAACATTTCACGACTCTCGTTAAATGAGCTTTTAATGCTGCGTATCTTCCAATGAATAAACACCAAGATTAACCAGGTCAATGCAAGCAACGTAAAAAGAATTGCCTTGTACAAAGTGTGTAGGTTGCAGAGGTCGAGTGCCGCAATATACATAGTCGTTATTTCGGGCTTGAGCACCTGAAAGACAATGCCAAAATAATTAGGCAAAGAAAGTAAATGCAAAGGAAGATAAAGTCCCAGCTATGGTACGGCAAATTCAGGAAAAACACGCGATACAATCCATATGCCCTCAATGTTGTCAAGGCGCACAAGCTGCACACGCCAAGCAAAATTCGCATCCAGAGCCCAAAAGCCTTGCAGTTAGTCATTGGAGTACCTGCCAAAGGCACGTGCCCATTAGCCTGGAGATCACCAACAAACCAAATTATAGATATCGCCATCATCATGGCCATGATTATCGGACTCTTGGACTTGATCGGTGGGTACTTTCTGTTCCACAGCATATAGACTACTGCCAGAACGTCAAGGCAGTACGCGGACGCAATAATAATTACATGGTCATGTCTGCCTGGCCTCGCGGGTCCACTGTTCCTAGCCAGCTTGCTAGAAATTACACGGTTCAGCTCGCTCTCGGTGACAGAAAAGGAGAGCTGATTTCCATTATACAAAAAGGTAATAAATTGGTCAGCCGTCAGTGGGCGGTCAGATTAATATACAAAAAAAATAAAAAAAAATCGAGATAATAACATAAAAATTAAACAGGCGAGCGATACAACGTATATATGTGGCACGTTTCAAAAGGGGGAGTTTTATTCTGTCAGTTGCTTTTGAAAACAATTCAGACAGCATGGCCATCATTTGTTTTGAAAAATTCAGTCGAATGCAAGCAATATCTGAAATCTTTGTGGCTGGGATTGTCGCAATGTCATATTTTCCTTCAAAAAACCACCATATGCAGGTGTGTTGAAATGGAAGTGGTATAAAAACTTGGATAATAAACATAAATTTTCGTCCGCATTTTTTTGCTAATTTTACAGGAAGCAACCTGTTTGTAGTGGTTTAAAGTGCACACTATGCATACAAGCGAATAAACAAAATTGAAAATAATGATCCGTAGAAAATGATCAAATTTATTATTTTAAATAGTGATAAGCGAAAATGGTGGATTGATTCGCATTGATATTCAAACAACAAGAATTTTCCTTTATACGTCACCCTTTGTAATGACATGTGCATTTTCAGGACTGACCACATACAGTTTGGCAACTAAAAAATTTGGTTTGTGGTTTTTTTTAAATTTAGATTAGCAGGTTGTTCGGATTATTTACATGTGTCGAACCTTTAAATATTTTGTATGGCTTGTATTTTTGGCGTATACATTTGTTTCAATTGATTTTGATGCACACCAAACATTGGCTTGGCCAAACTTTAGGTTGTTTTAAGTATTGACAGCAAAGGAATCAACATTGTTTGTTTTTGTTTTAACCACGTGGAGATCATATAGAAGGGACGAGATAAAAGACGCCGTCCTATGTTCTCCTCGTAGAGAACTAATACTCTAAATTCTCCAACTACTTGTAACATATATCATGCATAAAAAGCTATGCACCTTGGTAACATATTATCAGTATAGCTTTGCATATGATAATACGCAAATAGGACACTATTATAAATACGTTCATAATTTCACAGCCCAAGTAAATATAAACCAAATTAAATAGCTAAAGGCACTTGGGGGTGTGACTAAACATCTGTTCTGTTGTTGTCAGACTGCTGTTGTCGCATTGCATGATGCATGTGTAGAAAAAACTTGCATGGTTAGGGCTATCATACTGCAGCATAAGAATTCGTTTATATTTGTGACAACTGATTTTTTATTTTAATTTTCTACATGCAAAAAAACGGATATGACAAGGTCGCGTGGTCTACGCGCCAATATGTCATTGATAATTAATAACTTATTACGTGCTCTTTTTCAACAGTGGCCGTAGGTCGCGTTGGTGGCTTGGGCTATTGCCGACATCCGACGTGCTCCCATTGGCACTTGATGCCCAATTGCCATTATCAGAATCGCCTGGATGATAGTTGGACCACGAGTTAGACCTAATTCCTTGTTCGGAACCACCCTGCAGATCAGACACCGAGCGTGTGTGGCTAGTCTGTGACAAATAATTATTGCGAGCATTCATGCGACGGCGGTTATATTTCCTACCAGAACGGCCATGCCTTGATCCCAGTGTCTTCGACACCAGTTCTTGCTGCCTGGTTAGCATTGGCTGGATATAATGGCGGTCAATATCGTATATCATCGAGCGATCGAACGACCTGTAGCTGTTCTTGATGCGCGCAATCCAGGATTCGCCGGTCTCGGCCCAGGACGACGAAAATCGGCTGAATGCTTGTGGGAGATGGTGCATGGCAATTGGTTCAGCAGACTCGCCATTCAGATCTTCAGCCGCCACATCCAGAATCTGGCTGTCAAGCGGGAGGGCAGCGATTGGTGGCGTCGGGCCAAAGCTGGGACTGGGCGAAGAGTCGCGGAATTGGCGCGGCGCAAGGTTGATTATGCCGCGGTTTCCCGCCTGCCACTGGGACTGCCAATTTTCCTCGTCATCATCTCCTTCGTCGTCCTCATCGTAGTCTGCGCCGCGAGCATCGAGATCATCGTCCTCATCAGAAGAGTCTGGCTGCGGAACGCCGGTCCTGATTCCAAGCAGCTGGACAACCTGGGGTGTTGTGCCGCCAAATATCGTCACGCTGAGAACACCACGCACAAACAGTGGTGCGCAACAATGGGCCGTTTTTGCCTGAAACCTCGCTGGCCAGCGCAACAGCCACGGCACCACGCAATCCGCCCAAAACAGCATGGTCTGCTCCTCGTGCGTAACAGGTTGGGCCGACGAGGGCGCTGACGGATGGCGATACTTGAATATAGCGTTGAGCACACGTGACAGCGGGAAAATAGCCGAGTAGCGCGAGATGCAGGTGGCAATCATCACAAACACAATAAACACGGGGCGGAAGAGCACATCGGAAGCAGTAAACAGTGAAATGCCCAGGTATATGAAGACAAAGTTCTCAGCTAGACCGGACAGCAGGTGGAAGAGATAGCGGGTTGCCCGCTTGCTCTTTGTGGACAGCGATCGGTAGGCGTAGTGGCGCATGGTCGCAGCGCAGAACAGTAGCGAGACAATGCCCGAGAGCTCGATGGCGTTGGAAAACAAGTATGACTGGTACGCCAGCAGAAGCACCAAGGATGCCTCGATGGACGGGTACTCGTACAGACGCGTGTACTTGCACAGCAGCGACATAAACACGCCCATTGCCATTCCGACCAGTAGCGAAGCGGTAAAAACAAACATGAACGACGAGAGCATGCCCGGAATAGCGCCCATGGTAAAGTCTTGTCCGGCTGAGCGCAGGTTGCCCAGTGTGACAAAAAGTACAATTGCCACAGCGTCGTTGAAGACCGTTTCGCCAAAAATGATGGAAAACAGCTTCGGATCCACGCGCAGCTGCTCGAAGACAGCCAGGATTGTGACTGGATCTGTGGCCGACAGAATAGTGCCAAGCATCAGCGAGTCGAGCAGAGAAAACTCAATATTCTCTATGCCTGTGAACGAGTAGATCTGTACCAGAATGCCAATGACCACTGCGCTCACAACGGTGCCGACAAATGCAAATGTCAGCACGGGCGCCATGTTTCGCGTTATAGAAGTCTTTTGCAGGTTGTAGCCGCAGTTGAGGATGATGGGTGGCAGAAGCATGTTGAAAAAAACGGTGTGGTCAAAGGTGACCATGCGCTTGATGTACTCTCCCGTGCTGAACCTCAGAATGAGCCCGACAAACATGCCGGCAAATATGGACAGCACTGTTTCATGAACGACGCGGATTTTCCAACGCTGCAGGTAGTAAGATGTGAGGAGTGCGGCTATTAGAGGCTGACCAGGATAAGCAGCGCCTGAGAGGAAGCGCGTTCCTCGTCCTCTGGCAGCGGCTCTGAAGAGTCGTCAGGGGGACCAGGGATTAGCGTCGATGTCGTGTCTGTGAATGAGCTGAGTATAGAGGTAGTTGCGGTCGAAATAAGGGTGGTGACGGAGGTGGACAGGAGCGTCGACAGTTGTTGTGCGCTGTCACCGCTTGTGCTGGCAGTAGCGGCTATACTGCTGTGATCCATGGATACTGTGGGGGTTTAAATAATATTCCTGCTGTCTATGCCCAATGCTGTGAGGTGAATCCAAGTAACAAATGAATACGACCACAATTGACAAGTAAAGAAAAGATAGAAAAAAGAATATTTATTTACAAAAAATGATAAAGCTCAAAAAGAAAAGAAATAGAAAAAGAGCATTAACTGTCGGACACACCAAAACACGAAGGAAAAAAGAAAGAAAAAAGTAGAAAGGGCGCACGCGGCATTCAAATATAAATGCCGCAAATATAAGCTGGTGATGGAGGGCGATGGTGTTGTATCGTCATCATCATTAGGGGGAGAGGATGGTGACTGGCATGGATGAAGGCAGTAGCGAAATCAAAAGGCAAAGACTCTGGAGGACCTGGAAGGTCCAAAAACAGACGCAGGCAAGCAGGCCCAAAACAACTCTGTAGACGGCCAGCACCCAGTCCAGCGTTGACCAGATCTTGCGCACAGGGCGGACATTGACGGCATGGTCTTGGCCACCAGCAATGATAGCTGAAGCAGCAGCCTCGGAGTCAGACTGTGAGTGGTCAATGGACCTGTCGCTCTTGGAAGATGACGGTACCAATGGTAACGATAATGCAGTGTCCGAATCAGGTTTCGAAATAGATGCAAGGAGATGGTCAGCATGCTGCGGCACCGAGACAGGTCGCCTTTGCAAGGGAACAAGGGTCAGTTTGCTGCCAATGCCAGAATGAGCAGTGTCGACTGTGCGTTCGGATGGCAATAGTTCCGCGGCATCCTTGATGCAAGCACCAGCAGCAGCAGAATCAGTGCACTCAAACAGATGCGGCCATAGCTCAGGGCGCAAGCGCTGAAGGGCCGGAGAGTGCTGGGCAGTGGCGGCCTCCCAAAATCCAGGGACGAATATCGACGGAACCATGCTGTAAATGCCGTTCTCCAGCACCAGCAACATGTTGGACTTTGCCAATTGCTGCGACTGTTGCTGCGACTGCTGTTGCTGACCAAAGCCGATGACCAGAGGGATGGCGCGCGAGACAACGTACGCCACGCTGCTGGACAGACCAGTGGCAGCAAGTGAGGCGTGGCGCCAGATCGGGCGCAGGGCCTCGACCCAACCATAGAGACCGCAGAAAGGCATCTCTGCCCAGCAATGCTTACTTGCAAAGAAATGGCAGCCAGCGCAGGCCGATTGCTGTGCCGCGAAGGCGCAGAGAGACAGTGTGGACAGCAGCATGGGCTGCGCGCCCAGCCAGCATCCATATGCGATTCAGGAGAGCGGCGGCGACAGAGTAGAAGAATGCCGCAACGGAGCGGGCGCCATGCATGATGGTCTCGAGCAGCGATGTGAGCCAGCGCTTGGAGCGCTGTGCCTGAGCATCACCAGGCAATCTTATGGTCTGGCTCTGGTTCAGATCTTGACTTTGGTAGACAGGGCGCAGCACAAGCGGAGTGCCGTCGTCGGCCTGTGGCAGCCACGTGTTTGCAGCTCCAGGCGGCGGAGCATGGCGTACCACTCAGAGTACGCAGGCGACAGGGCAAACGTGGACAGCGACACGGGCAGAGCCGGCGCATGGGGCGTGTAGCCCAGCTGCAGATCAACAGTGGCAGGCGAAACGGGCACAATGAGGTCCGGCCACAGCCACCACACGGCATACCCCAGCGAGATGTGCGCGTGCGACGACACACGGCGCGCCAGCCGCAGCGCCACGCGTACAAGAGGCGCGGCAGCGAGTCGGCTTCGAGCGATTGCAGCAGGATGCGGCGGGAAACAATGCGCTCGACAGCCAAGGCCGGCAAATCGGCGTCCGTAAGAGTTGTGTTTGCTGCGGTGAAAGAGTCGGACGAGAGTCGGAACCGTACTCCGCGGCCGTGCTTTGAAAGACGAGGAAGACGCAGGCGTGGCTGCCACCTCGCTCTTGAAGTGACTCGCAGCGCACATGCTGGCGGCCGGCTGTGCCAACAGCTGCTGCTGGATTTGAATCTGGGGGTGGACGTCGAGATCCAGCGGCTGGACGACAATTGGCTCCATATCAAGCTCGCGGCGGCCGAGGTCCAGCATCGGCTCGAGGCTAGGCGCGGCCCACAGCGGCTCGACAAGCGATGCAACTGGAAGCACGTACGCGCGCTCGGAGATGAGCCCAGCGGTGCGCAGGACGCTGGGCCACGTCATGGCCAGGCTGCAGACGATCCACACGTACGCTAGCAGCAGCGTCGGAGACACGGGGCGCGCGTGGCGGTCAAGAAGCAGGAAGACGCGGCGGCCCCACATGCGTGCCTTCAGCGCGCGCTCAGGCTGGATGCCGCCGGGCAGCAGCAGCGTGTGGGCAGCCGGCGACGCTGCTGCCTGGCGCTGCAGGTGGCGGTAGAAGCTGGCGAGGTCAGCGCCCGACGAGAAGAACAGCCGCGACACGTGCGGGCTGGGAGCCGGGTCGGGCAGTGACGGGTCGGGCAGCACCAAATTGGGCACGATGGGTCGATGGCAGCCAGCACGGTGGGGTGCAGCAGCAGGCGCGGCAGGCAGTCCCACTGGCGCGCGCGCAGCAGCACGGCGGCATACGACGACGCGAGGAAGCGCAGCGGGTGCACCGAGTCCTCGACCGACGCGCCCATCGACAGCAGCCCGAACATGACGACGACAAACAGCAGCGCGGCCGACAGCAGCTGGCACGCCGTGGCCAGCATGTGCGGCACGAGCGGCGGCGCGGTCTCCAGTGGCATCTCGGCGGCCGCGCCCTCCTCGCGCGCCTGGAAGTACTCAAAGGCGTGCGTCAGGTCGGGCGCGCCGACGAATATGGCGCTCAGCGCGCCACGGCCAACCTGCACCACCACCAGCAGCCAGCACAGCGCCGTGGTGGCCACTAGCACGGCGGCCGACACGCTGCCGACGAGGCTGACGGCAGCGCCAGCGCCAGATCCAGACCCGGACCCAGATCCGGACCCGTCCGCCGGCACCTTCAGCAGCCCGCTGCGCTCGGTGCGCGCCATCTCGCCGCGCACAAACAGCAGCTGCGCGTGGTACTTTCGGATCTGCCGCGACAGCCGCTGCATCTCGCGCTCGCGCTCGCGCTCGCGTCGCCGCAGCGACTGGGCCGCTGTGCCAAAGTCGTCGTCGCTGGACGCGGGCTCGTCGCTAGGCGCGTCCGGCTCGGGCATGGTGGCCAGCGACCGCGAGCCGCGCAGCGTGAGCGACGCCGTGCGGCTGTGCGCCGGAGCTGCAAACCGGGCCGATCCGCGGAGCAGCGGCGACGGCGGCGGCAGCGCCACCGGCGGCAGGCTCAGCGCCGACGCGCCGCGCGGCCGGCTGCCAGCCACGCGGCCGCGGCCCCCAAGCGCAAAGTTGGAGTTGCGCGGCCGCACACCAAGCGGCTCCGGTTCTAGTTCCAGCTCCGGCTCGCTGAGGCTGTCCCGGCGGCCTGCGCCCCGCCGCGCCACGAGCCAATGGCCTGCTCGAGCCGCAACTCAATTCGCGCTCGCTCGAGCCGCAGCCGGCGGTAGCGCGCCTGCGCAACGCGTGCCTCGTCGCGGCGGCGGCCGACGCAGCCGTGCAGCCACGCAAACAGCGCCCATGTGCCGCGCGGCACCAGCGCAAGCACAGCCGGCAGCGCACCGCACACGCAGCCGGCGTGGTGCACGGCATAGCGCAGCGTGGCCCCGCGCCCGCCACGCCCGCCAATGATCGCGCGCCACGCACCTAGCAGCAGCGCGGCGCCGAGGCCCCAGCGCAGCAGCGCAATGCGCAGCCGCCGGAGCGTGGGCGCGCGGCGCGGCGTGCCTTCAAACAGCACGCCCATAGGCACGACGAACGCCGCCGTGCCGACGCTGGCGACCGACTGGTACTGCCACAGCCGCCGCAGCACCGGAGGAAAGTCCGAGCTGGCGCCGGCGTCGGCCCACGATCCGGATCCGGATCCGGATCCGCCCGGGCCTAGCAGCGTCGCCGGCAGCAGCCACAGGCGCCACAATGGCGCTGTGCGCGGCAGGTGGTCCATCGCGTTGGCCAGTGCAACCGTCGCAGCGACCAGCACGCCCGTCAGCAGCGCCGCTGCCAGCCCGGCCGCCGCCACAACCAGCGCAACCTGCCGCGCGCGGAACGCCGACGCGTACGGCGCAACCAAAAAGCGGCGCCGTGCCTCCTGCTTCGGGTGCGGCTGCGGCTGCGGCTGCGGCTTGGTCGCCCGCGCCACAGCCACGTACGATCCCACAAACAGGACCAGGTACGCAGCGCAGCATACGATGTGTTCGCGGGTGACCACGCAGAATTGCAGAAACTCAGGCGTCATGATGTTGCGGTGGTCGCTCTCGACCTCATTGCTGCGCTTCATGTCGGCCAGAAACGCCGCCGCATTGGCTGTATGCTCATTTGCACGTGCGAGTGCGACTGTGGCTGTGACTGCAAGCGTAGAGAGGAATAAAAGTAAGTCAGCCATTCTCGCATTGTCTTTAATGATGAATTTGCAGCTGTAATTGCGCCCAGGGAAAAGAAGAGAGTAAATAACCAGAGTAGAGTGGGAAAACCCAAATAGGCTGTCCAAAAGCAAAGTATAACAAAGTTAAATGTAAACACAACCTGGAGAGAAAAGAGTGGAAAAATGTTTGGCGAAACGACTTTCGCTTTCGTCCGTCGAAACTCGAAAAATGCGCGAAAGTGCACAGAAATGCGACAAAAATGCATCCTGCACAAATGGCCAATGGGAACTGAGAGCTGAGAATGCCCGCACGTGATACTGATAAAGGAGAATGCTGCAAAAGCCAGTCTGCGCGAAGCGCTACGCCGTCGTCGCTGTCGACAGAAGCAGTGGCGATGCCTCTGACGCTGGCGCTGGCGCTGGTTCTGATACTGGCGCTGATGCTGATGCTGATGCTGGTGCTGGCGTTGATGCTGATGCTGATTCTGGCGCTGGCGCTGGTCCCAATTCCGCTGCAGCCCTCGCCTGCGCAGCCTCCTTGCGCTCGAACATTAGGCAAATGGCCAGCAGCACACCCTGCAGCACGGCAGCGACGAACGTCGAGATCCAGCTCGACCAGTTGACGCCCGGGCGGATGGCAATAGAGTACGCAAACACAAAGCCGCCTGGCGTCTGCATCATCATCATCGGGATGCTCAGCGCGCCGACAGCCTGCGCGCGCCACGTCTTGATGATCTGCGGGAAGAACTGCAGGCACGTCAGGCACAGGCTGAACAGCCCTAGCAGGCTGGCCCACGTGCGCGTCGGCCCAGCGTACGGCCCCACAGCCACCACCAGCAGCCCACTCATTGCCAGGCACACTGCCGCGTGCGCGGTCACCGCCGCCGCCACCCACAGCGCCGTCCGCCACTCAACTGACTTTGGCCGCTTGCTGGCAGCCTGTCGCAGCAGCGCCTGGCTCTCGGCCCCCTCGCCCTCGCCAACTGCCTCGTACTTGCTCTGCGCCGGGAAGAACCACATAAACAGCACGAACGTCACGTAGAACATCAGGCCCTGGATGCACACCTGCGCAATGCCCAGCAGGCTGGCCACGCACTGCCCCGCCGTCTGCACTGTGCAGCACTGCAGCACGATAAACTGCAGCAGGATGATGTTGGTAATGTTTGACCTGCACCCACTGTTCCCAGCAGAATGAAGTATGGGCTGAGCCCGTCGCTCGACCGCCGCTGCAGGATCTTGATGTGCTGCGGCAGGTACGACAGAAACGTCCCCACGCACAGCAGCGCCGTCAGCACCGTATTCTGCGACGACGGCACCTCCCCGCATATCGTCGGGTCAAACGCCATCATTTGTGTGTAAGCTTTTTATGGTCGGCTGTGAATTAGCTTGAGAAATATCAAAAATATAACAAAATAGGGACAAGAAAGTGTAAATTCTTTATATAATTTTTTTGATCAAAAGGAAAACAGAAGACAGAAAAAACACTGCTCAGCACTATATACAAACGTGCGCGCTCTACCCACACGCCTGACCAGTCTAGAAGGACGAAAAGCAGCCCACGCTCTGCCTGTTTATGCACACGTGCCAATCCAACCAATTTACTTCTCACCCGACACATCGTCGTCGCCAACAGTTGCGGGGCCATCGGCGTCAGCAACAGCGTCGTCTTCACCAGCAACAGCAGGCTCAGCCTTTCCAGCATCTTCAGCATCTTCGCTGGCAGCAGGGTCAGAGACCTCGACAGACTCGGAAACCACAGCCTCGGAGGCTAAAGTTGCATCGCTTACTGGAGCAGCCCGCACTGGACGCCGTGCCACTGCCGGCAACGGGGCTTTCTGGTCGTTGGCGCGGGTGTCGCCCCAGTTCTGGCCAACGTCGACCTGCCCGCCGTCGGTCTGACAGTGCCAGCACCCGCAGCACCCGCCGGCCTCGTCAATATTGCTCTGCCCGCTGTTAGTCTAGCAGCATCGGCAGTGCCCGCCGGCCTTGTCACCGTTGGTCTGCCTGCCGTTGGTCTAGCAACTGCCGGTCTCGGCGTTGTGCCACTTGCCGTGACGATCCCGATGCCAATGTCGGCGCCGGTCTGACGCGCAAAGCAGCACCTACCGTTGAAACAGGGCGTGTCGAGGTTGGACCTGCAGGCGCAGTCGCTGAACCTGTTGATGATGTAGGCCGGCACACCGGCACAGGGCGCGTGCCACTCGTAGCAGGGCCAGCGCCCGGCCCATTCACTAAAGCGCGCCTAGCTGCCGCTGCGTCGGATGCTGCCGTCCTCGCGGGTGCTGGCCCGCCGCCAACAGGTGCCCTCACCAATGGACGCCTGACTGAAGAGGCTGTGGTAGGAGAGGCAGGGGTGACAACCCTGGGCCTCGTAGGGCCAGAACCAGGCATTGAATCCAAAGCTGAAGCTGCTGCTCCAGCGGCAGCAGCAGGTCTGGCAGCCCGCGTCGATAATGCCCCTGCGACAGGGCGCGTCCGAAGAGTTGATACCGATACATCTGTCGGTGTCCGGGTGGAGACCGTGTCCGTAGTCGCCATACGCCTAGTGGTAGATCTCCCTGCTGTAAGCGGTACTGCTGCTGCTGCTGTTGCTACAGGCCTGGTTGCAGTCGTGCTCCTAGCCGATGATGATGTTGCTGACACTGCAGGCGCACGACGGACAGTTCCAACTGCTGGTGCAGCAGTGGTGCCGTTGGCCGAGGGTGCCCTGGCAACACTGCCAGCAGACGCGGTACGGGAGGTTGCTGGTGTCGTTCCAGCCGGCCTGGTGGGTGTTCTGGCAGCGGCTCCCGGAGCTCCTAGAGTCGATGACGTGGTCCTGGTCCGTGATGAAAGTGGCGTCGCTACTCCAATAGTCCCGCGCCGAGCCGCCGCCAAGGGAGAAACGGTGGATGGTGCATTGCCGCCGGCAGGCCCTGGTACAGATGTTTTGCGCATGCCCCTGGCCACTGTAGCCGATTCAGGAGTCGAGGTTGGCGCAGTGCGCGACTGGGGCGTGTTGGGAGGTTTGCCAACTGTGCTTGCCTTGGTTTCAACTGGGTCAGTAACTGCGGGCGCGGTCTCCTCAGTCTTCGGATCCTCCGTCGCTGTTCCAGCTGCCTCCTTGGTCTCCACTTCTTTGGTCGTCGTTTCAACTGCCTTCTCAATCTTCTCCTCATCCTTTGCTTCTTTGGTCGTTGTTTCAGCCACCTCCTCGGCCTTTGGATCCTCAGTCTCGGCCGCTTTGCTGTTGGATTCATCAACCGCTCTGATGAGCGCTCCTCCACATCTTTCGCCAGGGCGTCTACGTTACCAATGGACAGACCAGCCCCAATGTTCAGTGACTTGACCTCGCCTTCTGCGTCAGTTGCCGCTCTGCTATTCTCGCTAACATGATGGCGCAGCGGTACATGGGCAACTGCCGCAAGCGCCATGGGAACGCAATCTTCCAAGTCATTGCCAAGGAAGGGTGACTTCAAACGCCCAACCTTTTTCACTGCCGATCCCGAGCCTTGTCCGAGCTGACGGTCGGCCTGAAGGAAGGGCGACGATGCTAGCCGCTTGCCGAGCGGGGTCGCCTTATCAAGACCGGGCAGCTTGGCCTCGAGGGGACTAAGACCTCCTGACTCAAGCGCTGTGCCTGGGATGGGTCCACCGTTGGAGGTATCTGTTGGCGCTTCAACAGCTGGCTTTTCAGCGGTTTGATCCTCAGCAGCAAACTCTTTCTCGGTGCTATCCTTGACTGCCGGGGTCTCTGCAATTGGCTCCCCAGCTGCTGGTACATCGACATCGACATTCACATTGGTGACTAGCGCCTCGACAGCGGTCGCAATGGGAGCGGTATGTTCGGCAGGAGCAGCAACCTCCTTGGCGGAATCCTTGTTTTCAACCTCGGGCTCGACCTTAGTGGCAATGTTGACCTCTGGCTCGGCCTTGGGCTTGACTTCAACCTCAGGCTCAGTCGGTGCATCGACGACCAACGAGTCCTGCTGCTCTGTCAATATTGTCTCTTGAGCAACAGGTTTTTCGTCTGTCTTGGCCACCTCGACTGCCTCGGCCGGCTTGAATTCTTTGACTGTCTCCATCGGTTTAACTTCCTCGACTGTCTCAACAGTCTCAACAGCCTCAACAGTCCCATCAGCCTCAACTTCCTCGAACGGCTTGACTTCCTCGACTGCCTCGACCGGCCTGACTTCCTCGATTGCCTCGACCGGCTTGACTGCCTCGACAGCCTCGACCGGCTTAACAACCTCAATAGCCTCGACCTCCTCCACTGCCTCAACCGGCTTGACTTCCTCGACCGGCCTGGCCTCCTCGACCAGCTTGGTCACTGGCTGAGCTACAGTTGCAGCCACGGCCTCTTCCTCTAGCTTTTCCTCTGCGGCACAGTTCTCATTGATCAGCTCTGCAGAAAACACAATGGAAAGCGGGTCGTCTGAGGGCTGAAGAATCTTGAAATCGCCGCCAAGCAAACCATAGAACACGGCATCCGTTGACCTCTTAGCCTCCTGGTGATCCTTGCTAGCATGGACGGCATTCTTCTGGGCATCCAGGCCGTACTTTGCGCGCAAGCTATTACGGGCCTCGAACTTGGCTGTCTTGGGGTTGGTCGGGCCGACCAGGTTGCGCCAGGTGGCAATGGCGTCTGCGCCCTCGAGCACAAGCGCCAGCGAGTGGCCGCTGGTCACAAATTCAATGATCCGGTCATATACGGGGAAAGAGCTCATGTCACCGTAGATTTTCTCGGCCACATCAGTGGTCAACCGCACCTCCTCCTGGGCGACAATTGTGAATCCCTTCTCAATGATCTGCTTGATCAACTGCTTGCGGTACCGCGGGTACGCGTCGGGCTTGATGAGGGCAAACGTGCGCTCGTTAGACGGGTCGGAGGGCTTGAGAAGCTCGCTGGCCCCAGAGGCGGAGGCAGAGTCAGAGGATATCTGAGAATCAACAGGATCTTCGCTCTGTTCCCGGGAAACAGCAGGGGTGGCCTCGTCGTCGCTCTCATCGGACTGGACGGCCGTGGTGGTCGTCACAGAATTGTTGGCAGGAGAAATGACATCGACAGAAGTCACAGTCTGCTTGCGCTTGTTGCGGCGCTTCTGCTTCTTCTTCTTCTTCTTCTTGTCGTCGCCCTCGGCAGTAGCGACAGCCGTGTCCACCACGGGCTCGGGAGCCAGGTCTGCGACCGGCACAGAAGATGACTCTGCGACCGGCACAGAAGATGACTCTGCGACTGGTTCTTGCTCGGACTCTTCAACGACATCCTCCTCGGGCTGGATCGTGGGATAGAAGAAAAAACTCAGCTCGCGCTGTGCAGACTCGGCAGAATCGCTGCCGTGGACTGCGTTCCGTGGACCGTCGGCTCCCAGCACGGCGCGGATGGACTGCGGGGCCAGCTGGCGTGCGGCGGCAGGGCTGGTAGGGCCAATCATCGTGCGCCAGCCGCGAATGACGTCGTCTCCCTCGATCAGCAGCGCGACGAGGGGCCCACTGGACATAAAGGCAACCAGGCCGTCGAAAAAAGGCTTGCCGGCATGCTCAGCGTAGAAGGCGCGAGCCTGGGCGTTGGACAGCTTGATCTCCACGCGGTCCTTGATCAGGTACCCCCGTCCGGTGATTCGGCGGATGACGTGGGACACAGCCTTCTCGTCCTGCGCAATGTCGGGCTTGATCAAGGCCAGAGTGTTGAATACTGACTCGCCGCGCTGCATCAGAAAGTTGTCGTAGGGCAGCTCGGGCACCTTGTCTGAGAACACGAGGGCCAGCTGGTTGGCGGCGTCCTCGGGCTCCTGCGAGCCGTCGACGGCATTCCGGATGCGGTCGACAGCGAGGATGCCGCGGATACTGTCGCTGTCGCGGCCAGAGCCATCATTGGGGTCATCAGAGCCCATGGTCAGCTGCCAAAAGAGCGTGGCGTTGATCTTTGACAGTTCCAGCGCCATGCTCGGCGCGCTGGTAATGTAGTCTACCCAGTCCTGGTAGTCAGCGTCAGTGGCCTTTTCCGGGAACAGCGCATCAGCAACATCCTTTGACAGCCAGATGAGCTTCTGGCGCACAATCTCAAACTCGTTCAGCTTGATCAGGGCGTCGACCTGCTGGTATTTGAAGGGGGTCAGCGCGTCGGGCTTGACAATGGCAAATGTCCTGTTTGCGATGGCTTCGGCGGTGTAGCTGCTGCTGTTGGCGTTGGAGTTGTCCATGGCTGCGCGTGTGGTTGTGTTGCGCGTGCGGCGGTCGTATTGCGCGGGGTTAATGTCTTCAAAAAGCAGAGACACGCCAAAGTGCGGAGGTCGCTTGAATGTCGTGCCGGAGTGTACGCCTACGTGCGGTTTTTGTGACGAGCGGCCTAAGAGCTGGGTGAAAGCAGGTATCATCGTGGCAAGCAAAAAACGAAAGATGCGGGGCAGAGCGAGCAGTTGACGTGAGTGTGGGTGTGTGGGTGGTTAACAGTGAAATGAGGGGCGAATAATGGACAGAAAAGAAAGCAAGAAAGCAAAAGAGCTCACGGCTAAAGCTGAACAGATAGTTCCCGGTAGCTGGCGCTGCAGGTTGTTTGCGTGTGCCGACGTCTGCGGTATGCAGGGCAGCTCACGCGGCACTTTGGAGCACAGGCGAGCCAACAAGGCGAGCCCAACAGGGCGAGAGTTCTTTTTGTTTACGGTTGCTACTCGGCAAGAGTGGCTTTGCGCAGGCATTTAATGCAGACAATGCGAGCCTGCGTGTTTGTGCCCAACAAGGTCTCGTGCCCGCTCATCGCCGCTGCACACAGCGCGTGCCACTCTACGAAAAAAAGCTAGCATAAAAATACATGCTGCATTGAAGTGCCTTGGTTTTGTCGCACCGCCGTTGCAAATGGCAGCGCACAGCAGGGTGCAGAAGACAGGCATGAAAGCGGGCAAGAAGAGCAAACTGCAGTGCTTCGAGTATGTATGCGTGGCATGTTTTATTTTGCTTACGTTGTGTTAGAGGGCTGCTCTCGGAATGGGTTTAAAGCGGCGCTTGTCGTCTGTCTGGTGTGGAGTGGACGAGTGGGTGAACGAGTAAGTGGGTGGGCGGTTTTTTGCTGGTGCTGGTGCTGGTGCTGGTGCTGGTGCTGGTGCTGTGGTGCTGGTGCTGGTGCCGGTGCCGGTACTGAGGTGAAGACAAAAAGGCTGGAATAAGAAATAGAATAAAGCGGTGATGAGCGGAGCAGAAAAACGACAGATGGGCCCTCGATCGCCTTCCGCTTAGTCCAGCTTTCATGCGCTTTGTTGCGTTTTCGTGTTTGCTATTTTTATTAGTGGGCAGTCTCCATTGTGCAGGCGAGGGGGGCAGGAATGCTGACATTGGAGCCTGCCGCCTGTTGCATCAGAGCCAGGCTGAGGGGAGGCGCTTGGGCGGGCTGGCATTTTGCGCGAGGTGGAGTGCCAAAGCAGAAAAGCAGGTGCGGGAGTGGGATGGGATGACCGAGATTGGCAGCAGCAGCAGCAGCAGCCCGGACCAGCCGACTGCCTGCCTGCACATAGATCTGTCTTCCCTTTCCTGCCGCTCCACGGCGATGATTCTATCGCGGCTCTCACTACTGGCCACCCAGCCTGCGAGCAGCGGCGCGCGGGAATGGACCGATAAAGAGCCGGCCGCAAAGGAGAGGTCCAACTTTTGATCAATCGATCAATCGATCAATCAACCAACCAACCAACCACACCCCGCAATTTAAAGCGCCGCCGCCAAAACGATGCTGGATCTGGCAGTATCGCGTTGGTGGTGCGATCAAATCGGCCCGACCGGCAACTAAGGAGACCGATTCCACTAGCACAAATGTTTACTTTTGGGATAAATTGAAAGGAAGTTAAGAGGAGAAACTAGAGATGGCAGGCAGCCGTGCGTGCCTATGGCTCAACGACGGCTGGGCCCGCTTTGCTTATGGCGGCTGGGCCCGCCTCCTTCATGATTCGACAATCGCCTTGCGCAGAGCCGCCACGGCCTGGTCCTCGTGCTCCTTGCGCGCGTTGAACAGCTTGACGCGGCTGGCAACCTCGCCCATCCACCGCAGCGTGTAGATGTTGCCGTCGACAAACGAGAACTCCTTGAACTCCATGCGATGCTTGCGGCACAGGTCCTTGACCAGCGGCTGCACCAGAAGCAGGTTGTGCCGCGGCAGGCGCGGGAACAGGTGGTGCTCGATTTGGAACTGCAGCCCGCCGTGGAACCAGTCCAGCGCTCGGGGGCAGATGACATCCATGGTCGTGCGCACCTGGCGCGCCGCGAAGCACTCATGCACCGGGTCCGGCGACTCAGTCGACATGGCAAAGTGCGACAGCGTAATCTGGATGTGCAGCACGGCCGACGCCGAGTTCGACACCAGCACGTACAGCGCCAGGTACGGCCACGATGGGATGTGCGACAGTAGCCAGCTGAACCATGTGAAAAAGAGACCGATGCAGCAGATCTCCAGTGCGCGGAACGGCGCAAAGTCGCTGAACAGCAGGTAGTTCCAGCTCAGGAAGTACAGGTTGTATCGCGCAAAGCACATGATGAGGTAGTACATCTTGTCCTGCACCGACACAAACAGCCGCGCCGCCGCGTCGAACTCCATGACGCGCCGGTAGTACGTCGAGTACCGGCTCTCAAAGAACCGCGTCGACACTGCAAAGAACGGCAAGTGCTGGATGTCTGGGTCGTTGTCGACGTCGTTGGTGACGATGTGATGTGTGTTGTGGTTCTTCTTCCACCAGCCAACGCTCAGCCCGCCCAGCAGGTTGGCTACGCAGATGCCCAGCACCATGTCAAAGTCGCGATTCCCCGTCAGCTCGTTGTGGCCCAGGTCGTGCGCAAAGAACGACAGCTGTTGCCACAGCAGCGCCGTGCTGATGCCGGCCGCCAGGTACGTCCACGCCGACACCGGCCCGTACAGGAGCAGCCCGACTGCCGTGATAAACAGTGCCATGTACCGCACCGCCTCAAACGCGTACGCGCTGTAGTTGCACTGGTACAGCCCAGCCGCGCGCAGCTGCACGTCCAGCAGCCGGAAGTCGCGCTGGATCGCCGGGTAGTCCAGGTCGGCGCCCGTTGTGGTCGGTGGCTGCACGTGGCTGGACCCGTCGTCCGGCGACGACCGCGCCGCCGAGTACACAAGGTCCATGTCCTCGACATGCGACATGACGCCCTCGGCCTTGGCGTCGGTCACAAACCGCGCAACGGCCCACCGCGGTACAGCCGTCTCGAACACGTCCAGCGGGTGCATGCTCTTGACCTCGTCGGTCGCGTCGTGCCCGACCATGTGCATGATGGCCAGCGGCCCGCCCGGGTGCTTGTTGACAAACGCGTTGAGCTTGCAGACGAGCCCGTCGATGATGACCAGGTACTCGCCGCCGCCGATGCGCCTGCGCAGCTCGGCCGCTGTGCACGCTGGCAACCTGCCCCGCCGCTTCTCGGCCAGCAGTGCGGCTGGCATTGCTTTGGCAGCAGCTGCTGGGCTAGCCGGCATGAGGAATGGTGATGGTGATGGAGTGCGAGGGGGCATGCTGATGTGAAAGTGAAGGTGCGAGTGTGTGATTGTGATTATGATGTGAGTGAGTGAGTGGGTTTCTGGTGCGTTGCCTTTTGATTCCCTGTCCGCGTCCAAGTCTGTATATGAGTTTGAGTTTGTGCGAGGGGGAGCGAGAAAGGTAAGGAGAGTGAGTGAACAGGAGAACAAGAGAGCAAGAGGGCGAGGGCGAGAATTGTCGACAGTGAATGGCAAGTGGGGGCAGCAACCTGCAAAGGCGCGCACAAGTCACTAGAATCCAAGTCTCCTTTATTTCGTTTGCTCGTGAAAGAGGTGCCTACATTAGGACCGCCACCACACCATCCACACAAACACTGATGCCAACAACCATATTCTCTATTGTTGGTGTTTCACTGGGCGAACCTGTTGGCTGATTGTGGTGCAGTCCCTCCTTTTCTGCTGCAGCCAGTAGCGACCTAAAAAAGCAGTGGGGTTGCACTTTACCTGTACTGCCAAAACACAGTCTCATGCGCCAAGTCCAGTCTACACACGTTGCTAAATCACGCCGGGACAAATCTATTTTTTTCTATTTCGGCTGGCGACTGAAAATCGCTTCCGCGTTTGTGGTGCAGTGTTTTTTTGTTAAAATTTGTTTATGTTGTGGATTCGCTGATGATCCTAGAATATGATACCTGCTGTTGTGCTGGCGCCCGCTCAATGGTTGGACCGATCAAGTGATCAAGCCTTCAAGCGACCGATCGCTTGATCACTTGGCGCCAAGCGCTTGGCATTCAGCCGCCCAATCACAGCCTACCACACAAGCATGAATGTGCGCTGTGTGGTCTGGCTATTTTCGTGGCGCCCACATTGCTGTCACCACACAAAATCGACGTTGCTTTTTTTGTTTTGTATCTCTTATATTTTGGAACGCTCAATTCGTGCGCAATCCGCCCTTATTTATTTATTTCACCTAATTTCACTTCATTTCACTATATATGTTGATTTCACAAAAACATCTCGCAGCGCGGATGCTGCGCGCGGCCATAGTCGCGCTGTGCATACTCACTCTCTGCGTTGGCCTGGTCAGTGCCGCGGCAGGCAAGGACTACTACAAGATCCTTGGCGTCTCGCGCGACGCATCGCAGCAGGAAATTAAGCGCCAGTACAAAACTCTGTCACGAAAGCACCATCCGGACAAAAACCCCGGCGACGAGACTGCACACGAGCGCTTCATTGAACTCGCGCAGGCATACGAGGTGCTCAGCGACGACGAGAAGCGGGAGATCTACAATCGCTACGGCGAGGAGGGTCTGAAGAACCAGGGCGGCCCTGGCGGCGCCGGCGGCTTCCACGACCCCTTTGACATATTTGCCCAGTTCTTTGGCAGCAACGTGCGTTTTGGCCAGCGCGGTGGTGGCACGCGTGCCAAGCCTCGAGGCCCTGACGTGCACATCCGCGTGCCAGTCTCGCTGCTGGAGCTGTACACTGGGACTGAGATTGAAGTTGACACATCGAAGCAGGCAATTTGTCCGCACTGCGACGGATCTGGTGCCGCATCGCCCGATGACATTGAAACTTGCAATGTGTGCAGCGGCAGTGGTGTTCGCATCGTCAAGCAGATACTCGGCCCCGGAATCGTACAGCAGATGCAGACGACGTGCGACTCGTGCAAGGGCAAGGGCAAGAAAGTGTCCAAACCTTGCCCCCACTGCAAAGGCACGCGAGTCCACAGGGAGTCTGACCTGCTAGCCATCCGCGTCGAGCCCGGGATGGCCGACAGCGAGCAGGTTGTTTTGAGGGCGAGGCGGACCAGCACCCCGACCACGAGCCCGGATCGCTTGTCTTCCATTTGCAGCAGCAGGCTCATGCCACATTCACTCGTGAGGGCGACGACCTGCACGCAGAGCTCACGATCACGCTGCTTGACGCGCTTGTGGGGTTCACACACACCATCCTTCACGTTGACGACAAGACGAACATCGAGCTCAAGCGGTCCGATGTCACTCCGCCCGGCTTTGTGCACAAGCTGGTCGGCAGAGGCATGCCGCGGCGTCAGCGCTCTGCTGGCGCTGGTTCTGGCAAATTTGGTGACATGCACGTTACCTACTGGATACAATTCCCCAAGGCTTTAGATGCCGGTGCCAAGGAGCAGATAGAAAATGTGTTTAGCATAAAGTCCGGCATCAAGTGGGATGGAAGCGACAGCAGCCACGCAAAGGACTCTAACGTTCACCGCGGCCGGCAGGCGCCATCAGAGTCTGGCCACATGACGAGCTCTAATTGTGGGCGGGAAATGTGTACTTTGGCTTTTCTACATAGTTACCAAAAATTAAGAGCTTTTCAAACAGGATGCTAAAACAATGTAATCGAAAGAAGATATTACTAAGTATATTAAATATTATTCAAAATCAGACTGCGAAAGAGCTGAAGCTCGCATTCAGAAATCGCTGCGCGCATGCAGCATCATAACAATGAATTGCATGTGACTACAATATCACGTGCCACAGCCCAACTTTTGCGTTACACTATTTTTTTGTTAGTGGTAACCTTTTTAATCCAATTGTTCTTTTCAGTAACCAATGTGGATTTAATTGCTCTTGCTGGTAACTGTGACGCCAAACTTGAGCTGGGCCATGTTGCTGCGCTAATGCATGCAATCTTATTGTTGTGTCATTGCATGCCCGCCGTGACTATGTTGTGTGAGCCTATTTGGCTTTCTTTGTAGTTTCATAAATAATATATTTAGTATGCGTGTAAAACCCCATTTCACTAACCGATTTTAAATTCAATTGTTTTTGTGAGTTACCAGTTGAATTAAATTGAGAAATAAAAATAGAAAATAAAATAAAAAATAGAAAATCAGCCTATCTTTTTACTCGCTAGCTGCATCGAGCAGATCAGGTCGCCAGCATTGAGGCTGTCGCTGAGCTCGACGTCCAGTGTCTCGATGACACCATCGGCAGGCGCGCCGACAACCGTCTCCATCTTCATTGCGCTGAGCACACAGATGGCCTGGCCAGCCTTAACTTGTCGCCAACAGCAGCCTTAATCTCAACGACTGCACCGCTCATGGGCGCCCAAGCTGGTTCTTCTTGGCAGGGTCGGCGCGCGGGCGGATCTTGGCCTCGGGCTGCACAGACATGTCCTCAATTGTGACAATGCGTGGCTCGCCGTTGATCTCAAAGTACACCTCGTGTTTGGCAGTCTCTTTGTCCAAGGGGCCCAGGGCAATGAAGCGGATGATCAGCGTCTTGCCGACCTCGAGCTGCACCTGAATCTCCTGGTTGACCTCAAGCGGGCTAAGGAAGAGCGGCGTCGGGATGAGAGACACATTGCCATACTTTTGGCGCTGCGACTGGAATTCGTCAAACACCGCCGGGTACAGTGCCGCCGACAGCAGATCCACGTCGCGGATGGAACCAGGCCCCCACTTCTCCTCCAGCTCGCGGCGCAGCTGGTCAAAGTCGAAGGGCGCCATGGTCGCGCCAGGACGCTCGTCGATCCTGGTCGCGTCGCGGATAATATCGGCGCGCAGCTGCTCTGGGAATCCGCCAACGGGCTGGCCGAGGTACCCTGGAAGAACTCAACAACTGACTTGGGAATGATAGCGTCGACGCACGCTCTACGACCTCGTCGGCAGTGAGGTGGTTGGATACCATAAATGGGCAAAGTCGCCGACAACCTTGCTGCTCGGAGTGACCTTGACAAGATCACCGCAGATGCGGTTGGCCTCGGCGTAAGCCGACTTGACATCGTTCCAGCGCGAGCCCAGACCAAGCGACTGCGCCTGGAACAGCAGGTTGGTGTACTGACCACCGGGCATCTCGTGGATGTAGACCGAAGTGTCTGAAGCCTTGACTCCAGGGTCAAAGCTGGCGTAGAGCAGGCGGGTCTGCTCCCAGTACGAGTTGAGCGACTGGATCGCCTCCGTCGTGATGCCCGTGCTGTACTCGCTGCCCTCCAAGGCCGAGACAAAGGCGCCCATGCATGGCTGCGATGTGACGCCCGACATGCTGTCGATGGCCAGATCGATGATGTCCGCGCCAGCCTCGGCACAGGCAATCATGGCTGCAACGCCAGCGCCAGCAGTTCATGGGTGTGGACGTGGATGGGCAGGTTCGGGTGGCGCGCGCGGATGGCGCCGATCAGCATCCGGGCGGCGCGCGGCTTGAGCAGGCCGGCCATGTCCTTGATGCCCAGAATGTGGATGTCCAGCGCCACGAGTTCGTCGACCAAGTCGAGGTAGTACTCGAGCGTGTACTTGGGGTGCTTGGCCGGGTTCGACACGTCGCCGGTGTAGCACACAGTGGCCTCAATGACGCCGTTGGCCTTGCGCACGGCGTCGATGCCAGCTTGAGGTTCTCTACATAGTTAAGCGAGTCAAACACGCGGAAAACATCAACACCGTGCTCGCGTGCCTGCTTACAAAATTCGTAGACAACGTTGTCCGGGTACGACGTGTAGCCGACGGCGTTGGCACCGCGCAGCAGCATCTGGAACGGAACGTTGGGCACCAGGCGGCGCAGGCGGTCAAGGCGCTCCCAGGGGTCCTCGTGCAGGAAGCGCATTGCGACGTCAAAGTCGCGCCGCCCCACATCTCGAGAGCAAAGGCGTTGGACAGCGCGTGCGCAGTGGTCTGCGCAATGCGCTCCATGTCGTGGGTGCGCAGACGGGTGGCCAATAGCGACTGGTGTGCGTCGCGCCAAGTCGTGTCCATGATCAGCACGCCCTTGTGCTGACGCACTGCTTGCGCAAACGCAGCGGGCCCATTCTTGAGCAGAACATCGCGCCAGCCAGAGGGGGGCGCCGTCGCTACGTCAATCTGGTTGCCCTGCGAGTCGAGCAGCTTGGGCACCGAGGGCTCCTGCAGACCACGGAGGGGCGCAGTGACCTGGCCCTGGATGCGGCAGCCGTTGACTACCAAGTCACCGAGATACGTCAGCAGCTTGGCGGCGCGGTTGCGGAACTTTGTCACAGCAAAGAGCTGCGGAGTGTCGTCGATGAACGTTGTCCAGCAGTCGCCCTTGATGAAGATCGGGTCGGACAGCAGGCGCTGCAAGAACCACATGTTCGTTTTGACACCGCTGATGCGGAACTCAAGCAGTGACGCGAGCATGCGCCGGCGGGCCTTCTCAAAAGTTGCGCCCGAGCAGGTAAGCTTAACCAGCAGAGAGTCGTAGAACGGCGTGATTATGGAGCCGGTGAATCCCGACCCGCCGTCCAGACGCACTCCATTGCCGCCGGGCGAGCGGTAGACCTCAATCTTACCAATGTCCGGCTGGAAGCCCTGCGCAGGATCCTCGGTCGTGACGCGGCACTGAATGGCAAATCCGCGGAGCTGTATGCGCTCTTGCGACAGCTGCAGCTCGGGCAGCGACCAGCCAGCGGCGATGTGCAACTGCAGCGAGATAAGATCCAGTCCAGTGACCTCCTCAGTGACCGTGTGCTCGACTTGAATGCGCGGGTTGATCTCAATAAATAGTGGCCGCGGTCGTCGACAAGGAACTCGGCCGTGCCGGCGTTGCGGTAGTTGACATGGCGCGCAATCTTGACTGCGTCGGTGAGAATGGCATCACGCAGCTTGATATCGAGGGTTGGCGCGGGCGCGATCTCAATGACCTTTTGGTGGCGGCGCTGCACCGAGCAGTCGCGCTCGAACAGATGGATCACATTGTCGCGGCCATCGCCAAGCAGCTGCACCTCAATGTGCTTGGGCTGGTGGAGGAAGCGCTCGATAAACACGGTGCCATCACCAAAGGCCGACAGCGCCTCGGAGCGGGCACGGTCAAAGGCAGAGTCAAGCTCGTCGGCCTGACGCACGACACGCATGCCGCGTCCGCCACCGCCCATCGCCGCCTTGATAATGACTGGGAAGCCGTACTTCTCGCAGAAGACACGGGCGTCGGCCAGATTATCGATAGGGCCGTCAGTACCGGGCACAACGGGCACGCCGCACTCGTTGGCCACGTCGCGGGCCTTGACCTTGTCGCCCAGTGCGTCAATGGTTTCGGGGCACGGGCCGACCCACTTGAGCCCGGCGGCTTCAACCTTGCGCGCAAAATTGGCGTTCTCGGAGAGGAAGCCGTACCAGGGTGCACGGCGTCGCAGTTACGCTTCAGCGCAATGTCGATGATGTCGTCCTGCGCCAAGTAGGCGCCGACTGGCGTGTGCTTGCCCTCGGGCGCAATCTGGAAGGACTCGTCGGCCTTGTAGCGGTGCATGGACAGACGGTCCTCGTAGGCGTAGATGGCGACGGTCTTGAGGCCCAGCTCGTGCGCTGTGCGCATAATACGCATGGCGATCTCACCGCGGTTGGCGATCAGCACCTTGTGGAACTTTTTCGAGACGACCGGGCTGGTGTTCTTGAGGTGCAGCAGACCTTCCTCGTTGGGCATGTGGAAGCGGCGCTCGACCTCCTTGACGCTGCTTTCGGCATGGCTGGCCAGGTTGTCGAGAGACTGCGGCCGCGAGAGCGATTTGAAGCTGTACTTGAGGTAGTCAAAGTTCATGCTGGGAACCTTGTCATCACTCTTCTGCCTCGCGGACACACCCGAGGCGAGATGGAGGCGATGACATCGCTGGGAAGTCGCCGTCAGACATTGATCCTAGCAGATGATAGCAAAATTAATGGGTAAGAACGAGAATAAATGGGCCACAGCCAGAGTTTAAAGTTTAAAAATGTGCTAAGCAATAATAGGCAAGATAAGTGAAGCAAGGGAGGCGAGGATGATACAAAATATAAAGACGAGAAGAAAAGAAGAGAAGAGAAGAGGGGCTTTTGGCTAATATAAAAGGTGGGTGGTTATTTGCGGAGAACAAGCGAGCAGATGGGCCATGCCACGAGTTATTTTATAGGCAGCTAAATGGTTGTTGTCTCCGCAACTCATATATTGTATGCGCACAGTGGCCAGCTGAGCACAGTTGACCAGCTGCGGCTGAAATCGTTCTCTTTATGCCACCTCTCTCTTTGTCTGCGACAGAGATAGCAGGAGATAATGAATGACTGAGCGAGCGAGCGATCGCACAAGAGAGGGGGGGGGTGCCAGCCCTGTGCACCGGACCCAGTGCAATAGGGAGAGTGTGGACATCCGGGCATGGCATCGGCAGCTGTCAAGGGCAGCGGCGCCGGTAGCGGTGCGGCATATAATGGCATTATAGAGTGGCATTGCAAAGGGTGGGAAAATAAATTTTCCACGGCTGCTCACTGGTGGTGACCAAAACAGGCTATATGCATGTGTTAGCGAGCGCACCGCCACTATTATCTCTGCTCCCATCTGCACTTGCGGCGACAGGCCAGGGCAGAGCAGAGCAGAGAAGGGCAGGAGGCTTGGAGAGTCTGATCGCAGCAGGATAATAATTTCGGCAATTTCCAAATCACACTGAGTCACAACAATATGCGGTTGCCCGAAATGGAAGCTGAAAATATCCACCAAGAGCAAAACCGGCAAAAAAATGGCCTTTCACACCGAGATCGATGGTGTTGATCCCTTGACTTTTTTCTACAGTTTCTTGTGCAAAAAAGGCCCAGGAGCGAAGAGCGAAAGAGCGAAAGAATGAAAGAGCGAAAGGGGCCGTATGCTGAATGGGCCGTACTTACCAGTAGATGAGTCCGAGTGTGGCATCTCGTAGCTTGGGCGCCGAATCGCTGAAAAAGCATTGGACATGTTGGGAATAGAATTCAGTAGGCAAATTGAACGGGTTAATATAAGTGCGATGTGATATGATATGCTACCAAAATGGCTTGAAGGCTGTTTTAGCTATTCTAAAGTTATTTTTAAAAAAGCGCGTACGAGTGAGCGTATGAATTACAATAGTTACTTGCTTCAAGTGGGCACATTGCGGCCAGCAAGCCTTTTATATGGCCTTGACAGACACTTTGCAAATTGTCAAATGTTCACAATCTGCCTGAAGAGCCAGTTGCAATTTGCGATGCGCGCTAACAAAGCTTGTGTTGATCTGAAAGCAAAGCAGTCCATTTCTATGACGGCATCATTCCGGCATTGATTTGTTTGATATTGCCTTCGTCCGTGCCCTTAGCTGCGAGGCCCACGTGAAGGGATATATAATGTTTATAGGCAAAGAAAATCGGTGAAGCTTCAACATTTACTGCTCCATCCCAGCCTCTGCTTGCCAATTTGTTCTTTCCTGCATAGGTCCACCGTCGATTTATGCTGCTTTGTGCCGTTGGTGCTGATGTTTGCATTTCCCACGGCATTATTGTGTTAATTTTTAGTTTTGTTGCGACAAATATATGCAAACAAGTCATGACATGCGCATGCGCATGCACATACTCGGTTGTTTGCCACATCTGCTGACTGATAATATGTGGCCAGCCCAATTAAAAAACAAAACAAAACAAATCGCGCGCGCTGCGTGAAAGCATGTGAATATTCTGTATAATTTCAAAGCCGACATTCAGCATAGCAGTGTGGTTTGCTCTCAACTGCACTCGCAAAATCCAATGCTGCGAGCTTTGCTTTATTAGTGTCGACACATCGCAAATGCTCGTCGCCCGTTATATTGCTGACGGTCGCTTTTACGCATTGCTGCTGCGACTGCCTGTATATTCTGCGATTTCCGCCTTTTGGATTCCCAATGTGCCACGCCCGATTTATTCTATAAGATGCTTCCAGAAAAGGAAGTCACACTGTGCGCGCACGCGCAGCATTGTCCCAAGGTTGATGAGCACCACCGCCGTCGTCATTATTGCTGCCACTTCACTTGTTCAAAATTCCGCCCCAAATTGATCACATATTGCCTCCGCCTGTCGTTGTTCCATACCTGCAGCTGCGATTGGATACTAAATGCCATTGCTGGCGAATCCTTAAAACAAACACTAAAACAGAACTTTCGCATGTCCGCCGTGCCTCTTATCGACGAACTGCCACGATGAAGAACAGCGTAAACCCTCCTCCAGAAAAATAAAAGCTAAAGAGGGAGTCGGTGGTAGCATCGACGTACAAATTACAAAGTACATAGTCCTTGTCTGTGCTCGTGCTCGTACTCGTTCTCGTTCTCGTGCTGCCTGTACATCTACGTCGCCGCTGAGGACGCCTTTCTTACGCCTGGCCATCATGCGGTGTTATCGTCGGCAACATTGACGTCAACACTACAGCTCGCCTCGAGTAGCTCTGCCTTTTGGTAGGATAAATAAATATTTATTTAAAAAACGACATGAAGAAAAGACAAAACGCACCAGCGAACAGTGCAGTGTTCGGGTCATGTATTTAATTAGATAAGATCAGACCTTGGGATTGGGAAGGTCGACAAAGTTCAGTGTGCACGACCAGCCCTTGTTCTTGATCTCGATGGACTCCTCCTCGGGGCACCAGCACTTGTCGTTGGCCTTGCCCTTGGGACAGTTCCACAGCGGGCCGTGATAGTAGCCAATGTCCTCGAACCAGTGCACCTCGTTCTTGTTCAGGAACATCGCCACGCCCAGCGAGTGCACGGGCGCATCTCCCCACCGCTCGTAGAAAAAGCCACCAGCACGGTCCAGTAGTCAAAGTACGATAAGTACCTTTCAGAGCGCAAAAAGTCCAGGCTTCCAATTTCAAAGTTGGACCAGAAGTGGCACAGATTGTAACCGCCGTCCTTGTTGGTGACGAAATCCAGCATATTGGTGGATGGAATGAGGTCCTTGTGCTCGTCCATGAACTTCATCGTGGTGTTCCAGAGCGTAGGGATTGTCTCGACAACCTCCTTGATCGAGATCGTGAAGCCGTACTTCTTGTTATTCTTTTCCATGAACAGGAACGGGTCGTAGTCGATCTCGCACGCAAACTTGACTCCAGGCTCCACGCGCCAGTACCATTTGTACTTGTCCATCAGCGGGTGGCGGAAGAAAAAGCCCGACTCGTAGCGGCACATATGGCGGTAGCTCTCGTGGCCGCCATAAATTATCTTGCGCTCTTTCATGTCCTTGCGAACCTCGGCGGCTTGCGTCTGGTTGATGTAGTCGGGGTAAGACCAGTGCTCAGTGGGGATGAGGCCGAACTCGCAGTCGCCGTGACGACGCTGCTGATCTTGGCCTTGAACTCTTCGCTGAAGGGCTCGTTATTGAGGAACACATAGGGGTAGTTGTAGCGGCGGTTGAAACGGTCCTCAAGCTGAATGAGCGTCTCCCGGAGGTCATTCAGGTCCTTGTTGCGCGTCAGAATGACAAAGGCAGCGTCCGCCTTGGGCTCCTTAATCTCCTCCTTGGGGACCTGTACAACCTCTGTCACGACGCTGGTCTGGAGTTTAAGCGAGGTCTGGACGACTGTAGAAGTCACCGTCTGCGTCCTGCGCGCGAGCTCGGCCGTGCGCATGTCGCTGACAAAGTTGAAGTCGTAGCGGAGGTCTCGCCAGACCACAAGTAGGCCGACGAATGCGGCGACAATAAATATTATGCTCCGCCAATCGCGCCGGGGTGCCATGAGTGCAGCTCTGCTTTTAGTGTACGATTGTGTGAGGGGGGTTTGAATCTACGAGCTGAATGAACGACAGGACGACTCTAAAGAAAGAAAAATAAGAATAAGAGGAAAGAGACAACAATCTCAGAGACAAAAAAGGGATATCGCTTAAGCGAACCGTCAACACAACGACACGCGGTCCACTGACTTTGTGCAGCCAATCGCCGCGCACCGCACAAAAGCGGGGATGGAGAGCAAGTCCAAAACCAACAACAATGTGATGTGCATTCTCAACCTTTTCACGGAACGCTGTTTTTTTATGAAGTGCCCTCTTTGTTTGACTTTTGCTGCAATTCGACTAATCTACTCTTTCTACCTTCTACCCGAACACCTAATAAACATTAAAAATTACCACCTGCCACAACTGCCATTCCAGCCTCCCCACGTACCTCTTTCACGCGCTATTCCCCTTTCCAGCTCTAAATTGCATTTGCACAGCAGCACATTGTAATTCTACCACTACCACCACTACCAACACAGCAGCAGCAAGGAAAACGAGGCAAACACAGACGTAAACGCAAACTTGCCTTCCTCCTCGGAATTGGACGCTGCAAACACTGACTCTGACACTGACTCCAAATACACTTTATGACAGACACAGCAATTTCGGCGGGCGAGCTGGCCGCCCAGCGCCGTGACCATTTGCCCAGGCAGCAGCCGCATCTGCCACTTAGGCACAACATGGCCGGTAGCGGCGCGCATGACGCAGGTAGCGTGATTCCAGCATCACTGGGTGCTGCTGAGCGCCGGCCCAATATCCGGCCAATGAGCGTCGGAGGAAGCAGCGGCGATACCGGCCAGTTCCCAAGCCTGGGCCCCCATCCCGGAGCGGTGCCCATTGCCAGAATCAACTCGACCAGCGACGCTTACGACCGCCACAGCGCGCATTCGCGCCTGCAGCCAAAGTCGTCGTACCACCAGCAACAGCGCGCAGCCGGTAACATGCACGAGCATGTTTTTAACGCCCACGACCCAGCGGCAGCCAAGCCCATAATGCCAGCCGGCCCAGTGGCCGGGGCCGAGTCCGGCGTGGCAATGGCGGCGCCACAAAACGGCTACCGCAGCAGCGGCACCCGGCGCATGGTTGGTCCCTACCAGCTTGCGAAGACCATTGGCGCCGGCAGCATGGGCAAAGTCAAGGTTGCGCTGGACACACGGACAAACAAGCGGGTAAGTGGCGCTGCTATGTATTGCGCTGTCTATTTAAGTGACACTACCCATGATCCATATGATTCATGATCCATGATTTGTGGTGCACGCTGCACGCTACACGCTACGCTAATGCTAACACACACCCACACAATTCATTTGCCGATTTTTGCTCATGCCGTAGGTTGCCGCCAAGATAATCCCGCTCCAGCAGCTCGACGCGCCCATCTACTTTCCAATTGGCGTCGACACCACGACGGTGCCGCTACCACGTTCTGGCGGACAGGCTAGCGCTTCGGGCCGACCCGCGTACACCGGCCCAATTGACCCTGCGGCAGAGCCGTGGCGGACTTGGCTCACGAGCCTGGCCCTCGAGAGCTACCCCGACGTGGCGGCAGCGGCACAGATATCCGTGCGCATCCAGCGCAAGCTGCGGCTCCTGCAGCCGCGCGAGCGGTACACAACCAAGGAGCGCGAGCGGCGCGAGAACAAGGACATCCGCATCGTGCGCGAGGTTGCGATCAACAGGCTGCTGCACCACCCACACATCTGCATGCTGCACGATGTCATAGTGCACCCAAACCATTACTACATTTTTCAGGAGCTGGTCTCCGGTGGCCAGATGCTTGACTACATTATCAGCCACGGCCGCCTGAAGGAGAAGCACGCGCGCAAGTTTGCGCGCCAGATCGCGTCCGCAATTGACTACTGCCATCACAACTCGATCGTGCACCGCGACCTCAAGATCGAAAACATCCTGATCTCGGCCAACGGAAACATCAAGCTGATCGACTTTGGTCTGTCCAACCTGTTCTCACCGCGCTCGCAGCTGTCGACCTTCTGCGGCTCGCTTTACTTTGCCGCGCCAGAGCTGCTGAATGCGCAGCCGTACGTCGGCCCCGAGGTTGACCTGTGGTCATTTGGCGTTGTGCTCTACGTGCTTGTCTGTGGAAAGGTGCCCTTCGACGACCAATCGATGCCGGCTCTGCACGCCAAAATCAAGCGCGGACACGTCGAATACCCGAGCTGGCTGAGTAACGAGTGCAAGCACCTTCTCGCGCGCCTGCTGGTCGTGCTGCCCCCACGCCGCGCGACCATGAGCGAAGTCGTGCGCCACTCGTGGATGACCAAGGGCTACGTCGAGAACCCGCATATCAACTCGTATTTGCCGCCTCGCATTCCGCTGCTGGCACCGGAGCAGATCGACCGCGCTGTTGTGCGTGAGATGTCGCAGTACATTGGCTTTGGCTTTGGCTCGGAGGAGGAGATTCGCCTGGGCCTCGAGGCTATTCTGACAGAGGACTGGTACCGCAGCTGGGTCAAGGATGCCCTTGCCCCTCACATTGATGATGTGCGCCAGCAGATTCGCGAGCAGGTTGCACAGGCCCAAGTCAACGCTGCTTCTGCTGCGCATGCCGCAACGCAGCGCGCGCCCTCTAGCTCGCAGTCGCTTTCTGTTTTCAACGCTGGGTCGTCCGGCGTTACTCTGAACACCTCAACGGACCCTTGCTCTTCGTCGACCTTTTCTGGAATTCCTGGAACGGCGGCGGTGGCCGCAACATTGGCCCAGGCAGGCGGCAGTGTCACCGGAGCCCTTGGAGGCGCCAACGCCCGCCTGGAGCTCGGCAAGCAGCCAGACGCTGGCGCCAACGAGTCTGTACGCAAGCGCTCCAGCTTTTGGAAGCGCAGCAGCACGTTTATATCTGGCGGGCTTGTGCGCACAGGCCAAAAGACAGCCTTCGACACGCCCGCTACTGGCTCGCAGGTCCAGCCAGGCGCAGCGGTGGAGAAGAGCCAGCTCGGCCAATTCCGCGTTCTGTCCGGCCGCATATTCAACGAGGGCAAGCATGCTCTGGGGTCGGGGAACGGCACCGGCAACAGCGCCGACCGTGAGTACCCGGTTCTTCCACTGTCAGCGCACTCGCCCCGCATGGTTTTGGACTCTGCCTCCGGAATGGTCTGCATCTGCAAGGACGGAAAGCTTGCGCCACCTGACACCGACTGTGCCGCAATCCAGCGGGACTATTACGACCTCGTGGCCACCGACCCGCTGCTGAGCATATACTTCCTCGTCAAGGAGCGGCGCGAGCGCGAGGCCCGCGGCGTTGCCGATCAGGCCGAGGCGAATCCATATGCGCCGGCCCATCCATCCGGCCGCCCTCTCTCCCACGAGCAGCAGCCGCAGCCGCAGCCGCATCCTGTTGCATCAGTGGAGGCCATCAACCTGCCGCCTGCTGTGGCTGCGAAGCCCATCGCGCGTGGTGCAAACAGCTCCAACGAGACGTGGGTCAAACTCGAGCGAGCCGGCGTACGTCCTACCAACGACAACAGGGATGACCGGCGCCCAGCGAGAAAAGAGAGTGATGCCTCAGCTGTGCGTGGCCGAGATGCGCAGGCGGCGCAAGACCTAGCCGCAGTGCTTGCTCAAGAGAGCCACACCAACGCGCCAAGCGGTCTTGGGGCAGCCGGGAGCGTGGACACAGCAGCACACCCGTCGGAGGCCAGGCCGGGTGTGGAACGGCGCATTAGTGATGGCAACAGCAACAGCAATAGCTATACGTCGGTGGACCAGACTACCGCAGCCATTGAAGCGCTGTCGCAAAACCCGCGGTCGCGGGGTTCGGTTGTTCCGCCGGGCACGCACGGCTCAGACGCCTTATCCCCGCCTGGCTTTCAGGACGCCAAGAAGAAGCGCAGCAGCATTTTCAAGCGCTTCAGTGTTATTGTCAAGGGTGGCCGCTCCTCCGGCCAAAAGCTGCAGAGCACCCCTGAAGACTCGGACTCGCACATTGTCCAGGCCGAGGGCAACGAAATGGGGTACATGGAGATCAGCGTTCACAAAAACGACACCAAAAATGAAGGTGGTGGCAATGACAAGACTGCCGACCGCGGTGCCGGTGCCAGCAGCATCAGCAGTAGAAGTAGCAATAGCCCACACAATAAGCAGCAGCCGCAGCACACGCCCGATCTGCACCATCACCCTTCAAATGCTGATTCGGTCGCTGCCAAATCCAAGAACGCGCCTTTAAAGCAGAAATACGCAGTCTTGGACAGCATTGGGGAGGACGTGACATACGCTCGTTTGCGCGATTCAGCTGAAGAATTTAATTCCGGAAACACTGCCGCCGGCGGAGCCTCCGTTAGTGCATCTGCCACCAACAGCCCCGATGCTGCCGATGCTGCCGACCCAGCTGCGGGCCGCCAGTATTTGACCAAGCCGCTTTGCTTGCAACAGTCGCACGATGCCTCTTTGTTGTACTCTGCTGCCAAGGTCTCTAAGGAGGCAGATAAAGAGACATTGGCTGGCGCCCAGCTCGTATTATCGACGACTCTCCCTGACGCCTCCTCCGCTTCTGCGCCCAGTGCTGCTTTTAATGATCATAGTGTTGATTCTATTGCTAATTCCGCCGCTGCCAGTGGGTCTGGCGCGGGCACAGTGCATTTCGCCAGCCGAGCTGATCCGTCACATTCTCTGGACGACCTCGATGGCACATCTTCGATGTTTACCAACACAGACATTGACGAGAGCGATGCGTTTGTCCGGCAAGCACTGTCGACAGCCGGCAGCCCGACGTCGTCCGAAAAGGCAGCCCTGCTTGAAAGGGCGCGACGCGAGATTGAGGGGCTTGATGAGCACGAAGGCGTGGGGCTTCTTGACCAGACCCCCGAGCTCAGCTACCGTGTTGCTGGGCAGACGCGCAAGTCCAACTTTGACGCTAACAAGCGCCGCGCGCGGTCCTCGTCAAACACGGTTGTGCGCGTGCTTAGTGAGATTGTGCGCGACACCTCCAACGGAAACAGCCGCGGCGGTCGCCACGTACCCGGATTCTCTGCTCTTTCCCAGCATCGGGGAGCAAAGCCGACGGCACCCCATGGCCAGAATATAAATAGCTTGGCGCCTACCACAAAGACGATCATGCGCCATAGCAGCACGGGCGCAATTAACCGGACCGGTGGCGCAAACGAGGGTTTTGACAGCTCGCCACCAGTCGGAACGCAATACGTTCTGCATCCGACTGAATCCAATGGCGCCTCGGCTGGCAACAAGACTGTGTTGCCTGACCCTGCGCTTGCGGGCACTGCCGGCCGCCCTGATATATTGCGCTCTCACTCGCACACGAACAGCCACCAGTTCCGCGGGCTTGCGCTGCCAGAGCGGATTGCCGAAGTTCCTGAATCCCCGCCTCCGCGCGAACAGCAGCCAGAGAATGCGCTACGGATAGGAACAGGCGCTGGTGCGCGCCAGGGTTCAGCAGGCGCATATGCGAGCGATTCTAAGTGCAGCGAGCTGGCTGGCAAAGATTCTAGCCGTGAGCTCGACCAGGGCGGCAACTCTAGCAGGGCTGGCCAGCAGCCGGAGAACACGGCGACAATTGGCTTCAAGCTGGACCCTGAATCTGGACCGTTGTCCACAGACAACGCCTACGCCAGCGCCAACGCGTCCAGCAATGGCGAGGCTATGCGCGATATTGCCAGTGCCCCTCCACGCGCTGACGATTACCTCAAGCCAGTGTTTTTGAAGGGTCTGTTTTCCGTGGCGACGACGTCCACTCGCTCTCCAGCAGCGATCCGCGACAACCTGCTTGGCGTACTGACCGGCATGCCACTTCGCTTCCATGAAGGCAAGGGCTACTTTACGTGCAGCATGGCCACGGCCGCCGGCCCAGCGAATCTCCAAGAAAGCACGCTTGATGCGTACGCGCACGGAGAGCCGACATCATCCAATAATTCTGGCCTGCACAAACACAAAAAGGCATTGCGCCTGCCAGGCGTAGACAGAAAAATAAGCTTCCGCCGGCGGCCCAAGCACATCGATGAGGCTGTGCTTTCTCTGACCACGTCGAGTGTCAAATCGGCTGCGCGCGATGGCCTGTCAAGCACCGACGATGTGCTTCTGGGCTCGCGCCAAAGCGTGATAGAGTCGACCGGCGAAGACGCCAAGGACAACCAACAGCAGCAACTTGCAGCCATTAACGCCAGCACCAACGCCAACGCCAATGCCATTTGCTTCCAGATATTCTTAGTGCGCATGCCTTTGTTGGGACTGTGCGGGCTGCAGTTCCGCAGGGTGTCTGGGCCAGCATGGAAGTACAAGGATATTTGCTCTGACATTCTCAAGCGCCTCAAGCTTTGATCACACTTCCCCACACACTTTATCGGTCCGAACCTGTAAGCTTATTTGATGCGAAGTGGTCCCTGATTTTTTTGTTTTCTTTCTAATTTGTCAAATATAATTCCGTTTTATTTTTATTTTTTGCTCTTCTTATGTTGAACGTCAAGTGGAGGCCGGTAGCTATAATTATAGCAGTTGTTCTGCTTGTACACTTCCTTTTACTCTCACCCTACTTGGAATCGCACTCTTCAGACAGCCGCAATTCTGCAGATGAAAAGGCGAATGCCGACAATGGAATCGCTCTTCCGCACAATGACGCTCTCATTGACATACAGCACCCTTTGCCAGTGACAGTCACTGTCACTCGCGGTGATAGCTTTGTCCCCACAGTGACTGAGGTCATTAAGGAGACTGTTTTTGCCCAACACGACAGGCCTGCTAGTTTGGAAAAGACGAACGCCGCTTTTGTCATTCTGACGCGCAACAAGGACCTGAAGGACCTCCGGGAGACGCTCATTCAACTTGAGGACCGCTTTAACCGCCGCTACAACTACCCCTATGTGTTCCTCAACAATGAGCCCTTCAGCGAAGAGTTCAAGGCCAAGATCAGCAGCGTCGTCACCGGCGACTGCGAGTTCGGCCTCATCCCCACTGAGCACTGGTCTTACCCTGACTACATCAACCAGACGCAAGCCGCCGAGGTTCGCAAGGACATGAAAGAGCGCAAGATCATTTATGGCGACAATGAGAGCTACCGCCATATGTGCCGCTACGAGTCGGGCTTTTTCTTCCGCCACCCGCTGATGGACAAGTACAAATGGTACTGGCGCGTGGAGCCTGGAGTCAAGTTTGCGTGCGAGATCGACTACGACCCGTTCCTGTTCATGGAAAAGAATAACAAGAAGTACGGCTTCACGATTTCGATCAAGGAATATATCCAGACAATCCCTACGCTCTGGGACACCACGATGAAGTTCATGGACGAGCACAAGGACCTCATTCCATCCACCAATATGCTGGATTTCGTCACCAACAAGGACGGCGGTTACAATCTGTGCCACTTCTGGTCCAACTTTGAAATTGGAAGCCTGGACTTTTTGCGCTCTGAAAGGTACTTATCGTACTTTGACTATCTGGACCGTGCTGGTGGCTTTTTCTACGAGCGGTGGGGAGATGCGCCCGTGCACTCGCTGGGCGTGGCGATGTTCCTGAACAAGAACGAGGTGCACTGGTTCGAGGACATTGGCTACTACCACGGCCCGCTGTGGAACTGTCCCAAGGGCAAGGCCAACGACAAGTGCTGGTGCCCCGAGGAGGAGTCCATCGAGATCAAGAACAAGGGCTGGTCGTGCACACTGAACTTCGTCAACCTTCCCAATCCTTGAACTCTCAAGCGAACAATGATTTTCTGTTAACTTCACTTTATCGTACTTTTTTGTAAAACTTAACAGGTATATTCCTATTGCCTCTGCCAGAGAAACATTATCATTAACATTCGAAGAATGGGGGAACTCATAACACCTAAAGAAAAGAATCAGACTACAAATATCTAAAAAAATTCAAGTATCCTGCAAATTAACATCCCTCCCACAGATTGAATAACAACCTGAAAAGTATTTAGAAACTAGTGGCAATAGACCACTATGGTTGCAGATATTATCCAGTTCCCTGCTTCTTTTGAAGAGAAGAAGCAGGAACAGATGGATTTTTGCGCACACGCTTGGTCTTGAACTTTGGCTTGGGCAAGGTCCCAGGTGTCACTGTAGACTCAGGTTCAGCCGACTCTGACGATGCATTTTTGCGCAAAAAAACAGGGAGGACGATTGCTTGTAAACAGGGTATTAAGGATTATGCGAAAGTTTAGCACTGCAGCAGTGTCACAATTACACTTCCGTCTGCCTGATGGCACTTTTTCGCCATTCTTGATCTTGGTTCCCTCAGCCCTGAAGGTTTGCAGGCAATCTTCCATTGTGCACTGGAGCAAGCTGTGGCATAAAATTTGGTGAGGTTTTTCTACTGCTGGAATTGTATTTATGCCTGTTGCGGCTATCTGCCCCTGCTGTGCGGCCAACTCATTGCGCATCATCTGTCTAATTTTGCGGGAAATTTTGCCCTTAACCTAGGCCTTTTCCTCCCCTATCTACCAGACGATATCGGTAGACTCTGGGCGAATAGGCATCCACTGGTCGAGACTCTGCTGCGTACTGTCAATAATAGATGCGGCGTCGGCGGCAGTTTTAGTTGCAACAGAAATGACAGTGGCTGCTGCTGCAACAAAATCAGCAAGGGTGCTTGTTGCGGCTGCAACGGAATTGGATGATGCAGCGGTTGCCATTGCAACATGGTACTTGTGCTTGGGATTCTTCAGACGAGGATTATAAATTTTGTGAACCTTCTCCATCCTGCTCTTGCACCCCGGACAAAACGTTGAAGTGCAATACTCGCCGATCAAATAAACAGTGAATCCCTGAGCTATTAGCATTTTCCGCAGCCCCTTGTCACGAATTGGCTTATGGTGACGGGCCATGCCTGGGTCCAATTACAAAGAATAAGGACTGCATCTGGTCCAGATTTTGCAAGTTCGACGTCGGCACGCTTTCTGTTAAAAAAGGAAAGATAGCGGAGCCTGCAGTGCAAGGGGTCAATGGAGCTGCTGCCGTCATGTTTCCGACTCTTACTGGGGGTCTGCGCGTTGTGTTAATGTTCTCCCAAAACAAAACTACCTTTACGGCACTCAAGTATGTACTCGACATATAACTTGCAATTAAGTATACTAGAGCCAGGGTGGTTAAGCACGCGCTCGGCCTCCTCAACAGACTTATACCAACCATTTGTTTGCGCCTTGGCGAGCTTCATGGGGTCAAGCTGGATTACCTTTTTCATTTTCGTAGATCCATCGAAACACACGTCCACGATGATTATTAGCCTCTGAATTCATGGTATAGTGGAAAATAACTTTCTCACCTTTTTTGTAATTGCTGTTATATCCCAGACAATATATCCCTATGACTAATATCACAGAGAAGTGATCTGTCAACAATATCACGAATGACATTTTTAACAAATCATCAATGTATTCGGGAGAAGCTTTCTTACTGTGGGGCACACCATCAGCAAGTTTGCTGCCGTTGTTGTTGTCGCTGTCGTTGTTGTTGCCATTGTCAGCATCACTAGAACCTTTCTTAGACCATGCAACCCTCTCAGCCTTGATCCTCTTCCTCTGTGTGTTGGAAGGTGAGTCTAGTAATACGATAATTGAAACGCCATCCGTACGAATGATCCCTCTGAACTTGTGTAGTTTTTTGTCATTTTAAGAATCGAGAAAAACCGGCCAACAAGATATATCACAAAATAGTGACCAAATTTCTTCTGGTGACTTGCCTTTAAGATCCCTCAGACGCGGAATCTCAGGAATCTCAATATCTAGACAAATATTATCCTTGTGCAGCGCTTTGAGCCAGCTCTTTGTGACAGACGGAACACCCCATGCAAGACTAGGCTTATCAATAGTAGTAAACCCTGGTACAACAGATGTTCTCATCGGAAAAGGAAAATAGAACGCACATCTTTGTTGAGATTTAAAAATCGGAAAACCTCAACGAAAGCCCCAATGTGGTTTAATGTCTTGGCCACAGAGTCATACTAGAGCCCCTTGTCGCCAAATCTGCTTGGTATCGATCTGCTTCCCGGCTTTGATGTTCTTAGCAGACAGTAGATCTCTCTTCATTGTGCCCGCTGGAATTCTGATTTTTTTGCTAATCCACTGTTATATTTATTTTTTGGTATAACCGCCCTCCTTCGTAAGTGTCTTGTATCGCCGTTCAGTTTTTTCTTTATGTCAAGTGTTATGTCAACCACATGCTTCAACTGTTTGTTAAAGCACTGAGACACATGGGATTTATATGCTGTAAGGATTGACGTACCCTCGTAATTAGCAAAATTGGCCGCACCAGTGAGATGTGGGCACTCGAACTTGATATCCTCGACGAACGTGTACCTGTACTTGTTGATGGGTTTGCCGTTTGCCGTTTTAAGGTTGTCGCTGCATGGTTTGTTTTGATCTCCGAGGCAAAGGGCAATGAAACAATCCTTAAAACCCTTGATTTAGATGGTTGACGATATTAAACCCCTCGTTATCCAGGGCTTGTAAAAAGATACACTGTGCGAGCTCGTATATGGCTGTTGTAACACGGTGGACGGTGATAACATTCTCGCGCATAGCTGGCAGAAAATAGTGATGCATTTTGCAGAGACCGAGGAGCGCCTCTATGCTAATGGGCATAAAAACATAAAAATAAAAAGTTGAATGCGTTGATTTGAAAACAGCGTGAAAAATGTAAAAACGTAAAAAGGCTTCTAATAATATGTGATTACATGTAATGCCACTGTATTCTTATATGTATTTGTATTTGTATTTCATTTGTAAAACAAATTCTTCTGTGGATACTTTATTTTTACACACATTTTTTAAAATATTTTTAAAAAAACTACTTGGCTTTTTGCCTTTGTTTCTCTAATAAAATGTAAAAATAGATGTATTTGCTTTTTATAATATAATTATTTGTATTATATTATTTATAGCCAGTATTAATGTCTTTGCATATTTTTCATGTAAAACCAAGCTTTTTGAGTCATAAATAGTCATTTTGTGTAAATGCATCTGGGCGCACTTTGTAAAGTTTAAGCTTTATGAAAGTGTTAGCAAAACCCGGGTTAAAAAATAGTTATTTTTTGCACAGCTTCCACACCCTTTCCAAATGTATAACGTCACAAAGGCAAAGCAAAAAGCTGCGGATAGAAAAGGTAGCCCTTTCCGCTCTAGTGCCAAGATATAATAATGGTAAATATAAATATGCTCTGTTTATTTATTTACATATCAGATTAAAAAAATGGTTTGCCAATTACTGATACCTTGACAGCATTCATGTATATCCTTTACAACGTCAACCAAGTGGTCTTAATTGCATGTGCAGTTGGCTAAGTGACATATGATGGCCTGCAATGAACTGCTCGCTCATGGTACTGCCGAGGAGTGGCAAGTAGCATTAAATAAAACTGGTGTAGCCATGCTTCTCGTACAGTGTGTGCACAAACACCATTGCTGCTGTTTTTTCTAATATTGTTGCTGTCGTAACGATAACCGGCAATGGCAGATGGTGGTGCTGGCGGATGTGGTGGTGAAGTGGCCGTGGGCAGGGGCTGTGCACGGCAAGTAATTTTATTTCATTTAATAAGTTATTTTGCAATACAATAACAATATTAGAAAACAGCAGCAGTACTAAAAAAATATTTATTACACTATAAAATTGACTAAGAAAATAGGAGGATTCTATTCCAGAAGAACAAGGTGGTGGTTTAAATACCCCAACGATGAAAATGGAATCCTATAGAAACGTATATGCAAATCAGAATGCTAATCATTATTGATTTGATCATGGCTCTATCTAATTACTAGCAACATATTTTTTAGGCGTGACACGTTAAATAGGGATCTAAATGCGAATTAAACAAAGAAAATATTGGGTTTGCATGACTTTCCATAAATACAAATATCGAAAGCCATGCGGGTTGTTAATGCGCAATGTCGCACACCATATTGCTGGTTATTTTTTTGCTCCAGCTTTTTGAATATGCATCAATGTTTCAAATCAGCTCAACCGAGATTCTGGTGTTAATAGGGTCGTGTTCTTTATTCTGTGCATGCGGGGATGCTTGGGCAAGCGGGCCCGGCAATCGGGCAAGAACGAGGGGTTTTGCACAATGAGGGTTGATGTGTGTGTGGGGAGGGGGGTATTTGTTTGCAAATGCGGGGCTGATAAATAAGCCAATTTTGCATAGCCAATAAAAGCACAGAACTGGCCTGGTTTTGGCAGACAAATGGCAAAAGGCAAAAGGCCAGAGGCGGAGAAAATGTTTTGAATAGAGTTTCATATGTTTAAAGCATGTGCCATGTGCGTCTCACACTTGCTACTCTGTACATTGAAATGATGGATGGTATCGGTGATTCAGCAACGGCGGAGAAGGACGTGAATTATTTTCAGAGTTTGGTTATTTCTGCAACTCACACAGCACACATGTGCGTTTACAGCCAGTAATATACAGCCTCCCCCTCTTTTTTATTCCCCATGTTATTTGGCGGTAACACTTTGCGTTATCTATGAAATAAAAAGAACGCTCAGTCATTTCATAAAGAAAAGGGTTAACTGAAATAACCTATATAACTAATGGATGCCGCGTGCGCTCTGTTGTCTAATACGTCGTCTTTTTTGATCCCTCAACCATTGCTTTTATAAACACGCCATATTTGGTCTAATAATACTGTTTGCATACTGTGTTCATTTCGTTTTTCCCAGATTAAAGACAGTGCGTATATCAAATTTTCACATATACATTTGCATTTGCACCAGATCCAAATCTAGATACGGTCTTCCATCCATTCATCCATATATCACTTGCCCTCCCTCCTTCCTCCCCCGAGCCAATGTCAGCCTTTCATCCGTCGGCAGAGAGCCTTGCAAGAGTCGCTGTAGAGGCAGGTCTTGTACATCAAGAGTCCGGACGAATGACCGTCCAATTGTCGGTAAAACCAAAGTAAGTATTGCCGTTTCTCTTTATGCTTCATCCCTTGGTCTACAATTTACGTGACCGTTGTGCTAACAACTACAAATAATTGCAACTCACTTTGTAGAAAAAAGAGGCTGAACCACAACGAGCTGGAGCGTAAGGTATGGCTCTTCCCAATCGTGGCACGTTATTTTATGATGTAACATGCAATATTTTTGAATATGCATTGGTCTATAATGGTCTGTACCTGTGTTTTAAAATGTTCTTACTAATATGCACGCTTTGAATTTTTAATAATGCATACGTTTCTTAGAGAAGACACCACCAACGAGAAATTCTTTATGAGCTGCGCGACGTAATCCCTAATCTGCATATGGTAAAACCATCGACTGTACTGATAATGCAAAAGTCGAAAGATTACATTGACCTGCTTCGTCGAACCATCCAAGAGATGGAAATTGAGATCAACGATTTGCGCCGTGCACTGGTTGCCGCCGGGTATCCTCTGCCAATGGCTCCTCACCAACAAGTTATGTGTGGGTTCCCCGGAGGCCAGGCTGTTTTCAACAGCTCCTGTCAGTCGCCGCGCTTGCTGCCGGAGCAGATGTTAAACATGTCTCCCCAGAGCCACATGCAAATCGACCACCAAAACCAGCTGGCGTTCCAAAACTTAGGTGACATTGCTTTGGCCCGCGCGCAATTTGATACGCATGATATTGACAGTATAAACCACCTGCACTCTGTGTTGAGTAAGGCCACTTCAGAACTCAACTCGGCAACTGGCCGGCCGATTTCTCCTGTATCACCGTATCAGCTTGACCAAATGCAGGGATGCTCGTCAGGGGAATTCAAGAGCCAGTCGCATATTATTCTAAGTGCAGCCTCTGTTGCCGCGGCCTCTGGACAGTCTGTATTGTAAACGCATGAATTGATATTAGCAGTTTTGGAAATGTCGCATTTACAGTGAAATATACTTTTTCGACTTTTTTTACAAAGATACATGAAAAAAGAAAATGAACAATTTGATATGTGGCGTGTCCGACCCTCTTGCTCTGTTAGCTTTTGGCACGCGTCTATTCTGCTAAAAACAAGGTAAACATCTGTGGTTTGATACCTCCAGTACTGATGGCTCTATTGCTTGAACTACCATTACCACCGCTGTTGTTATTGTTACTGCTGCTGCCTCCCTTTTTACTATAATCAATTTTCAACAAAGTAGCCAATTGTGTTTTAGTCAGTTGGTTATTAACTATATGTTGGTACAAATACAAACATTATATTTTTTCAGCAGTCGCTGATACGATGCGCCATATATTTTAAATACTTACGTGGCCAGGGGGATCGCAACACCGAGGGCAATGGCAGTGACAACCAATACCAGTAGGAAAAGCAGGCACCACTTTTTCTACATAATACAATATTAATGTTAGTGATATGATCTTGTATTTTGCTTGCATTGTCGATTTCAGTTGTTATTACAAATGGCAATATTGCTGGTTACAACATACCTTTCTAATTTTCATGCTCAGACGAGTTGCGCGCTTGACTTCGGTAGCTCCTTGAGTTACATACTCATCGGTATTGTCTACCGCCTGCTCAATATTATTTAGCACATCCTGCTGCTGTGCGACGAGCTCTTCCATGTCCACGAACATGCGGTTCAAAAGCTACATTCAAAAGAATTAATATTATTATTGAGCGGTGCATGGTGGGTGGAATAATAAATTTGTGTGTAGCAGTAGCAGTAGCACTTTAATTTTGGTATTGTATTGTATTTACCTCTATTGTGCTGCTGATCTCGCGAATATCCTTATCTCTATTCTCAACATCACGCAGCATGCGCTTGGCAACTTTGCTTCGGTAGGACGTCATCACATCCATTGCAAAAACAGAACGCGACACCTCGTTGCTTGCTGCTTCGGCGACTTCCTCGTCGGTGGCGTCCGGTCTGACTATATGGTATAATTGTATGATATTTTGTTTAGTGCAGTGTGGGAATTAAAGTGTGTAAAGCAGCATAAAATCAGTGCAGTATTTAGACTGAACTCGCTCGTATATTACCTAGCCGTATATGTTTCTCCATGCGGGTCCTGTATCGCTTCTGTGATTCGCGCTCGAGCGTGCGGTACTTGTCCAGTACGGTCATCAGCTTGCGAGCCAAAACTGTGTGGCGACTTCTTCTTGTTGCCTCTTGCCCGGGGCTGAGTTGGGTGTTTTGATTCATCTGATCGACAGCGTTCAGCTCGCTCTTGAGCTTCTTGATCTGGTTATTTATTTGTAATGTTTTTTGGTCCCGCAGTTCGGCAATGGCTAATGATAATAGGTACATAAAACAGAAGGATATGGATTTAGATGAACATACAATAACAGCTACTGCAATATTTTGCACAGAATGTACAAGTTCAAATTACCTTCAGACTTGTCCCCATCGGCTGTAGAGAGAAGCCGCCCGTGAAGAACCCCCAGCTCGTCAACATTGCTGCTAACGGAGTTAATGTCTCTTTCGATGCCGTTCAACTATAATATTAAAACAATAAAATCATCATAATACGATGAAATTGAACACATTATAGTTATTACCCACATCCGTGTGACACACGATTAGATTGGTATTCGCGCGTTGGACGGAATATACATAATTCTGGCTATTCGCAAAATGTCGCACTTACTGTTGAAAAATATTTCTCCATCTCCACATTGACGCTAGAGTCGCCGATGGAGGACAGGCTTCCTGGGGAGCCGCCGTCGCTGCCGTCAGACGCATCCTCTCCCCGGCGCGCAATAAACTCTGAGAACCGATTGCGATTCATTTTTTGGGTTTATGAAACGGATGGCAAGTTTAAGTAAGCCGGCGTCAAGGCAAGGGTTTTAAAGTGTTGGCAAAGTGGTTTTTTGGTGAAATTACTTGGATATTTAGCAAGGGTGCAAACTGATATTAAAGAACATTACCAAAAAAGAAACCAGCAGCTGGGTGCCGTGATCCCTCGCCTGTTTATTTAAGGACATCAGCGACGGCTGAAAACCCTGTGTATCTTTGGAGCATTGAGAGAACTCGAGTAAAAAAAGTGGCGTTTTCATGTGTGATATGTTTAATAGCCACCTTTGATGTGCCTCAAATATATGCGCATGGGTGACATGTGTGACGGCAACCTGGCCTGAGCAGCCTAGGCCCACCAGCCTCCGATTTAACAAGGCACATAAGTATAACTATTTAAGCTGGTATTTTATTTGATTGAAAATTTGGCGTAGGGGGCGCGCGGCCAGAACGCTGCGCATAAATGCGCCCTTGTTCCTGCATGCAGAAAGGGGATGGAAGCCTACCATTCGTCGTCATCATCCTCTTCAGAGTCAGAATCTCCGGCAATGGCCTTGTTGCGCTGTGCCAATGCATTTGCAAGTGCATTGGTGAGGTTGGCCCCGGGCTTAGCTACGGGAGAGGCACTTCTAGGAGACTTTGCCTGCGGAGCAGCCGAGCTGTCAGTTTCGCAGTTCGGTGAGCTGGCTTTGGTTTTGCGCAAGCCGCCGATGCCTCCAGTGCCACGGATCGAAGCGAGTAGCATGTTCCTGGAATCACCGCCCACAGATGATATAGGCAAAGGGCCATCATTTTCCTGCGTGGATGTTGGGGGCGGAGGAGGGGGTGCCTGGGTTGGCGGGCCTGGAGGTAGCATCGGTGGAGCCATTGGAGGAGCCATTGGAGGCCGAGACGTAGGTAGATTAGGTGCCATCGGAGGCGCCATCGGTGGAGCCATTGGAGGCGCCATCGGAGGCCGAGACGTAGGTAGATTAGGTGCCATTGGAGGCGCCATCGGTGGAGTCATTGGAGGAGCCATTGGAGGCCGAGACGTAGGTAGATTAGGTGCCATTGGAGGCGCCATCGGTGGAGCCATTGGAGGAGCCATCGGTGGAGCCATTGGAGGAGCCATCGGTGGAGCCATTGGAGGAGCCATTGGAGGCCGAGACGTAGGTAGATTAGGTGCCATCGGAGGCGCCATTGGAGGAGCCATTGGAGGCGCCATCGGAGGCCGAGACGTAGGTAGATTAGGTGCCATTGGAGGCGCCATCGGTGGAGCCATCGGCGGTGCCATTGGAGGCCGGGATGTAGGTGGATTAGGTGCCATCGGAGGTGCCATTGGTGGCGCCTGTGGAGGTAGTGCTGGCCGGCTCTGAGGCGGTGGCAGCAACGGTGCCGAGGTTGTATAATGTTCAGGCTGCGATTTATAAACTGGAGACGACCCGTTAAGCGAAAGACGTGGCGGTGGTGGCGGAGCTGCAGACTGTGGCTGCGGAGACCGGCGCGCATGTCTTGGCGGAGGAGGCGGCGGCGGTGGCATCTGATGCTGCTGCTGCGGTTGGGTTGGAGCAGACCGAATCTGCACTGGCGATAAGGGCCGGGTTCTTTGCCGCGGCGGCGGGGGTGGTGGTGCATTTCGTCTGGGCGGCGGAGGCGGCGGGGCCTGATGAGGCAAAGCTGCCCGTCGTCCTGGACCTGAGCTATACGCCGAAGTTGCGACGTGCTGCGATGGCGGTGGCGGCGGCGGCTGAGACTGCGGAGGTGGAGGCGGTGGGGGAGGGGTCTGCAACGGGGCTGCCGGGTGTGCAGAGCGAATCATGTTGTCAACACTGCCGTTTTGCTTGACAAAGTCCTTGATGAGGTTTGCGGTGCTTGGATCATCGAGCATATTCTCGGTGATGTTGTAGGCCGCCAGCGCCTTGACCAACTTTCTGTACTTGTCGTCGTCAAGGTTAAGTGACCTTTGCGTGGCGCTCGGCCCAGAGGACGGCGCCACCGCAACCTGCTTCATTATTTTGCGCGCGCGCTTTTTCACCTTGTCTTCAAACCTGGCCGCCTCGTCTGGGTCTGCAAAGTCCAGTCCAAAGACGTGCTCATCGCCGACAACTGTAAAGAAAAAGGGCGTCTGCTTGGTAAACTCAAATCCGCGGTAGAGCTCCTGCTCCCATATGACTTGCTCCCCACCTGGGCTCAGATTGACAATCCGCAGAAAGGATGCGTCATTATTGTGCGTGTCCTTCACCAGCACCAGGCCTCCAAAGCGGTGCGTGTACGACCACCTTCTCCGGTCGGGGTACGCGACAAACAGCCGCGCGATTGCTGCTCCAACGACACTCTAAATGCAAGTAAGAACACAAAGGTTGCAATTTAATTCAACAAGCTTGAGGGTTTAGTGAATCGGCGCAAATGTATGCCACTGGTGTGCCTCAAAGTAAAAAGAGGTTGCAAAAAATGGAATTGAAACTCAGAAACAACCGGGGTGCTAACACATTGCAAATTGACCGTATTTTGCACTTTTTGCGGCCGGAGCGTATTCAATATATGTCTGTGCGCTTACTTACGTGCTTGGGTTTTGGCTGGGCTTTTAAAATGGTGCTCCTGTCGTCGTGCGACAGCAGCGATGGGGCGGGCATTCTGCTTTAGTGGGCTGTCTGACAGAAAAGTAAATTACAAGCGACTATTTGTGGAATGCGGAAGGGAAATAAGATGAATCCTCTGTCGATTGGGAATTAATAAAATAGACAAAAAGCCGAGAATAATAAAGAAAAGGAAACCCAAGCTGTCTTTTTTCCTATTACATTTAATAACTAGGCGGAACCACTATTTCTTCCATTCGCTCTTCTTTCATTTATCTCTCCTTGTCCCCTCTTCGCTGCCTGACCATGCGCGCAAATCAACGTCTATTAATGCTGCCCCCATTCTTGATAGCATGGCACAAGCTGCAACTGGCGTGACCTCTTTGTGAATGATGCAGCCCACCCAGCGGAAGAAACAGAGCCCGTGGGCAAGAGGTGCCTTTGGGACAGAGATAATTGCAGCAAGCCTAAACATGCGCATCGTCTTCAACTGCTTCGGCGATGGATTGGGGATTCCTGCCCGGTTCACGCAAAAAAGGACAAAAGACGATTGGGACAAATATGCTCGGAATTTGGCCTGTCTATTGCCTCTAATCAAACGAGCAAGAGCCCAAACGGTGCAGAACCGGGGATGCATCTCAGAAGCCAATTCCTTTTTCCCCGCATATTTTCGATATGCCAGTGGTGTTAACGCCTTACTTATTCTCACAGGCTTGAATACATTCTCGACAAGCTGTCTGAGTGACCAGCGAGTGAAGTGAGCGGGCGGGCAGGCGATGATGGTGATGATGGCTTGCTGGCCTTTACATTTCGAATTCGAAACACCAAGCTCAAATTGGACAAGCCGAGAATTGAGCTGCATATCACGTGCAGGTGTTTTCTGTGTCAGCCTTTCCTTTTCCCCACATATTTTCTCCATGTACCCAAATCAAGATCACCCCAATCACAGAATGTTTGTTTTGCTCAGCTCGCTTGATTCTAATTTTAGAACAAAAGAGGGCGATCACCATAAAGGAAATGATCATAAAGCGTAATAAAAAAGCGAAAAGCTTGCTCTGGCCGTATGAACATACGCACAAGCACAAGCACAAGCACAAGCGGCATTTGCGTCATCTGCGTCATCTGCGCCATGACAGCAATATTGCAAGGATATGGCTGATGGGCTGGTTAGACCGTGGATGCAACGTAGATGAAGTGCAGAGCAGAGCAGAGCGAGTTTAGAAAATAATAAATTAAATCCCCAACAAACAAAAAAGAGGGTGTTGGAAATGGAAGCGAAAAGGGGATTATTAAATGGCACATTAATCCTGCGTTAAAACAAAACATACACACAGCCCTAGTGAGCGAATAATTAAAAACCCGAGTCGTTTATTAAGCAGCCAAGTTGAGAAAGGCAAACAAAAACATGAAAATAAAATAAAAAAATTTAAACGCAGATAGAGCAATCAGCCAAACGGTTGGTTGTTTTAATAAACCGCGTCTATTGCTTAGAACAGGGCGGCGGCAGCAACCAGAGCGACACCAGACAAGGCAGCCTTCAGGGTCGAGGCAGAGCTCGAGCTGCTCTTGCTCTTGCTGGACAAGCTGCTGCTCTTGTTGGATGAGCCGCTGCTCTCCTCGTCCTCGCTGCTGGCAGACTCGTCATCAAGCTCGGACTTGGCATCGGAAGCAGCCTTGGAGCTAGACTTGACATCGGCCGAAGTCTCAGCGGCGGTGTTGGCGGCGGTAGAGCTGGTGGTGGCGGAAACAGCCGAGCCGCTACCACTGGTCACACCTGCGGGAACAAGGTGGTCGGTGACAACGGTGTTGGCCGGGTTGTAGATGATGTTGCACTTTGCCTGGCAGTCGATGGCGCCCTGGTAGTCGAGACCAATGCAACCCTTGTAGCACTCGTTGGTATCAGCGATCATCGAGGCGTTGGGGTTCGGGTTGCCCATGCACGCGGCCTGGCAGCTGACATCTTCCTTGCTGTTGGGGCACTTGTTCTCGAGGCACTTCTCGTAGGCGCTCAGCGACGACGAGCTATTCTGGGCGACGGCGACGGCGGCCATGCCGAGAACGATGGTGGCAGCAAAGAACTTCATGATTAATGTAGGTTTGGGGAGGGGTAGGTAGCGAAAACTGTGAGGTGGGAGTGGGAATTAAAGCAAAAGAAAAGAAACGGAAAAGGCTTGCGGGAAGAAAAGATACTTGGGAGCGACTGAGCAGCACAAAGTGGGAGGCAGAAAGAGCGTGTTTATAAATGAATCAACAAAAACGGGCGCAAAGAAAATTTATGTTGAGAAAAATAAGGGGTACATCTCCTTTAAGGGCTGCTTGCCCGAGAGAGTGGCTAAGACAATCATCCCTCTGTGGTAGCGAGCGGGGAGAGCGAGCCAACAGTGACAGCAGCGACAGCAGTGACAGAAAGGCACATGAAATGAAAAAATAAATGACGGAGCACTGTTGCCTTTGTATTTTATTCTTTAAAATGCAGGCACTGAATCTGAATTGTTTGTTTGCGAAAATCCTCTCGATTATTGTCAAGACCGGTTTTTTCCGCCTTCTATTTTTACATCGTACGTTGCAGAATAGTGGGCAAAAAATGCGATGAGCCAAGGCGATTCGATTACTTGCGGACTGAGCTCATGCGACAGCGAATCAGCATGGTTTCTGTCACCTGGAATCCATTACCTTCCATTTCAAGCGACCTGTGCCCCTCCGCAGCCGGGAGCCAAAAAAAGAGCGCTTATTCCCCATGCAGTCGTCAAGAGACGTATATGGCTCTGATTTTAATTGGCTTGAAAATAATTTGCATTCTATACATGGCTGCTGACTATACAAGCTCGCCTATTGTAGTTTTGTTTTTTCAACTCAACTAGCACAAACAAAACATAATTAATTTAAACAAAGCACAATGCGTATATATTGTCTTCGTAACGTGTTTGTTTTGCTTTTGCCTTTCCTTTTTCACAATGCTTTGAATAAAGCTGCACAACGAAGCTCCCAAGCAAAAGACAATGGCCAGCGCCAAAAAGCGACACCTCATTTTACAAGCTAAATCATTACCACCGCTTAAAATCACATTGTTTTGAGCGATGAAACTTGTTTAGATTAGTTCATCTGAGTTTGACTTTTTTGGGGAGTGGATTTTCAACTAAGTCTTTTCACAACCATGTATTTTGCCTCACTGCTTTTGATCGCGCAAAGAGGGATTGCCCAGCTTTGTGCAGCTGCGAATGAAAAATGGCAAAGAAATGCTGATAATCATGTTTCTTTGGATCCACGACTTCAAGAATACACTTTGTGCTGCTATCAAAACTTTGGTAGTTGCTGCTGTACTATTTATTTGTGTTGCCATTTTTAGCCAGCAGCAAATACGCGCACATTAAACCTGAGCTATATTGTATGTTAAACTTCATGCGGATACTGATAATACATCCAAGGCAAATACAAAGAAATTAATATTTTACTTTGGTGTGCGTGTTGAAAATAGCACACAGATCACTCAATGACTAAAGTAAGAGAGAAAAACTAGTAGATTGACATGACATGACACAACATGACACATCCTAATGGAACACAATATCGCCACTACAAAAAACAATGTGCTTTTAAGCATATAATTGAACCACCCGATAATGAAATAATCGTGAGAAACAAACAAAAAAGTAGGGCCTATTCTGATGTTTAATGGCTTGCGCTTTAATATGCACTGCTGGTTGAAACTCGCACATCCGCTACTTCATATTACTGAAGGAGTATTATCCATTAGGCCCAATGCTCGCCTCTGCTGATGATTCCACCTTTTCTCATTCAAGTCAAAAATAATCAAGAGAAAATTAAATCAAATTTTTTGGCAATATCCTGCATAAAAGGGGTGGCTTTATTACACTATAATTTAGGTCCAAATAAAAGAGAAGGACTATATATGTTGGCTGGTTAAACCAACGACAATCAGTGCATTTATAAATAGCTATAAAGGCATACAATCACAACAATTATTGTTGTGATGCCTTCTTCTTCGTTGCCTTGGGTTTTAGTACTCAGTAAATAATATACCTTGAACCCAATTTTCTATCAGCTTAGAATATACATGAAGAGTCAAAATGGTGTTTTAAATACACCTGATATGGAAATGGAATCCTAAAAAACTATTGCAAAGCAGAATGATAATGATTGCTGATTTGATCATGACCCTACCCAATTCCTAGTAATGAATTTATGTGTCACACTGGGTTATGCCATTTGCCTTACCTGCTTATGTGGTCTTCCTCAGCAGCCACTTACTATGCACTCCATTTTGGCTGGGTGTTTCCTGGAAAACCCACTAATAGGCTCTTTTGTGGGTTCGGGTACTCTCCAGGCTCCCAGGTGCTGTCATCTTCATTATAGCCAACCCATTTGCCCAGGAACCCACCTTTATTATCAACATGGTGCACATCTAAAATTTGCTCAACTTCCCATTCTGCCCTCCCATCAACATCATCTGGTGGTGGGTGATGTAACTCATGTTTGAAATGTTGTGACCAGTGGTATTTCTCAATATGTTCTACAATGATCATCTGGCTGCACTGCCAATACACATGTTGTTAACAAGTGTATTAAATAAATATTCTAAAGTATATTCTATCAAAAATACAGGAAAAAGAAGTCAAAACTAGTGAATGTTGTTTTGCCCTTTTTATGCTTGTAAGTATTAGTGCTTACAAAGAAAAGGGCAACTGATGGGCATTGGCTACAAAGGAAATGTGTGCCCAATACTCTTCCATCCTAAGATACTACCAACTGGTCTATGTAACGTCTAACTATATCATCATCGACATTATATTCATTGATTCAATCCGACTTGGCCTCTAAGTAACCAGTCCATTGTATGAGATGTTGTCTACAGTCTTGATGGGCATGCTGATCCAAAATTTCGTCGACTTCAAAGTGGTCTGAATTATTGTGATTTGGTTTTGGGTGCAGCAACTCAGTTGGTCTTGAAATGTATGCCTTGAGTGACGATATGTGGAAAACATTGTGTGCACAGATATTGGGAGGCAGTTCAATATGGTATGTGACAGATGAAAGTGCCTCTAGGATCTTGTATGACCCAAGCCAGTGGGCACTCAGTTTAGTAGTGTTGGAATTATGTCTTACCTGCTGTCGGATGATCGACATTCTAGAATACTCTAAAGTATCCTTCTGGTTTATTTATAACTTTCTTATCTTCACTCGCTGTCTCCTGTATAATAGACAGCTTTCCTCAGTCTCTTCACTTTCATTCTTTAGCTTAAAACTTTATATTTTTCTTTCTTTTAATATAACTTGCATAGCTCTGCTTCACTGTACTTTGCTTGTTTTTCACATGCAGATGGGTGGTTGCATTCATAGTTGGAGTTGATCATGCTGGTACTGATCATGACAAGCTCTCCAGCCTTGAACAGGATGACACAACAGCTGCAGTTTACTTGGGTTGTCATTGCATCCTGGGTAGCTGCCAGTGTGTCATGTGCTTGACAGATGACTTGCTGGTGACGGTTCATGAAATTGGACAGAGCCAAGTTGGTCTAGTTTGTAATGCGAATTCGGCTAGTTATAATATATACTAATTAAAATGAGACTACAAAAAGAGTTAAAAGCTCATTATTCGGAATTCGCTGTACACGTGAAATATCATAAACATATTTCACACATCTGCGCTATCACGTGACTCGGCCCCTATTTTTGATGTCACATAGTTGGTCTGTGGCTTGAGTAGAACATTGGGCGTGACTGCTTCATGACCATGTACAACATGCATTGGTGTCAGAACACAGTCTCTGGGTAAAGTCGAGTAATCACAGGTGCAGATTGATGTTTCTCCTTCAGCAGGATTAAATATAAGAACTTGGACAGTTCACACACAATAATGAGAATTGCATCATGACTGCATGGTATCTTTAGCAGAGATCACTATGTCCATCAATATTATGTGGAATGGGAAGGTAGGACAGTGTATGGCTGCAGTAGACCATTCCTATTGACAGTCATACTCATGCATGGGCAGTAGAAGGTATGCAAGCATGCAATTATTGGTTTCACTGTTAAATGTTCTTCTGTTGGTATGTCATGGTCATGTATCAGATGTAGTAAAGCAAGCTGTTGACTTCCTCAGCACTTGATTTCGGTTGCCAGTTCTTTATTGATCAGATTTTTTGGGTGCTGCAAAGCATGATAGACCTTCTTGAATTTGTAATCCTCTATGCATCCTTAGCAAATCTACTTATGCATCTTTTCATTGCCTGAGAGCACCACAACTGTTAATATCTCAAGGTGTGGGTGGCATGACAGCCCATGGGCCAGCTGGTTGTTCTTGCCAGGCCTGTAAACAATATCAAGAGCATGTTTATTGATGACAATGAGCCAGCACAGCTGTGTGGGTGACAATTCACATTGCATTATAATGTACTTGGGTGGGTAGCAGTCAGTCTTGACAATGACATACTAACCTACCAAGTAGTGGTGCCATTACTCCAGGCCCTGGACAATGATAAAATTGCTTCTTGTTCTGCATTTCATATTTGCACTGTGCACTGTTCAATTGCTTGGTGAAGCAGTTAGCAGGGTGCCAGCTATCTGAGTGCATCTGCCCAAGCACTGCACCAACGCCAAAATATATTGCATTAGTGATCAAGTATGTCTGCAAGTCATTGCAAAACAGCTTCAGGATTGGGCCTGCACACAGTCAACGTTTTAGTTATGTGATAACAGCCTTGCAAGCAGATGTCCATATGTATTTGGTATTCTTGACAAGCAGCCTGTTGAGTGGCGCAGTAAGGTCAGTGTAGTTTTTAACAAATTAGTAATAGTAGCCAAAGGTGGCCAGCAATTGGTGCATCTGTTTTGAATTTGTCAGCAGCAGCCAGGAGGAAATTGTGAAAAACGAGCAAAGCTGAGCAAAGAGAAGGTTTGCAAGTTATATTTAAAAGGAAGAAAAAGATAAAGTTCTAAGCTAAAGAAAGAAAGTGAAGAAACTGAGGAAAGCTGTCTCTTATATAGGAGACAGCAAGTGAAGATAAGAAAGTTATAAATAAACCAGAAGGATACTTTAGAAAGCTCTGGTCTTGCAATCATCTTACAGTATGCAAGACGGAATTCCGTCATGACGGAGTTCCACTAAGAACAAAATTCCAACACTCCCCCTGACAAGGTGCTCACATTATACCAGAGGATGAGCGATGTCTGACAAAGGCATCTAGGGGCAATTGCTTGGTTAGATAGTCAACAGCTCGGTCAATGGTCAAAATATACTTGAGATGATATACTTGCTGAGATAGTGCAGCATGAGGAAGTTGTAGAGTAGACTTGTAGTGTTTGTTGGCATCAGTCACAGCACCAGTCCGTGTATTGTTGATAGTGCCCTCATTGTCACAGAAGATGGTGGCAGGGTCAACATGTACATGGGTGTTACACAGCAGGTCTTGTAGCCACATGAGCTCACGGACAGCAGAGGTCAGGGCAATGGTCTCAGCTTCAACTGTGGATTGAGGTGGCAAGCCAAGAGCATGTTTCTTTGACTTTCAAGCAACTGCTCCCCCTGCCAGAGTGAATACATAGCCAATTACCATGGCTTCCACAGTACGCAGTCCAAATGAAGCATCACTATCCCCAACTAGGTTGAGGTGTTCAGACTGATGATAGTGAATGGCCATGTTGCAGGTGGTCTTCAGATACTTGAGTACTCGCTTGGCAGCACCCATGTGTTTCATCAGTGGCTCTTGGTTGAATGATGCAAGCACAGAGGTGACCAGAGCAATGTCAGGCCGAGTGACCATGGCCAGGTACTGCAGGGAGCCAACAATTGAGTGGTATTCAGTGGCATTGCACTTGGCAAGGTGTGGGGCAGTCTCTCCAAGCTTGGCAGAAGCAGCAATGGGCAGATCAACGTCATTGGCTTCCTCAAGGCCATACTTGCTGCCCAGGTTCTGGATGGCAGTAACCTGGTTGATCTTGATGCCATCAGAGATGTGATGCACATTGATGCTCAGGATTGTGCTGCACAGACTCAAATCCTTCATTGAGAACTCAGCAGACAGGGCAGTTTTGACCTTGGCCAGGATGTTGTCATCAGATGCAGCCAGCAGCAATTCATCAACATAGGTTGTCAAAATGCATGTTGCAGAGCCACTTTTAAGCCAGTAGACACCTGGGTCAGCATTGCTGCACTGGAATCCAAGGCTGCCACAAAGGAAAGTATTCAGGCAACGATTCCAAGTGTGTGGTGCCTGCTTCAAACCATATAGGGAGCAGCATAGCTTGAGAACACTCTTGGTCCAGTCACCAGTCATGCCATCAGGAATCTCGACATATATGTCTTCTTCCAGGTCACCATGCAGGAAGGCAGTCTTGACGTCTATGGAGTGTATCAGCCAGCCATGATAGGCTGCAAGTGCTATGACTATACAAATAGACTTGTAGGTCACTGCAGGTGCAAATACATCATTGTAATCAATCCCAGGGCGCTGCTCAAAGCATCTGACTACCAGGTGGCCCTTGTACAATGGTGGCTTGTCATCTGAGCCTTGTTTGACAACAAATACCCAGCGTGTGCTCAGAGGGTGGATTGAGGATGAGCATGGGACAAGCTCAAACACCTCATTCTCAGCAATAGATGACAACTCGCTTTTGATTGCAGCCTTCCACAAGGGTGCCTCCTCTGAGCACATGGCCTGGATGTAAGATGTGGGCCTGATACAGCCACACCACAGAACAGGGCACCATTGTTCTGTACCAGAGCATCTTGGTCGTCATCATAGCTGTTGCTGTTATAGTCATAGTCGACATCATGATTGAGCATGCTGGTGCTGTCGGCCTGCACTCTGTTATTCACTCGCCACCAGTCTGTTGTAGGCTGGCTGTTTCTAGTGGTGAGAGTGCCTTGCTCATGAGCAGCAATGTCAGTGATTTGTGCTGAGGCTGCTGAGCGACGGCTGAGCATGGGTGTTACTGGGTCAGTAGCTCTGGCAGCAGTAAACAATAGCCTCAAGGGAGATGGGTTGGTTGGCTGGTATCTGTGGATGTTGACACTGGTGCTGGTAGTATCTTGAGCACTGCAGGTTGACTGAGATAATGGATGCCCAGAAAAGGGCTCTCTGCCTAATGGCTCAGTGGTTGATGTACTGTTTCTGCTGTTGCTGTTCCTGTTGCTGGTACTTGTGGCTGTGGCTGAAGAATGGCAAACTGGAGTGTGCTTGGGTGTTGAGCTAGGACTGTGCTCCTCATGGGCAGTGACAAATGAGGCATCAGTAAACTCAGACTCACTGTTGCTGTTGTTGCTGCCACATAGGATAGACTGGATTATTCTGCTGTTTCTCTGGCACCTCTCCTAAACATGCCTCCACTTGTCTTCCTCTGGCAGCTGTGCCAGATGCAGGTTGTCATCTTCATCAAACTGATCTGCTATGTGTATGGGACCACGCTGTGTGGGCATGTCAGTCATGTCTGACTCATGGAAGTAGAATGGTACAGAGGGTGCACTTTCATTGTAGAATGGAAATTCTGCATCCACAAACTTGGCTCTTGAGGTGTGTAGAACACGGCCAGTGTCTATGCAATACAGCAGTGCCTTGCCATCTTTGGTTCCCAGGTATACACACTTCTGGGCATGCTCGCCAAACTTGGAATGCAGCTCAGGAGGGTACTCACTCCAGACCAGACAGCCAAATGGATGGATGTTGGCAATGTTGCTGGCACTGTCCAGCTTCTCAAAAGGTGTAATCATGCCAAAAGCACACTTGGGCAGACAGTTGAGGACCCAGTTAGCATGCACAATGGCAAAAGCCCATAGACAAAGAGGGACGCCAGACTGCAGCAGCATGGCATTGGCCATCTCTACCAGGATGTGATTGTATCGTTCAGCTACACCATTTTGCTGGGGTGTGTGGGGGGAGCTGGTAATCTGGCAGATGCCATTGGCCTCACAGAATGCCTTTATATCTCCATTGATGTATTCACCACCATTGTCAGAATGCAATGTCTTGACCTTGGCATTCAGCTGGCGCTCCATCTTGGCCACATACAGCTTGAATCTGTCAGTGACTTCTGATTTGCGCTTCATGGGATACACGAGCATACTGCAGGAGTAGTCATCTATGAAGGTGACAAAGTACTTGCTGTGCTCAGCAGATGGATGAGTCACAACACCAACATCAGAGTAAACCACTTCAAGAGGTGCCTTGGCTTGTGGCAAGTGGCCATTGTGTGGCTTCTCAGCTGGCTTGGCAACAGAGCACACTTCACAGTGGTTGTCTACAGATCCCACCAGTTCCAGGCCAAGAGTATTGGCTGCATGCTTGATGTAGGGTGCAGATGCATGCCCAAACCGCACATGAGCATCCAGGGCAGAGATAGACTTTCTTGACAGCTTGCTTGTTGGCAGCACAGTGCCAGCAGATGGGATGCTTGCAGCTGAGACCAGCTTTGGGGCTCTGGCCAGTCGATGCTTGTCATAACAGGTGTCAGGGACTATGTAGTAAAGACCATCTTCAAAGTCTGCTGCCATGATTGCTTCACCATCCTTGTACACAAATCCACGATTTTTGGAAAAAAGCACATCCAGCTCATGCTGCAAAATGTTGCTGACTGAGAACATGTTCATCACTGACTTGGGCACATGGCGAACATTGCATATTACAAAGTTGCTGTCACTGTCACCAACACTGACTTGGCCAATACCACAGATCTTGGTAACTGCACCAGACATGCCCATGATATCTCCTGAGCAGGGTGAGTAGCTGACAAAATCCTCTCTGTGTGGTGTTGTGTTGGCCATAGCACCAGAGTCTAGCATCCAGGCAAATGGGTTGCTGAGCAAAGGCTGAGCAGATATGCTTGAGCCAGCAACCAGGTGAGAAAGTCCGCCTATGAAAACAGACCTGGAAGAGCCCTTGCTGCCTGATGCTGAGTCAGTAGTATCATGTCCAACTGAGGGGCAGTGCTTGGCAATGTGACCAGGCTTGTCACAGAGCTGACAGAGCAGTGAGGAAGAAGCTGAGATAGTGTAGCCACTGGCCTTAGTGTGAGTAGATGCAGCAGCTTGGTGCAGTGTAAAAGCATCCTTAATAGCTGCAAAAATATCAGCAGTCTTGAGCTTGGTAGGTGAGACATTGGAGAATTTGTCCCTGACAGAACTGTACTCCTCAGAGAGGCTAGCAAGGCGCACAAGTGGACTAATGGTCTTGAGATCAAGGTCCAGGTGGGGGAACAGGTTTCACTTGCTCTCTGACTCAACCCAGTACTCCACAGGGTTGTCACCAGATGCCATGGCAGTGTTCAGAAGCTCACACAGCTCACTGATAAGAACATTTGTAGTTTTGATGTCAAATGTGGTGTTAAGTGTGGCCCACATCTCAAAGGCTGTGCTTTCAGTAAAGCAGGCAGCCAGAAAGTCAGAAATTGCATCCATGATAATGCTTGCAGCCCTCTCATTCTTGATGGCATTAGCAGGAGTGAAGATTTTGGGCACAGATTTCCTTAGTAGGCAATGCCCATCAGTTGCCCTTTTCTTTGTGAGTACATAGACTCACAACCATAAAATAGGAAAAACACCAACATTTGTTAGTTCTCATTTTTCTCTTTTCTTAGTTTTTAGAATAAAGTTTTAAGTACATGTACCGAAATTACCTGTTAACACTAGTGGTGTTCAAAGTTTGTTCTTAGTGTCAAATTCCCTCTAGTCACCCAGTTACCCTTGTTTTATTGTTCACTTATAATTTTCCCAATCATTTTTTCACAGTTTTTGATTGCTATTGACCAATTCCATTTCTTGTTTTTTTGTTTTTCATGCTGCACTGGCCCATTTTGGCCCTGACTTTAGTGTGTCTGACTCTGACTCAGACATGGCACCTTTTCACACCACTTCCCCATTGCCATTTTTGATGCAATGAACAACCCAATGGCTACCCAGCAGGAGGTTTTTCGTACGACAACTTTTACCCCTGCAAATGGACAGGTATCCACAGCTACACTGTGCCCAACATCTGTTGCTCTGTTTACCTGTCCAGCCCCATTTGTGTAAGAAACGAGCAAAGCTTTTCTTTGCTCAGCTTTGCAAGTTATATTTAATGAAAGAAAGTAAAAAGACTGAGCAAATCCATATCTTATATAGGACAGCGAGTGAAGATAAGAAAGGTAAATAAAAGAGAAGGATACTTTAGAAACTTCTGGTCTTTCAATCATCTTACAGTATGCAAGACATAATTCCTCCAAGAACAAAATTCCAACAGGCAGCTGTTTTAAATGCCACCAACCTGGCTACATCTCACGTTTTTGCCTGTAAGGTTGTGCTCCTCAGCAACAGCATTTTGCACCCAGCCATGGGTACTAGGTAAATAATTTTGAAATGTTTGTGCTTCCTGCAGCCCAATTCTCTAGTTACCTTGCCGGCTAGACTCCTGATTTCCCTGCTGCTCAGACCATGTACTATGTACAAATGTCATTCATGCACCTGCATGGTCATCAACAGCCACAGCAACAACCCCCTGCTTCTTCCAATTCTCAGGATTTTTACACCAGCTAGTAAACTGCCAGGTCACTTCTACTGGCAAAAATAGTATATCCTCTTTCCTCCTTCCCTATTTTTACTCTGCCAATAAATTAGATACTATTTTTCACAGACTTTCTCATGTTTATATTTAGTCTTTATTGGGTGAATTTTCCCCCACCTTTTTATTTGTAATTAATGTTGCTGGTATGCACTGTGTTGCATTATTTGACAGTGGTTGTACTGGCATGGTGCTGAGTGAGCAGTTTGCCGACTCACTGTCGCACACTAAATTTTCTCCCCCAATTTCCCCAGTTACTGTGTCACTCACTGATAAACACAAAATATTTATCGCTCATGTTGTGTCCCAATTGCACATTGATTTCGGCCCGACAGCCGATTTATTTAGTTGTATTGTCACCCAATTAAATATGCATGCATTGTCAGTGTACCATGGGTGACCCACAACAATGCACATGTTGACTGAGACCAGCACATTATTCAGATGCATTATAGTCCCATTCCTGAGTATGTACCAGTGCTGCTGCAGGGGGAGGGGGTGTTGAAATTCTGTTATTAGTGGAGCTCCGTCTTGCATACTGTAAGATGATTGAAAGACCAGAAGTTTCTAAAGTATCCTTCTCTTTTATTTACCTTTCTTATCTTCACTCGCTGTCCTATATAAGATATGGATTTGCTCAGTCTTTTTACTTTCTTTCATTAAATATAACTTGCAAAGCTGAGCAAAGAAAAGCTTTGCTCATATTTCACAAGGGGATGGGGTCTGAGGTCACTGCACTTGCTTACTTTAACATTAGCCTGTAGGACAACCTCTGGGCCATCGCTGAGATGCTACATGCCATACAGCAGGCAGTGGAAATTAACACCATTGGAACAGCAGCAGACAGCAGCAATAAAAATACAGTAACAGCACACCTGAAAGCAACACAGCTTAACATAATTCACAAAGACTATGTGACAAACTACTAGAGAACCTGCCACCACGTTGCCCACAGGATCCAACACTTGAGCTGAATCAGAATGCTGAGCTGCAGAACTGTGCTGTGTACAGGATGTTGGTGCCTGAACTCAAGGGCCTACATGAAATTCTTGATAAACTGCTTGAGTGCAGCCAAATTTATGGGTGTGACACAGCCTTTGCATTGCCTGCATTTGTCATTAAAATAAAACTCAGAGGCTACAGACTACTTGTCAAAATGAGGCAGATGAATGCAGCAATTGAGGATTATTCATGGCTGCTGCCTAATATCAGTGTTTTACTGGATTGCTGCAATGGATGCAAATTATTTTTGGTTTTCAACATGGTCAGTGGATACCAGCAGATGCATGTACATCCAGAATCAGATCTGCTGACAGCATTCTGATGTCCATTAGGCGTTTTTGCATGGCAGATGCTGCCACAGGGATGCAAGGTTTTGCCGTTGGCTTTATGCAGACTTATAAACTCAGTGTATAAGGATATGCCATTTGTCTGCATGTACTTGGACAATCTCCTTGTGTGCTCACAGACTGAGGAGGAACATGAGCGACATCTGTAGCAGGTGTTTGAGGCACTGCACATGAACAGTCTGTATGCAAGTCGCTCAAAAACAAAGCTGTTCCAGCACCAGGTCAAGTATCTCAGACATGTAGTCGATGCTGATAATGTACACATGGATCCATGCAAGGTTTCAGCAATTGCCTCATGGCCATTGCCAACAAATCCAAAACAGGTGCGCCAACTGCTAGGCACCTTTGGATACTATCGCCGATTTGTCAAGAATTATGCTGACATTACTGTGCTGCTCAATAAGCTGCTTGTCAAGGACACTGAATACAGATGGACACCTGTCTGTGAGGCTGCTGCCACTGAGCTGAAACATCAACTGTGTGCAGCCCCAAGCTTGAAGCCATTCTGCAAGGGCCTGCAGATATATTTGGTCACTGATACAAACGATTTTAATGTTGGTGCAGTGCTTAAGCAGATGCACCCAGATGGCCGTCACCCTGTCGAGTACCATTCCAAGAAATTAAATGATGCATAATGCAAGCATAAGGTGCAAAACAAGGAATTGTTTGCTATCATCCAGAGCCTAGAGCAATGGCACCACTACTTGGCAGGGCGACATGTCATCATCAAGACTGATCACCACCCATTCAAGTACATTAAAATGCCGAGTCGTTTGTCGCCCATACCATTGCACTGGCTTTATGCCATCAATGAACATGATCTAGTCATTTTTTTCAAGCCTGGCAAGGACAACTAGCTGGCTGACGGGCTTTCGTGTCACCCACACCTTGAGATATCAGCAGTTGCAGTGCTCTCAGGCAATGAAAAGCTGTATGAGCAGATTCGACAGGGATACATGAAGGATAGCACATTCAAAAAGGTCTACTGCACTTTGTTGCACCCAAATGACCCGATTGATAAAGGACTGGCAACAAAAATTAAGTGCTATGAGGATTTCGACGGCTTGCTTTACAACATTGCTGATACATGGCTACGACTCTGCATTCCACACACTGATGAGCTGCAGTCAGACATCGTCAAGAAAAACCATGACACACTACAGCTGGACATTTAGCAGTGAAGCCAACATTTGTATGTTTGCATGATTTCTACTGGCCATGCATAAACAGGATTGTTGAGTATTACATTGGCTCCTGTGACCACTGTCAGCACATCAAGGACCACACTGTCAATAGGAATGGTTTACTACAGCCACATGCTGTCCCACCTTTCCCCTTCCACACAATATCGATGGACTTGGTGATGTCTCTGCCAAAGACACCATGCAGTTATGATGCAATTTTTGTTATTGTGTGCAAACTATCCAAGTTCTCATATTTAATTCCGCTGAAGGAGAAGCAGACGTCTGTGCCTGTGATTGCTCGACTTTACCTGGAGACAGTGTTCTGACACTATGGCATGCCTTGTGTCATTGTCTCTGACCACAACCCACATTTTACATCTGATTTTTGGAAGGAGTTGATGAAATTGTGTGGTGTCAAGACAAATATGACGACAGCAAGACACACAGAAGAAGATGGGGAAATGGAGAGGAGAAATTGGACAGTTGAACAAGTTTTGCATGCATTCACTGACTACAACCAAAAGAACTGGAACAACATGCTGCCATTTGCCAAGTATGCAATTAACACTTCCAAGCAAGCTGTCACTGAGCTCACATTAATGCATATTTTACATGGCCATGAACTGGTCACACCCAATGTCCTACTCAACCCACAGACCAACCAGGCCAACTTGACCCTATCTGATTTCATAAACCGTCACCAGCAAGTCATCCGTCAATGTAATGAGATTCGGACTAGCTATAATATATATTAATGAAAATGAGACTACGGAAAGAGCTGAAGAGCTCACTATTCAAAATTCGCTGTACGCGTAAAATATCATAAACATATTTTACACGTCTGTGCTGTCACGTGACTCGACCCCCATTTCTGATGTCACAGTCAAGCATGTGACACACTGGCAGCTGCTCAGGATGCAATGGCAGCCCAAGTAAACCATAACTGCCACAACATCCAGTTCAAGGCTAGAGATCTTATCATGATCAGTGCCAACATGATCAACTCTGACTATAAACACAACTACTGCACATCTGCTAAACCAAGCGACTGCTGACTTAGGCCATACAAGGTCCTAGAGGCACTTTCATCTGTCACATACTGCATTAAGCTGCCTCCCAATGTCCGTGCACACAACGTTTTCCACATATCATCACTCAAGGCATACATTTCAAGACCAACCAAACCACTACACCCAGGACCAGTTGACAATACTTCAGACCACTTTGAAGTCAATGCCATTTTGGAGCATCATGACCATCAAGGCTGCAGGCAATATCTCATCCAATGGACTGGTTACTCAGAAGCTGAGTCAGCTTGGATCAAAGAATACAATGTCGATGATGACTTAGACGTTATTTAGACCAGTTGGTAACGTCTTAGGATGGAGGAGTGTTGGGCACAGATTTCCTTAATAGGCAATGCCCATCAGTTGACCTTGAGTACAAAGACTCACAGCCATAAAAAGGGCAAAACAACAACATTTATTAGTTTGTGCTATTCTCTTTTCCTAGTTTTTAGAATACAGTTTTAAGTACATGTATTGAAATCACCCGTTAACACTATGTTTGCACAACATATCTGTGACATCAATTATTGCAATGTCACGTGACAATTGCAATTGGATTTGCGATTGTTTGAATTGTGATTGTTTACGATCACGATTTCTATTTTCACGGTGATAGTTTCGAATAGATAAGCGAGCTCTTTAAGCTCCTTATAGTGGATTTTTAATAAATTAGTTAGTATGAATAAGTTTTATTACAATATCCATTTTCTCTCATAGAAGTTGGAAAACAGGATTATGAAAACAAGAAAATATGGTGTTTTGGGTTTTTTTAAAGGTATGGCAGTTAAAGGGTCATTAGCTTGGGTGGGTTAATAAATAAAAAATAGAAAGTATAGCTTTAGTACTGATACACTTGCAAATATGCTTTATTATTAAGCTTACTCTCAAATTAATTTTTATATACACCAAAAAATTCCGCAACGGGGAATTGAACCCCGGCCACGACGGTGAGAGCGTCGGATCCTAGCCACTAGACCATTGCGGATTAACTTTTAAAGTGCTAAACTAAAAACTACTTGTGTATAGTAAATTAACATTATATACAAAAAAGCTATGAACAGTAGAATACTAATGTCATTGCAAGTTTAACCTTTACTAAACCTCCTAAATTCTGAGGCCCACCAAACACATGTGTCGCCACTGTTATCAAGACATATTAACCAACAAACATGCATGATGATACCAGCACATACTATTAATAAGTGAATTGAATAGCTAGAATATATTTCTCTCCTGTCCAAAACAAAGAAAAGAGAAGAGCAGAGAAATACATTTTGTTGTGTTATTGATATAGGGTAAATTGATTCTAGTTATTCAATTTACCTGTTAACATGGGGTGCACTTGGTCATTCTCCACACATTGTGGGAGAAGCTGTTACGTTAAAAAATATATATATTGAACAAAAATAAACTAAAATAAAGCTAAGGGATGAACAGTGGAGACTGTTCATATTCATTAGTATTTATGTGTGCGTATGAATTCCCGCATATCCAAGTAGGGAATTAACTAGCGATTGGTTCATTAATCAATCACCGGAGACAAGCCGCAATTTATTGTATCACAGAAGCACTGGTATGAGTGTCACTTTCTACTTGGGAATTAACTTTAAGCCTGCTCCGGGCAAGCTGGCGGACAATGTAGGCGAGGTCATTGATGCATTGGAAGCCAGTGTTGATTTTGTCGTTAACAAAATAGATTTTGTAAAATAACTACATTTTAAAGTATAAAACAAATTCGAAGATCAGATTTAGATGATTGAAAAGGGGTGAGGGATGCCTCTTGGAAATTAGTTTTTGAATAAGAAAAAAGGTCAAAAGTTCAGTGATAAAGGTATTATCCATTATAAAGGTTAGTTGGAAAATTAATCAAAGTATTAGGTAATCTAATCACATTTGACGTTCAAAAATATATAGATGAAACAATAACAAGAAAAATGAATAAGCACCAAAAAATATAATTGATAAAGAAGGCAGTGTAAATTTAGAGGGTTTAATGGGGTTTAATGCTGTACAGCAGTGGGTCTGGTTATAAGGTGAGGGTGAGACTCAACAGGCAAACATATAACGGGGGCCTTGCATAAAAAAACTGCCACATAGCCATGAAAGGTAACTTGAAAAATAAAATTATGCCAAAAAGTTGCAATACAATAGTTTAGCAGCAGGCCAACAATATAATAGGCTGGTAGCGACGACATATTTAATTACATGTTATGAGTCACTATCACTGTAACTACGGCGTTTGTTTCTGATTGACTGGTTGTTAGGAACAGCAAAATCCACCAACTCGTTAAATCTTCTGCATACCCACACAAACTTTATAACAGAATAAGTCAATACATGTGGCTCTAGAGCCATATTTCAAACCCCTCTTTCCATTTTCAAGCACCAACATCGTCAATAACATTGTTGCGGCCGCAATGCCCATTTCCGATATTATCGGCCCACATTAAATGTCAACAAGACCTTTACAGCGCCGCCCACACGGCGCCGCATTTTTTAGTTGGTATCAGACATATGTTTTATTTATTTAGTTAAATTTATTCCGTACGCTCCCACACAGGCTTAACAATACTATTTAAAAGGTTTTAATTCCCAATTATTTTGATCAATAATGATGGCCGAAAAACTTTTGGTAGCAGAGCTGAGACTCAATAGACAAAGCAATAAAAATATATTCATAATTATATTTAATTGATTTATAATTTTTATTTGTCGTTTTTGTCGACATTTGCAGTTAAATATATTTGGATGATGCTTATTGCTATTCAAATTTATTAATTCCATTCAATAATAAAACTATATTCTAAATCCATGTCTATTCAACAAACAACAAAAAACACAAATATGTTCTGCATTGCCATCTAAAAACATGTTATTTGCGTACACCTGGGAGTGGTGGCGCTCATGTGGCTTGTAAATAATGCGATACAATGTATTTTTATTTTCAGAAATCACCATATACATATTATTATTATTCGTTTCAGTTTATTTTGTTCATGCACTTACATCTTGTTTTTAGAAAAAGCTCACTGTTATTGTTGGGCGCAACATGGAAATAATGTAATAAAACAATTTTTTTAGTTGTCAGCGCTAAGTTTATGAACAGAAGTGGCAAAACCCAGGGTTATCATTTTTATTTTTCTGCCGACTTTTTCCTATTACTTCTCATATTATAATCGGTGCAGGTCAAGACAGTATCTCACATTTTGTTTACCACTATATTTGATAATATTATTGCTGAAAATATTGCACCAATTTGTGCCAGCATATAAGGTAAATGCCATTTTTATTTGTAATCAATGCAACTGCAGTAGCTGTACAAAACGTGGTTGGTATGTGCGCGCGAGAGGGAGAGAAATGGCAAACACATACATGGTCTATCCGCCGAACACATAAAAGCGTACTATCACTTTTCAGACCAACTAACAAATCCGCTGTTGTACACTTTGAACTTGTAGTCGTTTTTATGTCATTACGCGTATTCACTACCATGGACCAAATCAAATTAGAACCAACTTCAGCTTCATCGGCAGCCAGCGAGACCGGCGGCATAGACTTACAGGTGCCATACGCGGTTGCTGCGATGTTCAGTCGTTATTCAAACAGTTTATGGCGAGAAAAGTAGTTCAGCAAATGCGTTGTATAATAGCACAGACGCAGGCGAGATTGTCTGTCGGCTCAGTTTATGGAGTACGCAGCAAACAAGGGCAGATTGCCAGTGAGTACGGCAATATTTGAGGCATTTGTTGAAAAGTACTGTAATTCAGGCGAAGATATTCATGTGTGCGCCAGTAAGCATGGCCTTGGTGCTAAGAAAATTCAGGAAGTAGTGCGCGCTTACTACCACATCGTTGATATTTTGGCCGTTCAGGACGCTAGGATTGGTTATCGACAGGATCAGCACACCCAAACAGTGAGGCAGCACGTCACGGCCCAAAGGCAAAGTCAGCGCTGTTCACTACGCCCGGGTTCGGCCGGCTGGCCATTTTTGGAGGACAGGGCGGAATGGACCACTACATGGAGGAAACCCGGTCAGTATACACCACGTATCGGCCGCTGGTGAGAGATTTTGTGATGCGGATGGCGGCATTTCTAAAGCAAGAGGCAGCGGAACCAAAGTTTAGGCAGCTGTACCAATTTGGTCTTGACCTGATGCTGTGGCTAGAGCATCCCGAGCAAGTACCGAATCAGCGTTACATGATGTCAGTTCCAGTGTGCATTCCGCTTGTCGGACTGACGCAGCTGATGCAAGTAATGGTGCTTTACAAGACGCTGGGAATGACGCCTGGAGAACTGGCCGATTCATTCGAAGGTACGTTTTCAGAGTATACATGGGGCTTAGCTTGCTCGCACACACAGTTTACACAAGACCATGCATTAAAATACACTAAGATGCACTAAAATATGCGGCCAATATTTATATATTTAGCCATTGCCGGACACAGCCAGGGGATTACTACGGCTGCAGTGTTGGCAGCAGTCACCGACGAGGCGTCGTTTTACCGCATATCAGAGATTGGGCTCGGGTTGCTCATTTTATGCGGATCGTTCCCCCAGCTGGACTACCCTATGGTTACAGGGGCAGCGCCCATCGCAGTAGACGGACAGCAGCAGGTCACACCGATGGTTTCAGTGGTGAAGCTGACGCGAGAGCAACTGAAGGCAGCAATCGACCGGCATAACAGCATGCATGCGTTGGCGGACAAGCAGGTGCACTTGTCGTTGACAAATGGGGCAAGGATGTTTGTAGTGTCGGGGGTTGTCGAGTCGCTGGGTCCATTTGTGCAGGAGCTACAGCGCGAGTTTGACAGCCGAGGGAATGACCAATCGCGGGTTGCGTTTTCGCAGCGCAAGCCGGGGGTGCTGATCAAGTTCCTGTCCATAAACGCGCCATACCACTGTGCATTACTGCAGCATGCAACGGAAGGCGCGTGCGCATATGCAACACACAAGGGCTGGCTGCTTGATCTGCAGGACATGCGTCGGCCGGTGCGTGCCAGCAACGACGGCCACGACATCCGCAGCGAGCCGAATATCGCGCACTACTTGCTGCAGAGCATGTGCATGCTGCCGGTGGATTGGCCAATGGCTGTCGCGTGCAAGGGCATAACGCACGTGGTGGATTTCGGCCCCGGCGGAGCCAATGGATTTGGCGCAATCACGCAGCGGATTCTCGAAGGCCGCGGCGTAGCGGTTGTCTGTGCGGGCGCGTTTCCCAGTGCTGGTGTCTCCTCCTCGCAGCAGCAGCAGCTGAGTGTGGCAAGCAAGATCGATCTGTACGCCAGCGATGCGTCGCTGCTGCTAAAGGCGGCGGACTGGGGGCAGCAGTTCCGGCCGCGCCTGGTGCGCACCAGGTTTGACGGCCAGCTGCAGATCGACACGCCCATGAGCCGTCTGCTTGGCAAGCCGCCAGTGATGGTTGCCGGTATGACGCCGTCGACTGTCAGCGAGGTATTTGTGTCGGCTGTCATGCGCGCTGGTTACCACATCGAGCTGTCCGGGGCGGGCATTTCACCGAGGCCATGCTACGCGCCAAGGTCGACAAGATCCTTACACTCGTCGACCCTGGACTCGGCATCACAGTCAACTCAATCTACGTGAACCCGTCGCTGTGGAACACCCATACCCAGCTGTGCAGCAGATGCGCCGCGAGGGTGTCCCCATGGAGGGCCTGTGCATCGGTGCCGGTGTACCGTCGTTCGACGTATGCAACGAGATCATCTCGAGCATCAGCGCCGTTGGCTTCCGCCACATTGGGCTAAAGCCCGGATCCGTGGCGACCATCCGCCTGGTCATCAAGATCGCGCAGGCCAATCCCAATTTCCCGATCTTGCTCCAGTGGACCAGTGGTCGTGCCGGTGGCCACCACTCTTTCGAGGACTTCCATCAGCCTATCCTCGAGACGTACGGCGCCATCCGCGCCCAGCGCAACATTGTGCTTGTCGCCGGTTCGGGCTTTGGCGGTGTCGACGACACTCTGCCCTACCTTACCGGTGAGTGGAGCCGTCGCTTCGACTGCGCACCCATGCCCTTCGACGGCTGCCTGTTCGGCTCGCGCGTCATGGTCGCCAAGGAGGGTATGGCCTCGGACGCTGTCAAGGAGGCCATTGTTGCCGCGCCTGGCATCGACGACTCCGAGTGGGAGAAGACATACCAGGGCCCGCGGGCGGCATTGTCACTGTGATGTCGGAAATGGGCGAGCCCATCCACAAGATCGCCACTCGCGGTGTTATGTTGTGGAAGGAGATGGACGACACTATCTTCTCGCTGCCGCGCGAGAAGCGCCTCGCCGTGCTGATGGAAAAAAAGGACTACATCATCAGGCGCCTCAACGACGACTTTCAGAAGCCCTGGTTCGGCCGCAAGGCTGACGGCAAGCCTGCCGACCTCGAGGAGATGACGTACGCCGAGGTCGCCAACCGCATGGTCGAGGTGCTGTACATTTCGCACCAGTCGCGCTGGATCGACATCACCATGCGCAACCTCGTCGGCGACTACCTGGTGCGTCTCGAGGAGCGCTTCTCTACCACCGAAAAGCCGGCCCTTCTGCAGTCCTTCGACCAGCTCAACAACCCGTTCGCCCAGGTGCAGGCCATCGTCGAGGCCTACCCCGAGGGCAGCACGCAGCTGCTGGCCACCGAGGACGTGCAACACTTCATCAGCCTGTGCATGCGCCCCGGCCAGAAGCCCGTGCCGTTCATCCCGGTCATGGACAAGGACTTCCACGTCTGGTTCAAGAAGGACTCGCTGTGGCAGGCCGAGGATGTCGATGCCGTCCCCGGACAGGACGTCGGCCGCGTGTGCATTCTGCAGGGCCCCGTTGCTGTGCGCTACGCGACCAAGGCCAACGAGCCCGTCAAGAGCATCCTCGACGGCATCTACCACGGCCAGATCGCGGCGCTGCTCGAGCGCTACTACGGCGGCGACGCGTCCGCCGTGCCCACGGTCGAGTATCTTGCAGCCAGCGCGCCGGCTCGCACCGGAGTCCCGCAGGGCGTCGCGGCCACGCTGAAAGACACAGCGCACGTGTTCAGCATAGCCGCAGACGCGCGGCAGCTGCCCGAGGCCGACGCATGGCTCGAGGCGCTGGGCGGAAGCGAGCCGGGCTGGCTGCGGGCGCTGCTAACAACGGCCAGCGTTGTGCAGGGCCAGCGCGTGGCGAGCAACTTTGTGCGGCAGGCGCTGCGCCCGGCGGCAGGCCAGGTGGCGCGAGTGGCGCTGCGCAACGGCCAGCCGATCGCCGTGGTAATCGCCGGGGCGAGCGGCGGCAAGGAGGCCGAGATCAGCGCGCTGGGCGGCAGCCTGATCGCGTTCCGCATGTTCGCCCAGGCGCGCGGGCGGCAGTGCGTGCTGGAGCTGCGGTTCCTGTACGCACCGCAGACGGGCGCGGCGGTCGTGCATGAGGTGATGGCCGGGCGTACCGACCGCATCCGGCGGTTCTACACGCAGCTGTGGTTCGACGACGTGGCAGCGGCAGCGCGGCTGCTTGGCCCGGCAGCACGCCTGCACTGCGGGCCCGACATCGTGGCCACGCAGGACGACGTGGCTGTGTTTTGCGCGGCCATCGGCGCGGCCAGGCGCGCAGACAGCCAGGCCGTGCCGCTGGACTATGCGATGCGCGTCATATTCCCAGCGCTGGGCGCGTGCCTGCTTTCGGCCGAGTGCGCCGGCGACCTTGGGCGGCTGGTGCACGTGTCCAACGCCTTCACGCGTGTCAGCGGCGCGGCGATGCGCGTGGGCGCGCACCTGCGCAGCGAGGCGCGGCTGGCCGAGGTCGTCGACGGCCCCGCAGGACGCACAGTCAGCATCCGCGGGCACGTGCTTGTGGACGGAAGGCCGGCGGTGGCCGTGCACTCGGCCTTTCTGTTCCGCGGCAGCAGCGGCAGCGCCGCTCCCGGGTTCCGGCTCGTCGACGAGCCGCTCACCGAGCTGCGCATCCGCGACCGGGCAGCTCTGGCGCGCGTGCAGGCAAAGGAGTGGTTTGTGCCGGCGCACGTGGCGGCTGGGGCTGGTGCAGGCGGCCTTGTGCGGGTTGGCGCGACGCTGCAGTTCCGGCTCGAGTCGCGGCACCAGCTTGGCGCACTTGGCAGGCCGCTGGCCACCACGACCTCGGGGCCCGTGCTGGCGCGGCTCAGTAGCAGCGCGGAGTGGACACACGTAGCCGACGTCGACTGTGAGGGCAGCGCGGCGCTGGGGTTCCTTGCGCGCCACGGCGAGCCGGCCGAGAAGACGCACGCCTTTGGCGGCCGGGTGCTCGGGTCGTACGACGTACAGGTGCCACGCGACGCGTCGGGCTACGCGAAGGCGTCGGGCGACCTCAACCCGATCCACACGCACGCGGCCTTTGCGGCCGCAGCCGGGCTGCCGGGGCCGATCACGCACGGCATGTGGACATCGGCTGCAGTGCGCGGCGCGGTGGAGGCCGCTGCCTGTGGCGGCGACGGCTCGCGCATGGCGTCTTACAGCGCGCGCTTTGTCGGCGTTGTGCTGCCAGGCGAGAGCCTGGCTGTGCGCGTGCGCGTCGTTGGGCTGCGCGGCGGGCGGCTGCTTGTGGGGGCCTCCGCCGACTCTGGCACCGGCCGCGTGCTGGACGCGTCGGCTGAGATCGACGCGCCGCGCACCGCGCTGCTGTTTGGCGGCCAGGGCACGCAGGCGGCTGGCATGGGCATGGCTCTGTATGCCGCGTCGCCCGCCGCGAGGCACGCGTGGGACGCGGCCGACGCAGCCCTGCGCGACGCGTACGGCGTGTCGCTTCTGCACGTCGTCCGCAACAACCCGCGCTCGGCAACTGTCCACTTTGCCGGGCCACGCGGCGCTCGCGTGCGCGAGGCCCTGCGCGCGCTGCTGCCGGCCGAGATTGCGCCCGACGCAGCGTCGCACGCCTTCACGTCGCCGCGCGGGCTGCTGCACGCAACGCAGTTTTCGCAGGCGGCGCTGCTCGTTGCCGCCGTGGCCGAGGCCGAGCACTTGCGCGCCAGGGGCGCCTTTCCTGCCGACGCCGCCTTCGCCGGCCACTCACTGGGCGAGTTCGCCGCGCTGGCCGCTGTCGCGCGCCTTTTCAGCGCCGAGGCCGCCGCCACCGTCGGCTTTGTGCGCGGGCTGACCATGCAGCGCGCCGTGAGGCGGGACCCAGCATCGGGCCGCTCGCCCTACGCGTTGCTGGCCGTCAGCCCCGCACGGGTCGCGCCATGCTTTGGCGCCGCTGACCTCGGTGCCGCTGTAAAGTGCCTTGCTGCCGCCGCCGGAGGCGGGCTTCTCGAGGTCGTCAACCACAACGTGCACGGCGCACAGTACGTTGTTGCCGGCGAGACGAGGCTGCTTGCGGCGCTGGCGGTCGCGCTGGGCCAAATATCCAGTGCTCAGCACGAGGTGACCAAAGCCGCCGCTGCGAAGGCGCTTGGCCGTGTCGACGCCTGTGCAGACTCGGACGAGCTTGCCGAGCTGCTTACCTCCCGTGCCACAGTGCCCGTCCCCGGCGTAGACATGCCATTCCATTCGTCGCTGCTGCGCCCCAGCGTTGCCGTTTTCCGCAGCCTTCTGCTTGAGCACCTGCCTGTCAGCCACGTCCACGTCGCGCGCCTGCGCGGCCGCTACGTGCCAAACCTCACCGCCGCGCCCTTCGACATCACCAGGCGCTATTTCGAGAGCGTGCATACGCTGACGGGGTCGGGCGCCATTGGCCGCGCCCTTGACACGTGGAACGACAAGTTGCTTGCAGACCACTCTCACGAGCAGCGCCTAGCACACACGCTGCTTGTCGAGGTGCTGGCTCACCAGCTGGCAGCACCTGTGCGGTGGATCGAGATACAGGACTATCTGCTGAATCAGGCCGCTATCGAGCGCTTCATTGAAATCAGTCCGGCGCCTGTCCTATCGAACATGCTGCGCCACACGCTTGCAGCCAAGCCGGTGTCACGGCGTCCGGCCATCCTGTCAACGTCTAGCGACATGGATGAGATACTGCACCAGGCGGGGGTTGAGGAGCCGGGCGAGAGCAAAGCCAATGGTGCCGGCAAGAATGCCGAGCAGCCGCATAATAGCCGGTCCATCCCTGCTATACCGGCGCCTACTACGCCGGCAGCAGCCAGCGGCAGCGGCAGCGGCGGCAACGGCAACGGCAACGGCAACGGCAACGGCAACGACAACGGCAACACACAAGCCCACACCTTTGTCATCGGCCATCTCGGTAGTGCCAGCACTGCCATCGCCCTCGAAACCGGTCGACGACTGCCCGGTACCGCCCATCATCGTTATCCGCTGCCTCATTGCCCACAGGCTCAAGTGCCCCTTTGCCTCCGTTAGCCCCGCAAGGCCGATCAGGGACTTTGTCGCCGGCAAGTCGACTCTGCAAAACGAGATCATCGGCGACCTGCAAAAAGACTATGGAGACGATGTCCCAGACAGGCCCGAAGAGATTCCGCTCGCCGAGCTTGCCAGTGCCCTGCCGCCGCTGACCAGCTTACTCGGCAAGAGTTCGCTCACCTGGTCGCCCGCATGCTGGCCAGCAAGATGCCCGGCGCCATCACCCGCGCTGGATTGCCGACCATCTCGCGCGCACCTACAGCCTCGGCCCGCTGCGCCAGCAGGCGCTGCTGCTTGTTGCCCTAGCCATGGAGCCGACCAGTCGACTCGACTCCGAGTCTGCCGCCCGTGCATGGCTTGACTCTGTCGCGGCCGAGTATGCGCGTGTCGCCGAGATCTCGTACCCAGTGCCCGAGGCAGCAGCCGAAGGCCGTGCAGGCGGAGGCAGCGGTCCTGCCGCTGTGATAAACAGCGAAGAGTTTGCTGCAGCACAGCACGCGCAGTCGCAACTTGTCAAGCGCTCCATCAGCGCCATGGCCACGTTCCTCGGCATCACCACCGATCGCGACGTGGGCGGCAACAATGACAGCAGCAGGTTGCAGGCAGAGTTGCTCGCTGACCTTGACACGTATTCCTCCGAGCTGGGCGCAGCGTTTTGCGAGGGCATCCGTCCGGTCTTTTCTGCTGCCATGGCTCGCCACTATGACTCTTGGTGGAACTGGGCGCGCCAGGATCTCGTTGAGCTCTTTTTTGACATACTCTGTGGCAAGGTGTCGCGCAGCGACATCCACAGCGCTCCGCGCTGCCTGCGCCTGGCCAACCGCCTGAGCCCATTGCTGATGGACTCGCTGCGCTACATTGTCCACTGCGCCCAGCAGGGATCGTCTCCCGGCCACAAGCTGGCGCACAAGTATGGTTCCAGCCTGATCAGAGTGGTTGCCGATATGTGCGCCGACGATTCTGCCTTTGCCCCGCCCGCCTACAGTTCACTGCCATGCTCATGGCTCCCCGTTTGTGCATCGGCAGCCCTGGCGGCACATTTGGTTCCATCGAGTACACAGAGATTCCGCGGCCCAGCGAAAAGTCGATTGCCGACTTTGTCGACGCTGTCACTTCCACTTTGTCAGCCACAAATACAGTCGCATCAAAGCCGAGCACGGATGGCCAGCGGATCCATGCTCCCAGTGACGCTCTGGAACAGTGCTCGGCAAGCTTGGTCTGCGTCGGCCGGCTGTCTCCTCCGACCAGCCACAGGCCAGCCCAAGCAGCAGATTGCTGCCGCCAATGGTGCACCTGTGCAGCAAGCCTGCCGATGATCCTACTGCCTGGAGATTCGACCCGCACTGTCCGCCATTTACTCGGACACTTTGCGCGACATGTGCACAAACGGCCTGTCCCTTGTCGGTAAGCACGCTCTCATAACTGGCTGTGGTAGGGGTCAATCGGCGCAGAGGTGCTCAAGGCTCTTCTCGAGGCCGGCGCCAGCGTTGTTGTCACAACATCCAGCTACTCGCGCAAGGTCACCAGCCGCTTCGAGCAGATATACCAGCGGCACGGCGCGCGCGGCTCCTCCCTCGTCATCGTCCCGTTCAACCAGGCCTCGCGCCAGGACGTTGCCAGCCTCGTCGACTACATCTACGCAGACCCTGGCGCCAAGTCGCGCGGCCTCGGCTGGGACCTCGACTTTGTCCTGCCCTTTGCTGCCATTCCGGAGGCAGGGCGCGACATTACCGATATAGACTCGCGCTCCGAGCTTGCACATCGCGCCATGCTCACAAACACCATCCGCCTGCTCGGCGTCATTGCCGCCCAAAAGCAGCGCCTGCACATCGACATGCACCCTACTCTCGCCGTGCTGCCGCTCTCCCCAAACCACGGCGCGTTTGGCCGCGACGGCCTGTACTCCGAGTCGAAGGCTGGCCTAGAGACGCTCCTTGAGCGCTGGCACTCGGAGCCCGCCTGGCAGCCCCAGATCTCCATCGCCGCCGCCGTTATTGGCTGGACGCGCAGCACGGGCCTCATGACGTCCAACAACGTCCTTGCAGAGCGCGTCGAGCGCATTGGCGTGCGCACCTTTTCGCCAGCCGAAATGTCCTTTGTCATCCTTGGGCTGTTGCACCCCAGGATGTACGCACTTGCCGCGATGCGCCCTGTGTGGGCCGATCTCGCTGGCCGCTTCCAGCACCATCCGCACGCCATCCGTGCCACCAACGAGCTGCGTGCTGCGCTCGCCGAAATGTCAGCCATTGTCAGCGCTGTATCCGCAGACAGCCTCGCCGACTTCAAGGACGCCAGTGTCTTTGCTGGCGAGAGCGGCGACATAGAGCGCGTTTATCGCATGCGCACCACCGAAACGCTGGCTAACCACCAATTCAAGCTCCCTTGCGTCAAAGAGTACGCCCAGCTCAAGCATCTGCACCACCTGCAGGGCATGATCAACCTGGACAGGGTTGTCGTCATCACCGGGTATGGCGAGGTTGGCCCTCACGGCAACGCCGAGACCCGCTGGCAGATGGAGGCCTTTGGCGAGTTTTCCCTTGAGGGCTGCATTGAGCTGGCGTGGATCATGGGCCTCATAAAGCACACAAATGGCAAGAGCAAACACACCGGCAAGATGTACACCGGCTGGGTCGACGCTAAGACCGAGGAGCCGGTCCCAGACAAGCTGATCAAATCGCGCTACGAAAAGTACATCCTCGAGCACACAGGAATCCGCTTGATTGAGCCAGAGTCCTTTGCCGGATATGACCCACAGAAAAAGCCCATGCTGCGCGAGCTACAGATTGAGCATGATATGGAGCCCTTTGAGACCACCGAGGACGAGGCCCGCCAGTTTAAGCTTCGCAGTCCCGATCACGTGCGCATCTGGCCAGGTGGCCCTGACTCTAGCACCTGGCATGTACGCTTCCTCAGAGGCGCGACGCTGATGATGCCCAAGGCGCTGCGCTTTGACCGCCTTGTCGCTGCCCAGCTGCCGACTGGCTGGGATCCGGTGCGCTTTGGGATTCCAAAAAACATTGCAGAGCAGGTCGACCCCATCACTTGTTACGCACTGGTCGCCACTGTCGAGGCGCTGCTGCGCTCAGGGATCACCGATCCTTATGAGATCTACCGCTATGTGCACGTGAGCGAGGTTGGCAGCTCCACGAGCACCGCCCTCGGCGGCCTCAAATCGACGAAGAGCGTTTTTGCTGAACGCCTCTGCGACAAGGACCAGCAGACCGACGTATACCAAGAGACGTTCTTGAGCACCCCGCCCGCCTGGATCAACATGCTACTCATGTCTGCTTCCGGGCCAATCAAGACGACCATTGGCGCGTGTGCTACCGGGATAACCTCAATCGATGCTGCCGTTGAAGCCATACAGTCCGGCAAGGCCAAAGTCATGCTGGCAGGCGGTGTCGACGCCATCAGTGAAGAGACAAGCTACGAGTTTGCCCAGATGAATGCAACCTGTAGCACAACCGGAGAGTTTGCCCAAGGACGCAGTCCTGCTGAAATGTCCCGCCCGTGCACGTCAACTCGCAATGGCTTTGTTGAGGGCGAGGGTGCTGGCATAGTCACGCTCATGGCTGCGTCAACTGCCATAGCCATGGGCGTGCCGATCTACGGCATCATCGCAATGACCGGCACTGCGACTGACAAGGAGGGCCGTTCTGTGCCTGCGCCTGGGAAGGGTGTGCTGACCTCAGCTAGAGAGGTTCCATTCTCGGGATCCAGCCCAGCAAGCCAGCTTCTGGACATTGTGTACCGTCGCCGCCAGCTCGAGCGCCGCCAAACGCAAATCAAAGAATGGGTCAAGGAAGAGCACGCCCAGGCGGCCGCCCTCAAGTTGCCGCCAGTCGCCAACAAGCAGCAGCTCGATTTTGTAGATTCGGAGGCCAATCGCCAGCACGCCGAGGCCCTCGATACCTGGGGCAACTCTTTCTGGAAGCGCAACCCTTACATATCACCACTACGCGGTTCACTCGCCGTCTGGGGCCTGACAGTAGACGATATTGGCGTTGCTTCATTCCACGGGACATCAACCAAGGCCAATGATAAGAATGAGTCCGAGATTATAGAGCAGCAGCTCAGGCATTTAGGCCGCACGCCAGGAAACATAATACTGTCCGTCTGTCAAAAGTATCTCACGGCCACCCGAAGGGCCCGGCCGCAATATGGATGCTCAACGGGGTCCTGCAGTCGCTGCGCACGGGGATAGTGCCGGGCAACCGCAATGCCGATAACATTGCAGCCGAGCTCAAGGAGTGTGAGCACATTGTGTACTCGTCGCGCTCGATTCAGACGCCCGGAATCAAGGCTGGGCTGCTCAAGTCGTTTGGATTCGGCCAGGTCGGCGCCGAGTGCCTGGTTGTCCATCCAGACTACCTTTGGCCACGCTCGCTCGCGACCAGCTCGACAAGTACAGGGAAAAGCTTGCTCGACGCGAGGCAAATGCCTATCGCCACTGGCACAACGCGCTGGCAGGCACCCACGCCTTTGTCCAGGTCAAAGAGCAACCGCCATATACCGCTGACCAAGAAAATCAGGTGTACCTTAATCCGCTGTACCGACTTTCCGCTGCGTCGGAATTGCCAAAGACGAGTACAGAGTGAAATGCAAAGAAAACATATCCACACAATGCCACACGCGCGGGTGCGAGCTGCCAGCCTATCCCATTCATTTAGATTCAGTTTAATATCACCATTTCCTCACCCTTCCACCATCTGCACTTTCAGTGTGCCGTTTATCAAGATAATACATGCATGATGAGAAATAAACAAAAAAAGCTGACGTTAAAAATATTTATAGGCTCTGCTACAAGAGAAATAAGCAGGGGACACCCGTCACTCGAGGTTGTTGAGCTGGTCCAACCGCCCAAGAATAACGCTACGACTGGTCTCTTGGATCTCACCGGCTAGAATCATTTCGTCAAGGACAGCGTATACCAGGTAAAAGTTGAACACCAAGTCCAGCTCACACACATTGCCATGATACGAGTCAAGCACCTCGACAAATAGGTGGATGGCCTCGAGGTACGCCAGCTCATTGTCGTTAGTGTCAATGCAGAAGCAAAAAAACAGACCGGCGTAGCGACGGTACACGATGCGGTGATTGTGGAACTCGACAAAGTTTGACTGGTGTTTTTGGTCGCGGGATGCTACTGTGCGGTGGACCTCCGCCTTGAGCTTTTGCTTTTCCTGGTCGCTGTAGCTGCCATACCACTTTTCTAGCCGCGTCTTGCCCTGCCGGTTCTGCACGAAGATGAAGCGAATCATCGGAACCTCTGTGTGCGTGAGTGAGTGCGTGCGTGCGTATATGTGTATGTGTATGTGTGTGCAAATAAATAGTAAAACGAGAAGAATAACAAAAAAGAAAAGGAAAAGAAAGAATACAAAATAAAATACAAGCAGAAAAGGAAATGGGTTGATTAACAGCCAGCGCAATTCGTGGCCTGTTTTGCTCATGGAAAACCAACACTGTAACAAACCCCCAACCTGTGGGGGGTATAACCTTTACATTTCGTTAGTGTGTTAAGTGGGTGAACACAATCGCAGAGGTAACAACCTTCCGCCAAAGGTAAAGAGGTAGGACAAAAAGGTAGCACACACGTTATACTTTTAAGCATTTGGCAGCATATTACTCTGAATTTTTTTTAGATGTTTGGTCATTCTTTTCTTCAGTGGACAGGATCCACGTGAGATAAAAAGCTAAACAGAGCTCTAAGAGTAAAAACACCTAAATACATCACTTTCTGCCCTTCTTGCTGACAACCTGGAACGACGAGTCAGTACTGGAGCCACGGGACCCAGACGAGCCAGTGTTAGCGATCCTAGCAAATCCAGAGCCAATTCCCGATGCGGCGGTGCTAGCGTCCGACGTCGTCGACTTTGCTGCCGAGGATCCCAGCACCTGCATCCAGTTGACTGGCGCACTCTTGAGCGACCCGTTGCGCACGGCACCAAAGTCTCTGCGGCGGCGCTTGACAAAGTCTCAGCAAAGGCGCGCCCGTTGAGGATCGAGGAGTACGCGTAAATCTGCTCGGCAATAATTTCCAGCGTGGTCTCGGCCGGCTGCGTCGGGAAAGTCAGCAGCACCTCGATAAACTTGTTGATGTCAATGCCCTGCAGGCTGCCCAAGCGAGAGTAGCACCACTCAAGGAACTCCATCGACGGCATGACCGCGATGTTGGTTGTGCTGGTGATGCTAACGCTGACCGGTTCCTTTGCAGCGGGTTTGGGAGCCTGCTGCTTGCTTGCAGCGTTGGAGGCGGCGGTGGCGGCGGCGACAGATGATGCGAAGGCAGCGGCTGCGCTGTTGCTAGTGCTGCCAGTGGTGGTGCCCCAGGCCGATGTCTGTGGCGACAGGGACGGCACAGCAGAGCGCAGCGGCTGTGACGCGGACACAGGGGGGACGGCATCGCCAGGCTCAGGGTGCGCGGGGTATCGGTGCGGCTGTTCGCACAACGCTGGCAGTGAAGGTGCTCGCTGTGTTGGCCTTGGCAGTCTCCTTCGACTGCTCCTCCATGATCGATGCCAAGGAGCGTGGCGGGGCGACTGCTCCTCCACTGCTTCCGCCGAGACGGTCGGCGTAGCTGCCGGCAAAACCGCGTGAAATGACGTTCTGCGCGCGGTTTTGCTCATCCGCCAGCTGGCGCTTCTTCATTGCCTCCTCTTCCTCCTGCTGGATCTGCAGAAGCGACTTCTTTGGCTGCTTGGCCTTGGTGCTGGCGCTAGTCGACCAGGGGGCAGGAGTAGCTGGGCGGTGAGAGTGACGCTGGGCAAGGTGGAGCTCGCCTTGGGTTCGCCCTTGCTAGGCTTAGCAGCAGTCGGCGGAGTCGTGGTCGCAGTGGCAGTGACGGAAGCAGCGGCAGTGGCAGTCGCAATGGCAGCGCCCTTGCTGCTGGCAGTCTGGGCTGTGGCTTTGCTTTGGCAGCGCTGGCCTTCGCGCTCGGTGCAGCTGCAGCCTTGGTGGCCGACGGTTTGTCTGCGACTGCTTCGACGCGCCTGCGTTCTTGGCGCTGTTGTTCTGGTGACGGTGCTGCTGTCAGCGTTAGCGTTTGTGTTGCCGGAAATTCCCATGCGCTCATCTTAACTTGCGCCTCAGAAACGGAGTCAGCGCCTGCAGAGCCTCAGATGACTGGCGGGCCAGCTCAACGGTAGCAGCGCTGCTCGAGAGTGCATTGCTAGTTGGCTTGGCAACGGCAGACTCGCTAGCGGTTTCGTCAGTAGCCAGGATAGCGGAGTGGCACGAGCAACGTCACGAGAGGCAGAGGCCAAAGTGCTGGCTGGTTCTTGCGTTGCTTGGGCGCTCACCGGTGAGCCAACTTGCTGAGAGTTGGCATCTCCGCGATCTGCTTGCTAAGGTCCTGAAGTTGCTGGCTTATAAAGTTCAGCGCAAACGCGGGGCCGCTGCGCAGCACGATATCTCTGATGACCGGGTCAATCTTGGCCTCTAACTGCGCAATATGGCACCCTGAATCTGGGTGAACTGTGCAGACTCGTAGCGAAGTCTCTCTTCGGCCGACTGGAAGCGCTGCTGAAGCGCAAATAAGAGATCAGTCTGAACGGGCACGCGGTCGATCTGCGCCCTGAAATGAATAGCGTTGCTTTCCTGCGTCAGATCCTGCATCAGCTTGGCCAAGCTCTGCTGCAGCTGCTCTTGAACCGTGACAATGTGTGCTGGCGGTCGTTAATGGCCGACACCAGCAGAAACTGCTCATTGAGCAGAAGCGAGAGCTGGGCTGCCTGGGTTGCGGCGGCGCTCGTGCCTGCGCCCGCGGAAGGGGTTCCGGAAGCACTGGATCGAGCGGTGTTGATGTCACCAGATGGTGCGCCGCCTCCAAACATACTGGCAGACGCAGAAAAGGGCGCATTGACACCGTTGGACATGTTGCGCACATCTTGCTGCAGGTTGTCTAGCGCTCCCGCTGAGGAAGTTCCCGCCGCTGTCGCCGCCGCCGACACATTTACATCGGCGTCCAACATGGTTAGCTGAATGGCGCTTGGCGCACGGGACATGGCTGCAGGGGTTGCCGGGGTGTTGATGCCGCTGCGTTGCTGGATGCTCTGGGTTATAAAGACCAACGCTGCAAATATAAAGACGCTTTGGGGGTTGCCGATGCGCGCGACCAAGCTGCTCAGCGCCTCAAAGCCAGCACTGCCCTCGTGGCACACCTGCAGGTCAGCGGGGAAGTAGTCAGCAGAGAACCAGTCCTGCATATTAGTTGCCGAAAATGGGCCCTGGATGCTCCCTTGCGGGTCGCGATACCACCACTTCATTTGCTCCGCTCGCTCGACAAGCATCTGTTGCTGCATGGTAGTCGACTGCTTGGACCCCAGATCGTCCCACGACGAGCCGCCATGGTTCACCCCAGAGTGGGTCCGGTTGACCGTCGGGGATCGAGCCGCAGCCAGTTTTCCTTGAGACTGGGACTGCAGTAGCATTCCAGCTCCGCCATTCGCGAGACGCCGACCGCAGGCGATGCGGCGCGTGACGCATAATCACCAATGTCTCGCAGTGGATCACCACGAGCGGTGCCTCGCGACGGCGGCCCTTCAAGGAGGTCGCTGTCCTCAGCAGCCCCCATTCGGAACACGCCGTCAGCACCAAAGGTCCCGACAGTGTCGCGCACGATCGATTGGCGAGCCCACAGGCTACTGCTACCGTCGTCGTCCTCGTCGGCAGTGACGCCTCCGGGTATCCCGTAAGGGTGGTCCGCCCCGCCATTACATTCGAGGTGCCGTGGTCTGCCTGTCGCTACCACGCGGCTGATCGTCCTTGGATTTCGCTCTGGCGCCAGGAAGCATGCTCTGGCTACCAGATCTTTGCATGCCAGGGCCACTGCGCGAGTAAAAATTGGAGGACTGCTGCTGTTGAGCCTGTAGCTGCTGCTGCTGGCGATTGGCTTGCTGCTGCTGAGCTTGCTGTTGCTGCTGCTGCTGCTGCTGATTTCCGTTGTAGCGCTTCGACGTGCCGCTGTTTACCGAACCCGCGAGGATCTCTTGTTCCTTGTTAGATAGCTCGGACAGTGAGACGGGGTCGAGTGAGTCTGCAGAAAACACATGCTCGCTAGCGACAAAGCCATCTGAAAGCTCCTGAGACTTGAAAAGCCGCATCATCATATCGTGAGTGTATCTACGTGATTCAGCGCCCTCAGGCATGGGTGCACCGGCAAGTGAGCCGTTGCTGGAAAGATCAGGGGCCCTATCGCTAGGATTCCCGCTGCAAAACTGCCAGCATTAGTGGGGCTGCCACTGCCTCCATTGCTACCGTTGCTGCTGCCGCTTCCGTTGGCAGTAGGCTTGTTCGCTGCGGGCGCGCTACGCATCCTATAAACACAAGTATCAGACGCAGGGAAGTCGAATGAAGGCAAAATTAGGTGTATTAGCAGGTGGGCCATTCGGGAGCATTTGTGCGCTACGCGATTTTCGAGACAACAGACAGCTAATTGACAAGATTTGAGCTTGAGGAGCATGTACCATTCGGGGCCGAAGTTCATCTTTGTCGACATTTTAAAGAAAAGTGGAGCACTGGTAATTGGTTGGAAAGTGTTAAGTGCAAGATTTCGATTTCGATTGAGCCAAAAGCCTAAGCAGACGCTTCTGTTTTTATTTTGCTATAGAAATTCTCGATTGTTTCGATTTGGAAGAGAACGAAGAAACAGAAAGGTTGCAAATTGCGGAGGGCAACAATTTTAAGCAAGAAAAAATTACGCGCATAAAAGCCCGAAATGCTGACGGAAAAAACGCGCCAAAATCAGCGCAAGGTAAAAAAAAGAGATTGCGTGATCTTTGATCATACACTGTAACGAAATGTAAAGGAAAGTGCGTAAACACAATCTCCGAAGGTTACCCTGCAGGTTAAGGATTTGTTAAAGGTGGCAAGTCAACAGCAAGCTAACACCTTTCGCCAGAGGTAAGAAAAAAAGAGAAAATAGATCCATTCAGTGGATATAAAACAAGTAAAAGACAAAAACTAAAGTTGATGAATAAGGCTGATTGTCTACCCTGCCACGCCACGTAGTAGTCTTATTTCTTTAGTGTTTAAAGCAAATGGCCATTTATGAATGGACCATTTGCTTTAAAGTAATATTAATAAAACTAACGAATAAATCTAGAGTGTACCTCCATTTGCACCGGGTTTGCACATGGGGCGCGCAAAAACTGGCGAGGGGGTACGCGGTCGTTGCCGGAGAGCTGCGACGTAAGGCGACAAAGCGAGGTGCTACTACCGAGACCTGCCCGGTACCGCGAGATCAGACCGCGAGACTGGCTATCTTGGCGTTGAGCTCGGCAATCTCAGCGTCAATCTGGCCACGGGCAGCGATCTTGGCAGCTGGTTGGCCTCAAGGACTTCGCCGGCGTCGCGCTTCTTGGCCAGCGAGTCGATCTGGCCGACCTTCTTCTTGAGGGCGCGCACCTTCTTGAGGATGTCAATCTCGGTGGTGGGGGCAGCCTCCACAGCGCTAGGCTGCTCAGCGGCGCTGTCCGCTGCTGCGCCTTCGCCAGTGGTCTTCTTGGAGCGGTTGCGAGTGCGGCGCTTCTTGTCGGCACCTGCCTTGGCAAGCATGTCGGGGCTAGCGCCCACCGGCAGCTTGGGCGTTTTGGGCGCGGCGCCTGGTACGACGCGCGCGGCGAGGGGGCAGTGGCACCAAAAATCTTGCGCTCGGCCATGTCCGAGATCGAGCGCGGCGCGCTTGAGGAGCTGCTCACCTCACGCGTGCGCGCGTGCGGTGGGCGGTAGGCACCAGCGGGCTTGGCAGCGGCGGTGGTAGCAGCGTCAGCGGCAGAAGAGACCAGCGCAATGCCTGCCGGCACTGGGCTAAGGGCCGAGCGCTGTGGGAAGCGGGCCACAGGCGCCGGGCGCCAGTCGACCTGGTACAGCTCGGGCGTGTCTTGTTTGTAGACCAGCGTGCCCGAGTAGTGCCAGATGCGAATGCCATTGTCGACTCGCAGGCGCGGCGACAGCGTGGCGGCCAGCAAGTAGCGGCCGTCGGGGCTCCACTCGCAGAACGACGCGCCATGGGCATCGACAGACGCAATTTTCTTAAGCTTCTTGCGGTCCCACAAGTCAACCTGGCCAGACAGGTTGCCCAGTCCGGCAATGGCCAGCACGCGGCCGTGCGGGTTGTAGCGCACAAAGTTGCGCGGCGCAATGCCAAAATCGAAGACGAGCTCAGCGCGGTGATTGAACATCGCCGTCTTGGCCGGCATGAAGCCGTAAGAAACGACAAACTCCTTCTCGTCAGGGCTCCACACGACATCATGGATAGGCCCATCGCGGTCCAGAACGACGCGGCAGTCAAAGTTGCCGGCTGCGGCCATGAAGTACAGCCCCGATTCACCGTAGTAGCTGCGTCCAGTCTTGTCGACCTCGGTCTGTGTCAGCACCAGAAGGTTGGTGCCCAGCCGGTGCCAGTAGAACTCAACCTTGTCAGCCTTGAAGAAAGTCTTGTTGGCCACGGCCTAGAAAGTTACCAATGCCATACATGCGCACCAGACCAGGCTTCGACCCGCGCTCGGGAACAAACACCACCACCGACGGCGAGAGGCCCGGCGACACAGAAAACTCTGTAATACCGTCCAGCTTGAGCGTCAGAGCTGCCTTATTCAGCGCAGTCGGCAAAAAGAAACGCACCTCGCCCGGAACAGCTTGGCGCAGTACTTTTCGTCGTCGGTCCACTGCAGCGCCGTCACGCTGAACGAATTCTGCACAAATCCGCCCAGAAGCGTTCCAGTGGTTGCGTCCCAAACTTTGAGGTTGCTATTGTCAGCATCGGGGCTGTCCTTCTTTGAGTACCGCTCCCACGTCATCAGATACGTGCCGTTGGGCGAGAACCGGACGTCAGCAACGTTCATGTGCGCAATGACCGCCAGGGTTTCAAGCGTCTGTGCGTCGACAATGCGCACCTCGCTGGCGATTGCCCATGCCAAGTACTTGCCGTTTGGGCTGTACTTGAGTGCACGAACTTCCTCAGTGGGCTTGTTTTCTATGCTGACTACTGAGGTGCTGGGCGGCGCATTGCACACACCCATTTCTTTTGCTGCGCGGAACGCAAATTGGGTTGCCTCTACTGATGCCATTTGTTTATGTTGCTGTTGCTGATGCTGCTGGTCGGTGGCACAAGATCCGAATTTAAAATTTAGTAATAAGAAAATAAATTGCCTCTGGAAGAATTCTGTGCGTAAAACAAAAAAAAAAGAAAAAAGAAAAAAGAAAAGAAATTAACCAAACGCAAACGCAGTCAATTGCCAAACCTAACAAGCTTGAGACTTTGGCCTTTTGCACCTTGAAAGGCCAGAGTTCGATCATGGTGATTTGATTCGGCCATTTGCCATCGGTGGTCAGATCGCAAGATAAAACTGGTCTTTGTTCAACCAATGGCGCGTCATCATTATGTGGGCTTTGGATTCTACAATTGAAATGAATAAATTTTTATTTAATTTGAAAGGTCAAAAGCCAGAGCGTCATTTTGAGTCACTCCTCGAGTTGTGATATGGTAAATTGTTTTATTTTGGCTGCTGCTTCTGCAACATCAATGGCGAGCCGGCCTTTGTGGCAGAAACCGAATCCGAGACAGCAGCGGGCGCAGAGGTGGGCGTGGATACTGCAGGAGATATGGTTGGCGTTGTCTCGTGGCTTGCAATAGCTCCGTTCCGCCCAGTATCGCTGTGTGCACTGGCCTGTTGTGTAGATCCCAACAGTCCATACGCTGAGCCTGATACTTGGCGGCTGCCCAGCGGAGAGCATGTCTGCCCAGAATGTCTGCCAGCGCGGTGACCACCGGTGGTGCCGCTCGCTCTGCAGCTGTCTGCGTTGGCTCTCGCGCTCAACATATCCCACAATCTGATTCACCGCATTCGAAATATCTGTAGCCGACGATGTGCCCGCCAGGGTGCGCATGCGCTCCAGCATGCCCTCCTCTGTAACTACCTTGTCGCATTGCTCGCTGTTGTTTCTAAATGCACCATCTTCTTCAAAGCTCTCTTCCGCGCCAGACAAGCGGTCGAGCCGATGCAGCAGCTCGGGGAGCTCGTCAATTCCAACATGTGGGTCTGCTGGTAGGAGCGAGCAGAGACGCTGCTCCCGCGAGACGAGCACCCCACAGTTGCCATTGGCTGTGCTGCTTTGGGGACCGCGGCACTGCTCTGATAAACCCTGCCAGCAGGGTATCCGTCCTTGGCGCCAAGAGATCCTGCAGCGCCGACGACGAGACGCTTGTTCTTGGCAGCACGGGCGCCGAGGTACAGCGTCAATTAAAATTGAAGCGAGCGACGTCTGCCGCCTGTGCTCCGGGGCCTTAACTTCCGCAAGGTCATACGAATGGATGTGCATGGAACGCTGCTCACAGTGGGCGCTGCTGTCGGCGCATATGTCCATGGAGCCGCCAGATCGACGCAAGGCTGGCTATTTGGCCTCCATCTGCCGGCGTGAGCTGCCGTTGGGGATGTTGATCCGAGATGACTTTCACGCAGCTGTGCATGCTCGCCTTCATCTGAGCCTGGTGCAAAGGGGATAACGGGAGGAGCCCTTGGGGGCACTGTGGGGCGGTCTTCCATCGAGGGAGTAATATCGCCTTCAGAGCCTCTATAATGAAAGAGCAATTGTCACTCAAAATTAGCAGATAAATAACATTTGCACACAAACAGGGAATAGAAAAGCATAACACTGGTTGAGGGATTATCGGCCCGGCTGAGATAAATATGTTGGCAAACTGGTTCTCACTTAGCAACTGTGGCAACAAGGGATTTACCGAGCGGCAGTTGAAATAATTCAGAAATGTAAATATTTTGCACTTTGCTGTTGCCACAAAGCAATTCGTGCTGTTATTAAAGGTGGTGGCTATCCATATGCACACTTTGTGTTGTCAATTAAACACTTTGCAGGCATTGCACGCGACAAAACAAAACACCAATGACGAGTTTTGTTTTGTTTTTTGTTTTTCCTTGTGGACAAAAAAGTTTATGTTACAAACGATGACAAAGAGCGCACAGCGTGTTGGGACAAATTGACTGGCTGGTCAAAATGCTTTATACACAGCAGAGGCAAGCACAAATGTGAAGTCCTTATTTATACTTTGGATTCACTTGCATCCTGCACATTGCGTGCATTGTGCGCATCGATCGGTTGATTTGCAAACCAGATTTCTTCTGCTGCCACATGTAGGCATTGGGCCAACTGAACTACAGTCACCGTCCTAGTTTTGCTTTATGTATGACTTACTCGTTTGTGCCTGCCGACTGATTCGTACTGCGCTGCCTAATGGCCGTAAACTCTACAAAATGAGGGAACTCGCGCAGCTTGGCATCAATGCCCATGTGCGACGCGTTGACCAGATCCTACAGAAATAAATTAATTGGCAAAATGTGCGTGCACAGCCGTAGTTTGGTTAGCGAGTATTATAGTTACGTGCTACTCGCATTTGACCGAGCAAAAATATATAAGCGAGTTAAGGTATACAATTGGGCAGCTTGAGCGACACAATCACCGTTGGATATGCTGTAAAAAACGCCGGAGACTTATTCCAAAAACACAAACATACAACAATTGTTCTGTAAGGAATGCAAGCAAGTGCAGCGGTGTTCCCGAAAGCAAGAGATGTGGCGCCAGCATAATAAAACAATAAATATTGACAGATGTGTCGACAACCGTATACTTACTCTGTGTTTGGCCCACATATTCTTCCATTTTATGCGGCACTCGCGGACAACGCGTTGGCGACCCGATATCTTGGTCAGCCGCTCTGCTAGCTGCGCCCACACGGCTGCGTTGCGCTTGTTGGCGGTAAACTGCGGCTCAAACTCAAGCCAGAGCTTTACTAGCAGCCCGGTCTCGTATTGGTTCCAGAATGTCCGCGATGCCGGTGCAGGGGAATGCAGATCGTACGGCCGATGCTGATGCTGATGATGATGAGGTGAGGTAATGTGGGTTGGTGCTGGATGGCGTGATGTACCGCTGCTGCTATTTGCTAAGGAAGCTGGGTCCATGTTTGACATGGCTGGAGCTGCGCAAAAAGTATTATGCTGCTGCTGCGAGGCTATGGCTGGCGCGGACGTTGGCAAGGGTTGTCTGTAATTGGAACGATGATGCCGCTGTTGTTGTTGCTGTTGTTGTTGTTGCTGGCTGTTGCTGTTGTTGCTGGTGCTGGTGCTGGCTGGTGCTGGTCCTGGTAAGTAGTACGAGGTGCCAAATAATGCTGCTGCTGCTGATGCAAAGATGGTCGGCTTGGTGCATATTCTGGTAGCGCTGGCTCTGCTGTTGTTGCTGTGGCGGTGGCAGCAGTTCCTGTTTAGCAATTTGAGAGTGCGTTGACTGCTGTGCATAGTTTGCGGCAAATTTGCAGGCAGCATGAGCGGGGTGGCGGCATGGCTGGATGAATATTGTGACTGTGGGGTTGGAGCTGTTGTTGTTGTTGTTGTTGTTGCTGGTGTTGGTGCTGGTGCTGATGCACTGAGGGTAAAGATAAAGGTTGTAAATGCAAGTGAGAATTTGAAAGTGGATAGGAATAAGAATGCTGGTGCAAGCGTAGTGCTGAGGATGGCGGCTGTTGTGGCTGCTGAGGATACTTGCGTGCCAAATCATTACCCAATGATTGTGTGTGCTATCTTTGTGTATCCTTGCTTGCTGCTGCTGCCTCTCAGGCTGCAAAAGTGGCGGTTGATATCTCAGCTGCAAATGTTGAGCTGCACTGGCTACAGACGCTGATGCAGTTGTGGTTGCCGCTGATGATGCAACCTGTGAGGATGAGATGTCTGCCGCTGATTGCATTGATGGCGGCAGTGCTGCGGAGTGCGCTTCCTTTGTGTGCGCCGCTCCTCCCAATTCTGCTACTGTTGCCGCTGCCGCTGTTAAAACTGGCGAAGACCCTGCAGATGGAGTGCACGGTTAAGCGGAGTGCGATTTTGGTGCTGCTGGATGTCGTAGTAAGAATAATTGGATGCGTACAAATCAGAATGGCCCGACTGGTTTTGTGGAATTTGCGCGTGGGTAGCCGTTGCGGCCGACGGCACTGGAATTTGCTCGACGGATCTAGAGGGGACAGGCATCTTGGAGGGATGGGCGTATTTAATTGGGTCGCTAAACTGGTTTGCAGTCATCGTAAGTGCAGCTATATGTTAAAAAGGTTTATATGTTGTAAATCTAAAAAAGAGAAGAAGAGTTGTAACGAAACTTTAAATTTTTTGGTTTCTGCTGGATAAAATGTGATTCCAAGAGCCAGCAATGACCGAAAATAATAGAAAAGTAAAAAATAATGATAATGCGGAATAAAAGCAGCCGGCTTGGAGGCAAGATGGCAAACAGTACAATTTTAAATATATCAAGCAATTGCTGCTTACAAGTACTGTTGTTATTTATCAAGCGTACTGAGAACTTTATGTGTAAGAGAAAAAAGATATAGTAAGTAAATATTTATATGTAGGTATGTGCGTATGTGTGTATGTATGTGAGAAAATGGGACTATTCAAGAGGATAATAATAAATGTATGAACAAAACAGTGTAACTGCCTCCTTTAAAGGAAGATCAATATAATTAAAATTAAGCGAATATGAATAAAATGAGTAGACAAAAAATGCGTGTGCACAAGTTAAAAATAAATAAAGAAAAGAACCAATAAAAATAAAAAAGCCAAGTGAATCTGACACAAATATCAAAATGAATGCAGAGGAGGCCGCCAGGAGATTAAATATAAGCGGGCGTGGTATAGATATACAAGACGGAGGGGAACTACGGTTTGATTTGTAAAATAATGACAAAATAAAATGAAGATAAAGAAAAAACAGGAACTAGTGGCCTGGGGTAGGATGGTTAATATGTGTGTTCTTGTAGATATCACCAACTTTATTGTTACAGGGCGGGTGGATGCACGACCGCATCTATCCATCCCATCCAGGGCGGCGGGTGGAAATAAGTTTTTTTTTTTCAAAACAAGACTAAACAAAGAGGTTTCACAAACAGTTCCTGAGCGCCAGTAGAATATGCAACTGCAAAAGCATCGTTTTACAAAAGAAATCCTGGCATATGCAACACAGAATGTATGCGAGATAAAAAAAGGGAAAAGTGAGGAGGGGGTGTTGGACGATGGGTTGGTGGCAGTAAATGGCTGCTACAAGGTAAAATATCTAGATTGACGTTAAAAGGATCGACTTGCCGCTGCTTTCAATTCATGCACGCTGGATAGTTTGTATTGGATTTAGGGAGTAGTTAGAACTTTCATAAGGTGGCAAATGGTACAGCAAATATCCGTTCAGACCAATGCTGGGAGCATTTGTCAGTGACAACAAACACCACGTCTAATGCTCATTTGATAAACAGATTAGCACGGCCAAAAATAACAAAATAAGGTGTGCTAACAATGTGGCGGATAATGATTTGTGAGCCAGTTTGGAGCTGTCAACATGGATTTACCCCAAAGGGGACTTCTGGAAATGGGCTGAAGTATCTGTATACCTCTCCGTACGAACCAACACAAACAATTGTTTACGTTCTTTATTTATTTATTTGTTTCTTTCTGCCCACGAATCCATTCCAATCAATCTCACACTCTGCTATTAGCGACATCAAGGGTCTTCATTTTCTTTTCTTTTTAAAAGCCAGTGTTGCAAATCCAAAAATAGCCACCAGGGTTGCAGAAAGTCCCCAGCGTGTCTTCAAAAACAATAAGCTATTCTGCCAGCTACAGTTAGCGGATTGTGCTTACATGGATGACAAACAACAGTAAAGGCCTAAAAGAGGCGCAAGCGAGTGACGAGGACGATGACTCAAAAAAGTTAGTAGAAAAACTAGTAGAAAAAAAGGCGGGGAGGAACAAATTGGGCGGCGAAGTCTTATTTTATTAAAGTACTCGCGGTTATCAGGAATGTGGAATGCACATAGACTTGCAAGCAGTAATCATATAATTAAAAAGTAAACAGGAACAGAGCATGTTCCAAAAATGGACAACAGTGACAACAGCAATAACAACAATAAAATAAAGCATTGTTTTTGATTATCCACACACAATTCAATTTATGCAATCCATTACAGCCAACAACTGGCTAGCTGAAAACTGGTCGTTTTTTTATTTCGTCGAATTTTTTATTACACTGTGTTATGATTAGCCAGATGTCCAAGATTAGAACACCTATTGTTTTATTGTTCTCCAAATGCAGTATAATGTATTCACACTTGTTTAGTTGTTTGACATTTGACATTTGGCATTTGACATTTGACATTTGACTCATCGCCCACTCTCTATTGATTTCAGATTATTTCTATTTTTGGGTTTAAAGCTGAAGCAGCAGGTGCGATAATATTTACAATTGTTTTTAATTTGCGAGACCCGTTAATTTCTTATTCGTATATTATTACTACAATTAAACTCATGTAACGGCGAGGGTTATCCTTTAAATTAATTACATATTTTCGTGCGCTGTCCCCCTTTTCCACTTGTCCACAAATTTTATTGTTAATGTTTGTGAGCCAATCAGCAAATACACAAACTGGCGCACTCCCCCATTTTTATTTGAGTTGACGGCTGTAAGCAGACATTGGGAATATTATTACATATGAGAAATCAGGTTTTTTTTTCAAAAAAAATAATAATTTAGATTCACCCGGATAAATTTGGCATTGTTCTTTTTTATTTTTTATTTTTTATTTTTTTAAGCCTCAAACATCAAGCAGTTGTGCAAAAATGGCAAAGTACACAAACCAGGAAACCAGGAAATTAGAAACAGAAGGGCTGAAATTGGAAACCAAAATTTGTCAAATAAAATGAATAAATAAAAGAACGGTTATGTCTGTCATACGCCGGCCTGACCAGAATGCAGCTCGCCTTCAACAATTGTAGTTTTCAAAATCAGCGTCAAGAATATCATTGGCCATTCTTATTCCAGTTCTCCATTGGAAAATAAGTGGCACCAATACTTACAGTGCGCTTGTCCAAAAGGCACCCGCAAAGGTAGCCACGGGGCTTCCAGTGATGGCGCACAGACCCTGGCCAAGCTCAACTCCATCCTCAGCACTACCGGCAATGTCGACATGCACAAAGGGAATAGCGTCCTGCTCGCCAGCCTTCAAGCTATGCTTGTCCAAGCCCGATGCCTTGATGATAAACGCAGCAGGGTACTGGTGGCCGCGATCAGTCAGTGTGCTTGGACTGGCGTTGCTCTGGTACACATCTTCTCTGTCAGTCTTTGATTCGACAAACTGGTAGTCCTCCCGACGCATGATGCTATTCTCGAACGGATCACCGTACGCCAGTCCAGACACGGCCAAGCGCCGGTCGTATTTGTCTTTGCGCGCAGGGCCGTTGGCACAGTTGCGCCGTACCATCCGTAGGCACGAATAACGTGTCCAGTCAGCGTCGCTGCCGTGTAAATGGCCGCAGGGGTCTTGTCGCCCGCCGCACGCGCGGCCATGATGCGCTCACGGCACTCGGCAACGGGGTCAGTCATCACTAGACGACCCTCAGCGTCGGTGTCGTTTATCAGAACGCGCACACCAGCACGGGACACAATGATCTCGTCGGGAAGCATGCGTTGGGGCCGATCGAGTTGCACTCAAAGGCAAGAATGCAGCTAAGGTTCACAGATGGCTCCTGAATAATGCCTGTCGCGAGCACGAAGCCTGCTACTCCACAGGCGCCAAGCTTGTCGCGCGACATGCCGCGCATCGAGCCGCCGATCTTCAGCGAGATACCTCCCGTGTCGTAGGTAACGCCCTTGCCGACCAAATACAGGTGCTCCTTGACCTTTGCTGGCTCCGGGGACCGGTACTCAGCTTGACCACGCACGGCCAGGTGCGCTTCTCAGAGAACGAGGCGCGTGCCGAGTTGTACAGCAGGGGGTACTCCCGCTTGATGACCTCCAGGTCCTTGATCTCCGTGTACTTAACGCCAGGCACGTTCTTCAAGGCCTCCTCGATAGTCTGTGCGCAGTTATACGGAGTCATGCGCTCTGGGTCGCCATATCCAACATCAACAGAAGACGCCTGCCTGTCTCAATGGCCTTGGCGCGCACAACAGCTGCCTGCACCTCAGAGTCGTCAATGGGCTGGCCAAAGATCAGGTCAATCGACTGTAGCTTCTCCAAAACACCAGCGGGCACAGGGTCTGGCGATGCTCGCGAACAACCAGGGTCACGTAGGAGGCGTCAGTGCGGCTAGCACCACACCTCGACCCACCGCGAGTAGTCGGCGTCCAAAACCTGGTTTGTAGAGGGAGGCGGCTGGACGAGGAGCAGGGCTGGGCGGGTGGATCCAGCTTGCACGGCCCTAGCAATTCCCGCCTTGACTGCGTCGGAGAATTTGCGCACGTCGTCGGCGTCGTCGTTCAGCGAGCCTGTGGGAGACAAAACCAGGCGGCCGCCGCTGATCGATGCCGATGGGACCAGGGTGACGGACTGGCCAAAGTCCTTGTCGACCGACTGGGCAAGCGAATCGAGGATACAGAGTCGGTGGTAAGTGCAGTGAGCGCTGTCAAGGCGGCGAGGTCAGTGTATATAGCGACCAGAGCGTCGCTGCTGGCGGCTGGCAGGGCGCTGGGCTCAAGAATGTTCTGATTTCAGGGAGAGTAGAGGCAGCCATTTCAAATAGGAGGAAATAATGACGAAACAACAGTAAAGTCGAGGAGAAAGAAAAGAAGAGGATGGAGGCGGGTGCAGGATAAGGGCACGAGCGGACTGTACATTTTCTTTCTCGCATAATTGTGCATGATATTATCCCGGCACTGATAATTTTTTTCTTTCTTTATTTTTCCCACGCTGGAGTATTGAACAAAACAGAACATATCAAGGCAGGCAGGCAGGCAGGCAGGCATTGGTTTGGCCAACCCGCATTAGCAACGGCGCCGCTTGATTGAGCATTTGATTTGCAATTCGATCTCGATCTGGGATCATCAGAAGTTTATCGATTGACAAGCCCAGGAGGTAAATAATTTTTTTTTATTGGCGGAAAATATATGTTCTGATCAAGATCAGTTGAGGCTAATCTATCTTTGTCCTGTCCATGGCATGCAAGCTCTGGTGCTGCTGCTGCTGCTGCTGCTGCTGGCCATCCGAAGATCTATCAGAATCAAGTGAATCGGGGGAATCAGGCCACAGGCGCGGCTTGATGGCGAACTGCCACAGCGAAAAGGCAACGATCAGGCCAACCACAGATGACCAGAAGATAATCACAAGGCGTGGGAAGGGCTCGGTAAACTCGCCACGGCCAAACTTGACAATGATCAGCAGCTCAGTCAGCAGCGTCACAATGACCATCCATCCATGCGCGCCCATGCGCTTGCACCGCGGGTTAGAGTAGTACTCGTAGTACTCGCGCACGCTGGGCAGCGCAAACAGGAACAGCAGCGCCAGGCGAGCGGTGACCAACGGGTGCTCTGGCGGCACCCACAGCAGCGATTTGAGATAGAAAACGTTGAGCTCGGCCAGCATGATCAGCACGGCAAAAAGGATGAAGCCGGCAAAGTTCTTGAAGCGACGCGTCGGCGCCCACTCGTAGGCGGTCCAGCTGTGCGGCGTAAATTGTGCGCCAGCGCGGCTCAGCTTGCCGGTGAGCGAGGGGATGTCGCGGATGCCGTGCCACGTGTACGTCTTCATCTTGAAGTACTCGCACCACTTCATGCCGATGTAGATGCCCAGCCAGTTGCACGTGAAGACGTCGAGAATCCAGTGGTCCCACCAGCATTCGTTAAAGTTGGGCAGCTGGTGCGCCAGCGAGTACTCGAGCAGCTCAAAGACAATGGACATGATCCAACACATTGTGTGGTTGCGGATGATCAGCGCCTTGCCAAACCACCCGAGCGAATGCGCCAGCACAAAGATGTCAATGCCGTTCCACAAGTTGGCGGCCGTCAGCGCGCAGTCGTCGCCGTACGACCGCTCGGGCAGCAGCGTGCCCAGCTCCGGGTCGAAGAACGTCATGATCTGGCGGCCGGTCTGCTTGCTCTGGAACAGCAAAAACACCAGGAACATCTCGTACAGCACGTTGAGCGCCAACACGCCGCGCCAGAACGCCGGGTGCGGCCGCACAAACGGGCCGTCGCGGAACAAAATGACAGACACGACGACAAACACCGAGCACAGCGCAACCAGGCCCCACTTTGTGTTCAGCATGTCGTTCGACGGGTCGACGTACAGCGCGACGTACAGGAAGCCAGCCAGCAGCGCGACCAGGACCGACAGCGTGCGCGGGTGGTAGACAAACTCGAGCGTCGGGTCCGTGGACTCGTGGAACATCGGCGACTCCTGTCGCGCGCGGAGGCCGTGCGACACGGCGGCCTGCACGCGGCGCTGCTGCAGCGACTGGCCCGCCGCCGCGCAGGCTGCGTCGGGAGCGGAGCTGCGATTCATTAAATGTGGATTGTGAGAAAAATAGATAATAAAAAGTAAATGCTCGTGAATTCAGGAAAGCAAAAGGAAGGCCCAATTGAAGAGGAGAAAATGCATTTAGAGAAAAATATATATTATTTTGGGGGGAGAATGTGTGACCAGACCGGGCGGATGCTGTGCGCCAATCCACGTTTTACTGTACTATTTTGGGTGGCACAAGTCTGCCTAAGCAGTGGCGATCAGGCCCTCCCGTAGCCGGCGCCAGATCTGATTTCCCTTGATAATGGCCAGGCTCCGGTTGATGATCGAGCGATGATCGGTTTTCTCTCGACAGTGGTTGCGTTTCGCGCCCGTTCCGCCGCTCAAAAAAAGGCAAATGCGCGCTCCGTCTCGACAATGTCGCGCAGCACACGGTCAGGCGTGGTGCCGTTGCGCTGGGCGGCGTCGCGCTGGCGCTCAAGCGGGCCATGCGCGAACAGCGGCGCAAGCAGGTCGGCGTCGAGCACAGTGCGGCGCGGCGCGTGGTGCTGGCGCCGATGCAGCGGCACCGCACGGAACTCACGTGGGTTGAGCGCAGCCAGCGGCGCCACAGCGTGCACCATCTGCGTCGTGATGCGGTGCAGCCGCTTGAACGTCTTCTCGGACACCATCGACACGGCGTGCACAGCGCCTGCCGCCGTGGCCACCAGGCACACGTGCTGCGGCTGGCTCGGCTCAGCGCCGAGCCGCGGCATGCCGACGAGCCGGCGCACGGCCGCCACGCGCGAGCGCAGGTTGAACTCGCCGCGGCGCAGCAGCCGCTGGCCGCCGGCCGACTGCGCATCGTGCGGCGCGTAGCTGAAGAAGTGCAGCGCGCCCAGCGTGTCTGCGGCCAGCAGCTGCATGTGGTGGCCCAGCACGGCGTACTCGGCGTGCTCGATCGGCAGGTGGCTGGACGCGTCGCGCGCGAGCACCTGGATGCGCGTCGGGCCTTCGTCCTGGAAGCCCGCGAGGCACAGCCCGGCGGTCAGGTCGCCAACCAGCAGCAGGCTGTTGAGCCCGGCCAGCGACCGCACCCACGTCGCGCAGTCGAGGAAGGCCACGCTGACCAGCTGCTCGTTGCGCTGCAGCGACCGCACAAACACCTTCGAGCCGACCGACACGGCCAGGTTGCCGCGCAGCTCGCCCAGCGCCGTCACTGTGCCGCGCAGCTCCTCCTGGCACAGCAGCTTGAGCCGCCGGTTCGTCTGCGGCCGGCCCGGCAGCGGCACGACGTCGATGACGTCGAAGATCAGCACGCGGCCGCGCGACGCCACGTCCTCGCCCAACACAAAGCCTGTGCCGACGCACACCACTGCGCGCCGGCCGCCGACGCTCTGCGCCGACTCCAGCTCCAGCGACTCCAGCGCTGCCACGTGCTCGTTGCGCTCCAGCGCGTATGAGTCGACGGTCTCCCACGTGACGGGGCTCAGCAGGTCGACGTGCGCGTGCGGCTGCAGCGGCGGCGCCGACGTCGTGCGCACGTCGCGGCGCTTGTGCTCGGGGATCACCTGCGTGTCATCGACGGAGTCGACGCCGTCCTCCAGCGCCTGGCGCGCCGCCACCTCGCAGTTCGGCTCCTTGAGCGCGAACGGCTCGGGCACAGCCGCCGCCACGGCGTAGCTGCCCGACGGCCGGTGGAATACCACGCCGCCGAGCGCGCTAAGCCCCACGTGGCGCGTGCCGACTGGCAGGCAGCGCACGGGCCACGGCGCGTCGAATTCGACGCCGCCGCGCAGGGCCGCCGACGCGGGCGCAGGCAGCGCGCCGATGACAAGCGTGCCGGCCTGCGTCAGCGCGATGAGCCCGTGCGGGCAGGCGGCGCTGTGGAAGCGCGCAGTGCCGACGATCGGCTGCCAGGGCGTCAGCAGCCCGGCGGCATCGGCGTCCTTCGTAATTCTGGTCAGCACGGCCGGCAGCCGTGCCGGCACGCGCACCGGGTGCACGCGCGCGTAGCGCTTGGCGCCGACAAGCACGATGGCCGGCTGCAGCGCCGCGACGAAGACCGCCGCGTAGCCGCCAAGGTTGCCCAGCACCGTGATCTTGCGCGTGGGCGCCACGGCGCGGTCGCCGATCTGCGCGTCGATCAGATCAAGGTCGGGCATCTGCTCCTCGCCACCCATGGCGGTGTCGTTGCCGTCGCCATCGCCATCGCCATCGCCATCCTTGGCGGCATCGCTCTCAGCTGCCGCTGCATCGTGCGCACCGCCGTCGGCCGCGGGCTGCTCCTGACCGCCCTCGGCGGCCTCATCGTCCTCATCGGACTCGCCCCAGTCGACAGCCGTGGCTGCCACCGCCGCATCGCGATGCTGCTGCTGCTTGGCGCGCGCCTGCGCCTTTGCCTCGCGCGCCATCCGCTCGCGATCGCGACGCGTCCACGCGTCGAACACGCGTGTCTGGCGCGCCTGCACACGCTGCACGCGCCGCTCGTAGTCGGGCTCGTAGGCCAGCACATCGTGCGCCACGCGCGTGAACCGCAGCGCCAGCCCCGTGTCGTCCCCACACGCTGCGGCAGCGGCTGCCGTTCCAGCCGCTGCCGCCGGCGCTGCTTGCTCGACCACGGCCTTGGCGTACTCGGGCGAGCAGTGGCTGAAGGCGCGGTAGACGGCCAGCTCGCCGGCCGTTGTCAGCACAACAAGGAGCGCCGTGGAAATGTCGTCACCGCCTAGCTGCACCAGCCGGAACTGGTCGATCCGCGACTCAGCCCTGCTCTCCTGCTCGGCCATCGGCGCGCTGGCCGCCAAGGTGTCCACCAAGGTGTCCGCCAGGCTGTCGAAGCGCGCCGTCGTCCATGCGCGGTCAAAGTGTGGTAGCCGGAAGACGCTGAGGTCTCCGTTTGCCAGCGCCACGAGCGCGTACATTGGGCTCTCACCACGCACGCCCTCGCCGTCAGCATTGTCAGCGGTGTCGCCGGGTGACTCTGCAGGCGCCTTGCTGGAAGGCACAGAGCCATCGGCGCCGGCGTCCTCGCCCTCGTCCTCGTCATACAGCGCGTCAAAGTCATCATCGTCATTGTCATCATCCTCGCCGTTGTCATCGCGGCTGCCAGGGTTATTTTCGGTGCGTTTGCGCTGCTTCCTCGCGGTAAAGCGACCGGCCCCAGGCTTGCGGCGTTGCGAGTGGCCCGTTTCGGCGTAGAGATCGTCCAAGTCGCCGATCATGCCGGGCATGCTGCCGCTACTGCCGCTGCCAGCCGCGCCGGCCAGCGCCGCGCCCAGCTGCTCACGGATGGCCTCGCGGTTGCGGTCGACGTGCTCGCGGTTGGTCTCAAGCACGCGGCACGCGTCGTCGAACAGCGACGCATACACGACGTTGCCGCAGCCGGCGCGCAAGGCCTCGGGAACAATGATCTCGCGCAGCTCCCCCGAATCAATAAGGGCCTCGAACATTGTAAACGAGCCGTCGGCCATGCGCACAAGCACGTAGGGGTCGGAGATCTCGGCAGCCACGGCAGATTCACCCGAGTCGAACAGCAGCGACTGAGTTTCTCGGCCGAGTGCGTTGACTAGGCGCAGGCCGCACGCGTGCACCTGCACCACGCGCGTGCTGCCCAGAATCTCGCCGGCCTCAATGGTGGGGCCATCGGTGTAGAAGCCCGTGCGGTCCAGCTGCTGCAGCTCGTCGCCTCCGGACAGCACGGTTGTCGCATGGTCGCGGGACAGAACCACAAAGCTGTCGCTCATGTCGGCCAGCGACCCGGCGTCGGCCGCCTGCATGACACCGCCGATGCGATACTCCTTGAGACACCGCACCGTCCACACGCCGCGCACCGGCGCGCCCGGCAGGTCGAATGACGCGACAACTTCGGGCTGCACGTGCCGCCGCTGCACGCGCAGGCAGCCGCGCCACTCGTTGCCGCCGCACGTTACCAGCTCAAGGTCCTCGGCGCCCAGCGACCCGACCTCCATGTCGACAACCGGGCCTGTGGCCAGAATCTCGTCGTGCACCGTGAGTCGAAGCGAGTCGATGTCCATCGGCGCGTCAATGTCCATCCCCGCGCCGCTGTCGCTGTCGCTGGCGCTGCCGGGCTCGGGGCACAGCGACCGCCCTGCTTGGTCGACGCCCAAAAGCAGCGACCGCCCCGACGCGCCGCCGACAAAGAGCAGCAGCCCATCAAGCGCGTTGTCCCTGCTGCTGCCGTCGCTGCCGTCGCCACTGTTTTCATCGCCGCCGTCGTCAGAAGCAATGCGCACCTCGACGGCGCACGAGGGCAGCACGCCGATGTCGTCCCATGCGTGCGCGATCGGCGGCAGCGCGTCGGCGCGCGGGTCGGCGCCGCTGATCTGGGTTGCCACAATGCGCTTGACCAGGCGGCCGTCGCCGTCCAGCCGCAGCAGGAACACAAAGCCGTGCTGCGTCCACAGCGCAGCCGTGCTGCGGCCGACTAGCACGCAGGCCGAGCGGTGCGGGTCCAGCACCAGGCCCAAAGCCTCGTTGGTCGTATCGATGCTGGCGCGCAGTTCAATGCCCATGCCGTGCATGGCCAGGCTGTTGAGCACCGAGATGCACGAGACGGCACCGTTGACCACGTGTGCCACCGAGTTGGTCGCCAGCACGAGGACGCCGCCGATCGGCTCGGGCACGGGCACCAGCGCCTGGCAGTCGTAGGGCAGGCGACCGGCAGCGTTGAGCCGGGACACGCAGCGGCGCGACAGGTCGAGCGACACAACGGTGACGACGCTAGAGTCGCGAGCGCTCTCGATGACGCCGGGCCACATCGGCACTTGCTCGTGCAGCAGCACCAGCGTCGGCTCCAGGTAGCCGTTGAGGAACGCAAAGTCGCGCACGTTGCGCACGTCGACGCCGTCGGCACGCAGGTCGACGACAAAGCTCTGGCCGGAGGGCGCCGATGCCGACGCGGGAGCGTCACCGGGCGCGGCCAGCGGCAGGATCGCCAGCTGGTCGTCGTAGATACGCATGGCCACGCAGCGGCCGTCCGGATCCATGCGCAGGTCACAGGTCTGCGCGTCGTTGAAGGCGCGCTGCTTCAGCTGGTCGTGCTCGTAGTAGTGAATCGACTCGGTGGTGATGCTCTGCGAGGCGCGGTCGAACGCCACCAGCGACATTTTGGCGTCTGCGAACGATAGCAGCAGCCGGTCGACGCGCTGCCGGCCGCCACCTGAGCCACCGCCTGAGCCGCCGCGCACAGCCTGCATGTCCATGATGCGGCCATGAAGGGTCCACCGGCTCACCAGGTGCAGCTGTGGCCGCTTCGTGCTGTTGCTGGTGTACTTGTTGCCGAGCCGCCGCTGCTGCTGCGCGTCGTCCTGGATCATCGGAAGGCCAAAGTCCTCGCCGCCCGACGCGCGGTACGTGTAGTCGTCGGCCGCCTCGCCGCCGCCGCCGCCGCCGTCGGGCCGCGCCACCAGCTGCACCTCGTAGAGCTCCAGCACGTTGCCGCGCGCCAGCGCGAGATTACTAACACCAACACGCGTGAAGCTCAGACTGACCGCGCGGTCCACTGTGCTCGGAGCCAGCAGCTCGCGGCAGTACGTGTATGTCGGATCGCGCATCGCCGTAATGACTGTGGGTGGGTGCGTGAGAATTGGTGGGTATGTGTGTGGAAAATTAAAGGTGAAAAAAGATAAATTACAATCGGCAGAACAAAGAAGGCTTAATTTGGCCCCAAGGTTTGCATTCAGCCGATTTTATTATATTTGCAATTGTAATTGCAAATGCAACTGCATTTCGTGGTTCCAATTCCCAATTATTCTTCTTCTTCAAAAACACCCCCGCCATTGCGGGCCAGCCTGCATTATCTCTGATCCACATTCCTCTCCCTTCCTTTTTTATTCCTTTCATTTCGCCACAGCTACAGTTAGTTATTAAGTATGTTTCGCATAGCCGCAGCTCGTTCAGCGAAGGCGGTCTTCCGCCAAGCACCGAGAGGCCCGGCGCAGCCCGCATTGCGCTCGCTTCGCACACAGCCCGACACCACGCACCCGTCAACGCCCCCGCTCAGCGGGCTCGACGCCGAAGTCGAGGGTGTCGCGCCCGAGGTCTCGAGCTACGCCATTGGCGCGACCGTGGTCTTGATCGGCGGAGTCGCGTACTACGCATACAGCGAGTTTGGCGCAGGGATCGCCAAGCACCTGCCGTGGTTGGGCAGCGGGGCAGCCAGCACGGGCGCGCAGTCCACAGCCGAGGCCAAGGCCGAGGCCAAGAGCCAGGCGCAGCGCGTGCGGCGGCTGCGTGCCAGAATGGCGCCTGTGTCGACAATGTCGGCGCTGGAGCAGGTCAACTGGGCCTGGACGCACCCGGGCCTGTATGTGACCGGGTCCAACAAGTATGGGCTGGTTGATCCCCTGCACCCAGGCTCTGGTGTCGGCCTCAAGGCAGCCGTCCCGGGCCTTGGGGGCAAGCTTTTGCGCAGCGCGGCCTTTGCCACCACGCACGCTGCGGCCGTCGACGCTGACGGCTGCCTTTACCAGTGGGGCACTGGCTTTGCCGGCGCCGCTGTTCCGCACACGCCGCTGTGCACGCTGCGCGACTCCAGCATCCGTTTGCTGGTTGCCAGCAACGACTACGTTGCGGTCCTGGACAGCAAGAGCCGAGTCCGCCTGGTTCCCGCAACTGCCAGCGCCAGCGCAGAGCCCGCCACGCTTGCCTTTGAGCCGCGGCTGGGCTGGCGCGAGAACGTCGTGTCGCTGTCTGCCGGCGAAGACCACATTGCGGCAACCACGAGCAGCGGTCACGTCTACACCTGCGCTCTCGGCCCTCGCGGCAACGACCGCAGCCAGCTGGGCCTCGGAGCAGCCGCTGCGGCCACCGTGCAGCCATTTGTGCTTAAGCGCGTTCCGGCCGACCGCAAGTTCAGTGCCGCCGTGTGCGGCGGCCGCCATACGCTGCTGCTTACGGTCGATGGCGACGTGCTCGGTTGTGGCGCCAACGACTTTGGCCAACTGGCCATGGGCAACTACACCGAAGGGAACTCCACCGTGCGTGAACTCACTCCGCTGCGCAGGCTGTGGAAGGACGAGCATTTCCGCCCGGCGCTGGAGCGCGCAGAGATGCTGGCCGCCAGCAGCGCAACGTCATACATCCAAGTCAGGCGCGGCGACAGCCTGCGCCTGCTCTCGTGCGGCCGCGGCATTGACGGCCAGCTGGGTACCGGGTCTTTGGTCCACATGCAGGGCAAGCCAGCTGTTATTTCCGCGCTCTCTGACAAGCACGAGTTTGATCCGCAGTCGCAATCGCGCAAGCCACTGGGCCTGCGCTCGATCTCTGCGGCCGGTGACCACGTTGTGGCTGTCCGCGACAACCATACCAACGTTGTGTTGGACCAGTCTGGCGCCGAGGTGAACAAGGCTCCGCTCTTCGGGTACGATGTGCTTATTTGGGGCAGTAATAAGGAGGGTCAGTGCATTCCTGATCGCCGCCACCGCTTCGCCGAACCCTCTCACCCGTCGCCGCTCTACCGCACATCAAATCTGGCATCGGCATCGACGTCAACATTCACAGGTGCTGATGACGTGTCGGCACCCAGGCTGCAGGCGGCTCCGAGACAATGGGTGCCGGAAGCAGCCTTTAAAAACCTCAATTCCGAGAGCAGCAGCAACAAAACAACTCGCTCGAGTGCAAAGCACCTGGTGGAGCAGGCATTTGTGGCAGGCTCCGAGATCACGGCCGCATATCTGAAGCTATGCTGAACATACCGAAATTTGACAAAACAAAAAACGAATTAAATTAAAACATACATTTGTCATTTATCGTTTATCATTAGCTCCCTGATATAAATTGATGATTTAAAGTTGAAAATGTATTGATAAAGACAAGGACCCAGCTAGTGGCGCCGGCGGCCAAGGCTTGGCCTAAAGTCGACTGGGTGCGACTCTTCGGTAGCATCGTCGTTCTCCTTCCATATCTTGATTGTCTTGTCTGCCTCGCCCGTGATCAGACGGAAGCCAGTGCGATCAAAAGTAGAGCAAAGAATGCCAGCCTCGCTGTCCAGCGATCCCGGCTGGACCATGGTCTGAGATTCCTGGAAGCAATGTCCGCTGCGCCAGTCCCAGAAGCGCATGGAGCCATCGTCACCGCCAGAAAACAGCACGCCGTCACTGTTGGCGGACATTGCGTTAACAATAGAGTTGTGCCCTTCAAAGTTCTGCACAAAATCTCCCTTCGGAAACCGCCACTGCTTGATATTGTCCGAGCTGGCGCTGGCAAACCCAAACTCAGTCGGGTGCAGCGCAAGCGCGCGCACAGACTTTTTGTGGTGCGTCAGCGTGGCCATCGATTTTCCAGCCGCCAGGTCCCACAGGCGTACTGTCGAGTCCATCGAGCCCGAAATCACCTGCGGGTCGGCCTCCTGGCATTCGATCGACGAGATCGTCGATGTGTGTCCCGACAGTACGTGCACCTGCTGCTTAGTGCGCATGTCCCAGACACGCGCCACGGCGTCGCGCCCGCCGGTAATCAGAACGTCGAGCACTGGGTGCAGCGCCAACGCGTACACTCCAGATAAGTGCCCGTGGTACTGCCGCACGACCTTGTTCGTCTCGAGATCCCAACACTTGACCTGCTTATCCTCGCCGCACGAAAACAAGTACGGATGCCGTGGCGAAACCGCCAGTCCGCGCACAGGCGAGATGTGCCCGGTCAGTGTAAGCTTCAATGTGCCTGAGGCCAAGTCCCAGATCTTGATGGTTCTGTCGACAGATCCAGAGGCAAACCACTTGTTGCCTGGCTCTACCGCCAGTGACCGCACCCACCCGACATGTCCGCTGATCACCCGCATCAGCTTCCACGGCGCATGCCATTCCGGCTTAATTGGGTCGTAATTCCGCTTACGCACAATCTGCTGTCCGGGCGGCGGAGGTAGGCTCGCTGCCATGCTTGCACCCTTCTCGGCAGCTGCCAGCACAAGCTCACGGGTCGGCTTCTTAACCTTTTTGGCCTTGGACTTTGACTGCTTTCCTGCAAGCCCATCAAGCACTCGCTGTACTTCGTCCTCGACATCCGTAAATGCATTCGCAGATACTCCAGCAACGCTGCTGTTGGTGCTGCCGCTCGCAATCAACAGTTGCGTTGTTAGCGCAGGTCCAAACGACGCTGATAAATCCGAGTTGTTATTTATGTCATTTAATTTTGCCCCAAATTTCTCTACGCCTCGTGGTAATTCTCGAGAAACCAGGTACTCATCTCGGTATTTTGTCGCAATACCAGTCCGCTGGCCCTTTAAGTTATCTGCGTTTGCATCGAGAGCCACAATTCCTGCCGACTCTCCAGGAAACAGACAATTTGTGCTTTTGACTGCCGAGTCGACGAGATTGTCCATTTTAATTAGGATAAAATTAGAAAGTAAGTATATGTGAAAGCGAGCTTTTGTAAATTGGCATTAATATGCGTAACGCCGCTCAAAGACTTTGTATAAAATAAAATACTTGTACAATATGGAAAATATTACCCACATATGGGTTTATAAAATGATTTTTTATTATTTGAATATTTTAAATTGATGACTCCAATCCCAACAAACATGTCAATTTACTCGCATCTTTTATGCCTGGTTTTCTTTATAAAATTTGTTTTTCCCAGCAGGCTTTCAACAAAAAATTTAGTCGGACAAACTTAGCTCACATTTTGCACATGTTCACTTCCTATACAACATGATCTTTGGCAAGCGTTTGAACATTGCTTATAATGTCTCTAGTGATAGACAGTGTAATAAAATTTATTCGTGCTAAATATATATTTCATAAAATCCACCATAAGGGAGCTTAAAGAGCTCCGCTTATCTATTCAAAATTATCGACAGTGAAAATAGAAATCGCGATCGTAAACAATTACAATTTCACAAGTGCAATTGTCACGTGACATTATAATAATTGATGTCACACACAAGATTGCAGTGGGCATGTTGACTCAATAAACAAACATTTCCCGCTCAGAACAGCAAATGCAAAACTGTGGCCAACAGCAGCATTTTATCTTTGATGTCAGTCCCCAAAAACGCCAGTTCTTGTTCCAATGTGAATGAGACTGCAGGGTGCCACCTTCTGCATTTGTCCACAGTATCAACCTCACTCATGCACCTTTTATACTTTTTATCCATTGACTGGCTATTGTGATAAAACTCAACACTGCCATAGTCTGAGTCAATACCTGTGCCAATAACATCCCCAGCCTCCCACCTCTCGCCATACTGGTTGCTGTACTTGCCCAGGGCCAGTGATGTCGCAGTCATTGTCATCATACCATGTCACCTGCATATCCACATGCTGCCATAGGAGACACTTTGGAGGTCATCTCCAATGCCCTCACCACTCTTTGGGGGAAACCTACACTGATCTGAGGATCACCTAACCTGCATTAGCCAGCTGGTGAGCAGATACATGTTATGTTAAAAATATATATTTGAACAAAATGAACTAAAAGAAAGCTAAGGGATGAACAGCCTCCACTGTTCATATTCATTGGTATTTTGTGTGCGTATGAATTTCTGTATATCCAAGTAGGGAATTAACTAGCGATTGATTCATTAATCAATCACCGGAGACAAGCCACAATTTCTTGTATCACAATGTACATGAAAGGTGTGCTTGCCACCAGCATTCTCCCAAATATAAGTCATGATCACAACAGACTCAAACTTCCATCTTGAGTTCTATACTGGTTCACTGTTGAGAAACATGCTGAACAATAGGTAGTACAGCATGTACAATGACCCATCTGTGGCAGCAGCATTATCAACAATTGAAGCAGCAGATGATGACTTGATCCTGAAATGTAATATCAACAAATCTAAAACAGGCATAGGTTTTGACATCTCAGCGAACTTGCAGTCAATGGCAGTACTGCGTGGCTCAGAGCAGTTTGCAACCAGCTCAAAATCACCAATTATATCGATGCCCATGTCATTACCAGATTAGGTAAACATTCCAGTGCACATCTGCCATCCAGATGGAAACTAGTTGTGATACAATAAATTGCGGCTTGTCTCCAGCGATTGATTAATGAATCAATCGCTAGTTAATTCCCTACTTGGATATACAGAAATTCATACGCACACAAAATACCAATGAATATGAACAGTGGAGGCTGTTCATCCCTTAGCTTTCCTTTAGTTCATTTTTATTCAATATATATATATATTTATAACGTAACACACAGCCATAAAAAGAGCAAAACAACAACATTTATTAGTTCTCGCTCTTCTCTTTTCCGGGCTTTTAAAAATATAAATTTAGTATACCTATGAAATACACTCGTTAGCAGCACCAAATGTCCTCCAATAAATTGGCTATTTTGAGTGTCTGGATGTCCAACTCTGCTTCCTCACTGTCTGCACTCCCTTTTGAAATTATTGGTCCGAATGTACCAGGGATGTCGCCATTGCTGCCTTTGTCTGTGTGTAACCTAAATCTAACTTATACTGCAATTCGTCCAAAAAATGTGAAAGTACCCCATATGTGCCGGGTACTGTGCCAACAGCAATTGCAAGGGAGTACTAGCTATCTTAAATGCCAGCGGAAGACATTATTGGGCATGTGTTAAAAGAGAAAGATGAATGGTGAATTGGTAAAAATAGATTGCAAAATTAGAATATAAAATATATAATTTGCAATTATTTGACAAATTAGAATGTTGTGCAGACTGAAGGTATGGAAGTGGATGTTGAGGTCGAGAATTGCGAAACAGGTTTCCACCTGCGTGCCGATTGATAGGACGCTAATTGGATAATGCAGACGTAAATTAGGGAGGCATTGCATTGATGCCCAAACATGCTCCCCATTTTGCAATGCACACGCATGAGCGTACACGCATGAAAACCACAACATTGACTTGCCAAGATACCGGTCTGCTCGCAAAAAATCCAGTTCTCACCAACGGAGCGCACAATTGACAATGTGCACAACAAAGGCGACAAGGCACATATATATGATGAGGCCGGCCCTAGTAGTACTTTAGAAATATCAGTAATAAAACATTTTATAAAATCACCCCTAACTTTTAACACTAGACAACTAGTGCTCCTCACACCCCCTCTTATTATAACAGGTGATTGGTGGGTTGATAAAGAAAAGGGGAAGACAAGAGTTAAATGCTTTATTAAACATAACAAAATATGAATAAGATGTAAATATTTTATCATTTGCAGTTAGCTTTTCAGGATCACAAAAGTATTATTAATATCAAACAAAAAACTAAATTATAGGCTTTTTGCTGAGTGATGGCTCAGCATTGTCCTTGTCCTCGTCCCCAGCTGGCCGCTTAAGTTGTCCAATATCATCTTTAAGGAGCTCAATCGCCTTGGGGTGCATAAACTCAGGAGCAGCATCCCAGTTGGCCCATCGAACAAATTTATTGCTCGACCAGAGCTGGTGGGTCATAATCTTGTTTTCTGATTCAAACAGGAACTGGCGCATCACACGAATGAGCTTTATGAGCCTAGGGCTAATATTTTTAACACCAAACTCCTCCAGCAAGACAGCATCCTCTTGGATCAAACCCCACCTTATAATGGCAAGGGATGAAGAGTCCAGGAACTTGAACCCCTGAACGTCATCCCTCTCAGTATAAGCTGGGCGCGCTGCATCCATAATGACATAGAAAATACTCTCCAAGTCATCAAGGATTCCCTGGATGGGGTTTCTGCTGAGAATGGCAATTCCCATGAAAAGTAGCGTCCCTATAAATGGGTCTTTGGCCACCTCCACCCGTCCCACTGTTGTTGCATTGAACTCCCACTGCTCGGCAATCTCAATGTGTTTGAGCTGAGTTGGGTCAGTGTCCCTGGCAGCATCCCCAGCCAATAATCTTGGCACAGCCCCAGTCAATGACATACACCTTGTCGTTTTTGATGCACACATTTCTTGCCGAGATGTCCCTGTGCAGGAGACCAATTTCATTTGGCTGGGCAAGGCACAGGGTCAGCTGCTTGACAAAGCCAGGAACCAGCTCATCTTTTTGATCGTTGGCCTTGTCTTTAAGATACTTGGCCATTGACTGGCCACAGTACTCCATGAGCACAAACTCCAGTTGGTATCCATTAAGGTTGCTGATGAGCAGACCCTTCAAAAAGACCTCTGGAATACATTCAACTGGTCTCTTGTTGAGGATGGCGTATGCAGCGCCCTCAGGCAAACGATTGACTGGGGTCCAGGAAAGCTTCAGCACAGCAGCATGGTCTTTGTAAGTCCTCTTGAGTAAATGAACATGGCGCCCAACCATGTATGAATAACGTGCTATTGTCTCCTCAAATCGAAATGAAGAAGCAACATCCTCACCATCCTTGACATCCTTGGAAACCGAGAATAAGACCTCAATCTTCGAATCGCCCTTGCTCTCCACATCGACTTTCTTTGAAAAAATGAAAAAGTCAGATTCCTCTGAGACGTTACAGAAATGCCTGAAAAATTTCGACTCAAGAGTTAGCAGAAACTATAACTGCATGAGGCACTCCTGATGTGATACAAGAAATTGCGGCTTGTCTCTGGCGATTGATTCATTAATCAATCGCTAGTTAATTCCCTACTTGGACATGCGGGAATTCATATGGACACATAAATACTAATGAATATGAACAGTGGAGGCTGTTCATCCCTTAGCTTTCTTTTAGTTCATTTTGTTCGAATATATATTTCTAACGTAACACCTGAATTCGTTCAGCTCCGTCAGGTGTCCAATAATCAGTATCAAAGCATATATCACCAAACTCAACGACGTACAGTTTGTCACGATAATATGCATGGAGCGTCAGGAGGTGTCCATGGAGGTAGAAGACAGGTGCAAATGTGCGCGTTGGCTGCCTATAATTAAGCAAATGGCCATAATCTGCAAGCTGGCCATGAATATCCTCTGGGGTTCTGCTGGGGTTTGGATCCGCCTTGGCCTCGAGTATAGCATGGACGGAATGAATGTCCCGTGTTGTGTAGTTGTGGTAAAATGCAATAGCTGGCTTATGTGGAGTGGCTTGTATAACATCACTCTGATGGTCCTTCAGGCTAACCCTGCAGCTTGGGATTGGAGTTCTGCCTGCTGGAATATCTTCATTTGCAACACGAACCACATTGACCATCTTGTTGAAGAGAAGGGTAAAATATTTGACCAAACGAGCTTCCCTAGTCAGCCCCATCAACTTTGGATGAGATATGAAGACGTCAGTAATGGGCAAATTACTGAGTCTGGCATTCAAGCGGCGTGTATTGGCTATGATGCCTCTGCTATTAGCCACTGGCGACCCCCTGGCTATTCTGAGGAAGAGATCAGGCCAATCCTTGATAAACCGATTATACTGCTCTTTCACACCTAGTGATTTGACAAACTTAGCAAACGGATAGTTGTGCAATATGTTATCGCCGAGGCATTTCAGCAGCCGTTGACGGCGCTTATCACGTACGTCGTCGGTCTCCCATTCCCCTGGCGGCAGGTCCGCCTTGGTTTGACTTTCAGTGGACGTTTGGAAAGTGCCGTCCGTTTTGCTCTTCTAATATAATATAATAAAATAGCCAATTTGTCATTTGTAATCAGCGTTATAATATTCTTAATAAATTTCAAATGAACAACTGCAAAGTGAATTAAGGTTAAAATAAAACATTGGCTGCTTCTACTTACCCCTGTTTCGGCCGGTGGAGTTAACTCAGACATTGTTGGGAGAGTAGAGAGAGAAATTGAAAAGTAAATAAAATAAAAGGAGAGAAAGAAAAAGAAAAAGAGAACAAACTGTGGAAAATGAAAAAGCAACTGTCAAAAGTAGAAGCAAAGATAGAAAATCGGAAATATGGAAATTTTTTAGCGATAGAGTGCTGTTGGAATATAGGAGCATTCTATGAACGTGTAGATAAACTATAATGATATAAAGTATATTTAATAAATAAGTGCTATGCACTGTGAAAGGTAAAGAGTAGAAAGCATATTGCTTTGGTCACTGTGTGACTTATTGTTTGTGTTGCTAAACAACCAAGACTGGTTAATCAGTTGATCGCCATCAACCAATAAGTGCCCCCAAAAATAAAATTAATATAAACAAAAAATTTTGAACCTGTCATTGTGTTCGCATTTGGTTGGCTGAAATATGGAAACAAGAAATAATTATATTTACGGACTAATTTCCAATTGTCATTGTTCTCTCCCTTGTACATTGCTTTTGCTTTTGTTGCTTTTTTAGGGGCATGCTGGCCCGTCATTGAGTCAAAGATAAAAGACAGTTCAGAGCGAATTGCCTATTCAAAGAGTTTGCAGCAGCCAGAAATTAGAAGCCGGGTCATATGAATGAATCACAGACCTCTGAACTAAAATGGAGGTGGCCAAATATCTAGCAAAAATATGTTGTCAGTAACCAAGTAGAATTTCGACCAAAGTATTTTTATTGAAAAAAACACGAATGAAAATGCAATGCTTTTTTATTATCAGCTTCAGTTACTTCTTTCTGTTTGTTCTTCACATTGTGCTAGCAAAAAAATACTAACCGATTGAAAAGCAGCATGAGCATGCTCCACATAATGATAAAAAACATGTGCACTCTGGCCAACAAATACGCCCAAGTATGTGTATAAGTCGACTCGCTAGCCATAGGAACCCCTTTTCCATTTAACCGATCGTCAAAAATACACCTGACCACAGCCTCAACAACCTGCTCGCAGATTATAACCAACACTGCACCCAATTTATTCCTGGGAAACATTCTGCCGCCACCACCGCCGTCCACCAAGCCGTCAACATAATAGTGTGCCAAGGCACACCATCTGACATTCTCCTTCTGTATGCGACTAGCCTCAGTAAAATGCGTTAGACCGGAATTAATCATGCTAAACACCTCCCTTTCCCTGCTGAAAGCCAACCCAGCCATCACCGTAACATTGACCACCATGCCCTGCTTGCCCGCCTGGCAAACATACCGCGAGAACACCCAGAATGCCAAAAATGGATGCGCAAAAATCAACGTCAATGATGTTGCAGATAGGCTGCATGTTCTTGGCATCCAATGTTTTGTCGGCCAGGCTGTGTGCATTATTGACTAGAATGTCAGAGTGGCCAAAGGTCAATACCGCGGCCTATATAATTAGCCGGACCTCCCATTGCTGGAATAGGTTGGATTTGATGTAGATTGTGTGTGTTGGTAGGATAGCGTTGAGTTGCTCGCCTGTGCTGTTGGACAGTGAGTCGACCAGCACCAGGGAGGTGCCCAGGGCAGATATACAGTGTGCAAGTTAGTGGCCAACGGTGGTAAAGCGCCTGTTACAAGAACAACTTTATTTTGGAGTAAATTCGAATCGGCCATTAAAATGGGAAACATTTTGTTTTAATAATGAACAAACTAATATACAAGATTATAACGCAGAAATATAAAAATAAAAATAAACAAGAAACAGTTGACTGCATGCTTGCGTGTCTGTGTCTGTTATCGAAAATAAAGCAAATAAGAGTGACGTGCGAGCATGCATAAAGTGCATTTTTTTGTTTTGAGATCTGACCAGAGATATTATCATTACAGTAAATGATAAGAAAAATAACTGGTTAGTCTCAGAATCTCAAACATGGAAGTTACACTTTGAAAAATTCGTAGCGTAATGCGCTACCAGACAGATGCGCAGCAATAAATCCGACAACTAAAGAGCTGCATTTTATTTTTGCATAAAACACACGCTAAGCCTCAAATTAACACGACAAATAAATGTGCTGTAGATAACTGATGTAACAATTAAATCCTGCTTGTCCCTGGTGATTGATCCATTGAACAATCAACAGTCAATTCCCTACTCGGATATGCGGAAATATTCATACAAGCAATATAAATGCTAGTGAATATGAACAGTAGAGGTTGTTCATCCTTTAGCTTTCTTTTTGTTCATTTAATTAATACTATTTATATTGGTTGATGGCGATCAAATGATTAACCAGTCTTGGCTGTTTAGCAACACAAACAATAAGTCACACAGTGACCAAAGCAATATGCTTTCTACTCTTTACCTTTCACAGTGCATAGCACTTATTTATTAAATATACTTTACACCTTTATAGTTTATCTACACGTTCATAGAAAGTTTCAATATTCCAACAATTTATTATGAAAACTGATTCCAGGATGATGCGCAAATGCAATATTATTAAAATTTAGAAGTGAAAGCCGCCTTACGCCTCACACATAAAATAATACCCAAAGATTGTTTGCTGCCAAGAGCTGCATGTATATTTTTTATTTTCTCTTTATTTGAACTTTTTGCCCCCCCTGGCGCATGGTTTTCTGCCATATTTTATGTTAAATATTTTAGTAAGACTATCTTGACATTCTATGCGCCCCAACTAAGCCGCTTTACATGAGTTACTCAGTCAAAACTCCGTTTTAAAATAATGGTTATACTTTTTATGTCTAAATGTTTTTGACAACAATCAACGGATACTCCCACCTCTAAATCACCACTTTTCTTGTTTTATGAACGCCTTGATCTGTGTCCACTCATAGATATAACGTATCTGCTTATACTCTACTTATTAGCCGCTGTGTTGGTAGCTTTTTGTTGAAAATATTTTGCGCGAACATCGTTGTGGTGCCCAACACAGATTCCAAGCCACTATCTTCCCTTTTCAAGAATCAAGATCGCCCTCATGGCCGCTATACACATTTCTGTTATTACTGGCTGACATCAAGGAACACCATTATATTTACAGTGCTGCCCCATTTTTCCAGTTCCTTAAGTAATTTTTGATACTTGAATATAATAATTTAGACCAACATTTTTATAGAGCACGACAATCGCCTTTATAACATAAAATAAATATTTTAAAGTTAAATGATCTCGCCCATATTGAGCCATCAGCAAAGCCCTGCTGTCACACCCATTGCATTGTAAGGCGATCTGTCTTCTCCAGTTTACTAATTTAATGTGTCTTGCTTTTCCTTTGTTCTTCAAAATTTCAATTATTCCTAATATTAAAACATATCAATGGCAGTCGATCTTACAATTAAATAACAGCAAACAGATGCAGCATAAATTCGGGAAGCACTTTGGAGCCGGCGAAGGTGGATATTTATGGGCGTTGGCTGCCTGGACGCACGATTGAAATCTGAGCTCATTGAGTGGTCACAACTGGCGCTGAGTGGGCCCAATCTGGTCTGGCAACAGGGCGCGGAGACGACAGTGATTTGAAAGTTTCCAGAAGACATAATTGCATACACCGAGTTGACTAAGAAAGTGTGCAAGTTGCAGCGAGGAGGTCGCCATTCCAGCTGGTGGCATCAGCATAGCTGGGCTGACATACATGCAGTCAATGTACAAATTTGTATTGGAGGTGCTGGAGCTAAGTTGAACGCATGGCAATGACAATTGCGTGTATGCACAGATGATGACAGATGAAGTATGGATGGCAGGCCAGCTGCTTAAGCAAGTGGCAGCAGCTACAGCAGTGAAGTTGATTGACTGTGGCTACAGGATATTCTAGATGCAATCACCTGGTCATACGCAGACATTAACGGGGCATGGGTCAAGAATAATTTGTAGCGCTCTACAATTATTACATACTTTAAAATACGCAGATTTGTACTGTGAGCATTGCTTGACCTTTTACCGGTCGCCCTGAGAGTGGGACTAGTACCCGCAAGCATACCAGGATCATAAGCTATGACTATGCCTGTGGGTCTGTGGAGTGGTAAAGCCGCAGGATAATTTTTTGGTAGGCTAATAACAGGACAAGACCACTACTACCAGTTGTAAAATCTGGGAGTGACTAGGATGGGAACGCATGACAAAAAAATATGGACGAGTAGCCCGATACACGCTATCAGCTTGGCAGTGAGCTCTATTGTGCAGAGTGTGACCAGCACCTGGAAAGCAGAAGTCAGAGATAGCGTGATGGTGATTAGCGCAGTGGTCGGCAGAACTGCTCCGACGGCGAGCGCATTGGTGAGGATTCCAGATGCGACTGACGGGGCGTGTAGAATACAAGCCACCAGCAATACCGTTTGCAGATATGGGGACAGACGAGGGCACAACAGTTATGTTCAGAGTGAGCGGCAAAGGAATAACTGTCCATAGATGTTTTTTGACAATAGGAAACAGAACACAGAACACATACAGCAACAACCACAGAGCATAAAGTGCTTCAAAATATAAAATATAAAATTGGCAATTGTGGTTCCGGTTCCTGTAAGTTGCAAGTGCATTAGCGCTTTGTGATGGCTACCAGTAATTTATCTTTTAAATGTTTTTTTAGCAGTTCAAAAAATAATATTGGATTTTTAAGCTTGAGAAAAGCATTGGTCGTAGCGCTCAAGCGTGCAAATAAAAGCAGCACACGCTTAATATTAATGGACTTGGCTGAAAAAGGGGAGCAAGCCAATCCAAAATTCAACCACCCAACGAAAAGGGAAAGAACATAATCGCCTTTTTTGCGTGGCACAACTATTGAGAAATTTTAATATTAATGGGGTTGAGCATCAATCAATCAGATTTTATGGAAGAGTTATCCCCCCCCCACAGTTGTCTCGCTGAGAATCTGTCGGCTCAAGGAATTCGGCAGCTTTATTAAGGTCTTCATGACCAGCTTGTCAGACAGCTTGCGGCCAAGTGCTGTAGCAAGATATTTGAACTGCACAATAAACTCCTCCAGCGTACCGAGGGTCTCAGGCAATGATAGGTTGTAGAACTTGTGTAGTAGGTCGTAGTACGCCAGAAAGCGCAAATATGTCGTGGGCAGGAACTCCTTACAAATCATCTAGTTGTCGCAGTTTAAATTGTCCTCCATGCAGTGCAGATCAGTGTAATTTGTTTTGCTTGTTTATTGGGATATTGAAAGAGGCTGCTAAAGCCTGGTCCTTCTTATCCAGGCCCATGCGTGGAACTATGTCCCCGGCATTATTTAGCCAGGGTTTCACATCAATGGCCATCTCCTCGTCACTGTGCTTATTAGTCGCAAGTGCCAGTATGGGTGTTATTACGGCGTTGAGTGGTGCCCGGTGCTGGCTGTTTATTGTGGTTGTAGTCGATCGGTCGGTTGTGCTTGTGGTCGATCGATTAGAGTCAGATTCAAGTTTAGGTATGAGTTGAAATCTAGATACAAATCTGCAGCACCACTTTTGGTGGTCTGGTTTTCGAGTATGTATATAATTAAAAGAGGAAGCGCACGGTCGTGTCGAATAGGCGTGCTAACAAATGCAATAAATATTTTGCCTTCTATAAAGTATAATACAGCAAGGCAACAAAATAAGCCCCATATCAAAACTTGCTGGCTGCAATATCAGCTACAAACTTGGCGCCACTAGCATAATGATAACAAATTAAAATAACATGACTGATATTGGAAAGTGGAAGTGCCTGTTGGCAATGTATATGCACCAGAACTTGTTTTAATTTTTAGTACATTGCTTATTATAAAGCTGAGAATATTCAATTGAGAATAAGGAATTATTAAGCAGCAGATACGCGCATATTGCATCCTTGGATATTATATTTTTTAGGCGTAAACCATGACTTTGTGTTGGTTGTATACTGGCCAATTGACTTTATGCGTGTTCTGTTAGTGGTACACGCGCTGAAGCTATCAAGACTGTGCATGCTAAATAGTTCTTCGCTTGTAGTGGTGTAAAATTCATTTTTCTTATAAAAAGAAATGTAGAAAACACCGCTTCAGTCGATACATGCAACTGAAGCATGGTCTTCATGACAAATACCAAAAATGGAAATTAAAAATGGATGTATGGGTACCACACATATACACACAGCGTTAGTTGAAAAAAAGTCATAATACATTATAGTAAATAGTAAATAATAAATAGTTAATATAAAAACGCAATAGCATAGATAAAAAAGAGAATGCTTTTATGGAGCTTTACGAAAGGCAGGCTTATACAAGCATACATTATTATTCGGTGGATCAGCTGATTAATTTAATTAATCGCGGATAATTAAATTATTATTAAAATTATTATCATTCCAATAAGGTCTCGTAGCTCTTTTAAATCAACTCTATCTATACAACCTATCGTAAACAAAGGATTCACACTTAAATATCGTCATTCAAGTAGTGTAGTTGTGAAAATCATATAATACAATTCAATCGTTATAATGGCCGTTGTGAAGGCGGGAAAATAAACTCGGATTGTTTTGATTGCCCACACCCAGACAATAAAAGTGTGAATGAAAAGCATTTGCGCTTGCGCTTGCACTTGCAAGCTAATCTACTTATTTGTTTCACCGCTATTCTTTCTTGTTCAAATAAATATTCTTATTCTTATTCTTATATTATACAGCAGCGCATATCACCAGACGGACGCACAACAGCGCATAGAGCGGTTACCAAAGCACACATCCACACACAGTGTGGTGCCCAACACACATTTCAAGCCATTATCTTTCTTTTTCAATAATCAAGATCGCCCTCATGGCCAATATAGACATTTCTGTTATTGCTGGCTGACACCAAGGAACATCATGATGTTTACAGCACTGCCCACACAGGGTTGCCCCCTTTTAAAGTTTCAAAAGTAATTTTTGGTACTTAAATATATTAATTTAGACCCACATTTTTATAGAGCATGACAAACACTATGACAATTTACAAGTTATGCACGATCATGTGTGATTGATAAAATGTGTTATGTTGTCGTTAATACAGAAAATGGAAAAGGGAGAAAAATAAAAGAAAGGAAAAAAAGGAAAAGAAAGGAAAAGAAAAATGCAGGGTGCGATTCAATCAGGGAGGCTGAAAGCTAGAGCTGTTTAAAAAAGATAAACGGGAGTAGGGTGTGGTTGCCGAATAATATACAGTAGTTACAGTGGTATGTCCACAGCAAACCAAACAGCGTCCCACACCAGTTAAATAGTGCGCCTGTGCTTGCGCAAGCAAATCACGCCTGGTGCAGACAGCTGCTGCTGGTCATCAGAATCATAATCAACTGCATAGATAGCATCAATCGCGCTGTCCGAATGAACGCAGAGCCTGTCGTCAAAGTACTGCCCATCAGCATCGCTCTTGTAAATAGTATCGAGATTTCCAGCAGGCTGGCCAAGGAGCTGACGAGCAACTTCTGCTGGACACGTCAAACTCACAATGTATTTGATATGCTCCAGTTCGTCATAGAGCTCGTCAAAATCCTGCTGTGCAAGGTCCATCAGCTTCACCGTCTGCAACTCAATAGCCTGCGCATGCTGCTCAGCAGCCTCACACTTTTGCTCGGACTCGTTGAGCTTTTGCTCGACCTCCTGGCGCAGCATTTCGGTTTCTCCCCAGAACTCCTCAGCAATGTCCTGATTCTGCTTGGCTTCTTCGAGTTTTTGCTGAGTGGCTTCCAGCTTACAGTCGGTATTCTCCAACTCACGGTCGAGATTGACCAAATCAAAACGCAGAACCTGACCTTTCTTTTCTCGATGATTAGTTGTTTGGAAAGCTCCTTGTTGATATTGATAAGTGCGTTATTGCTGTCGGTGAGCATTTTGTTGCTGTAAGCAAGCTTGCTTGCTTGACGGCGAGACTTGCCAAGAATATCGTGAACTTCCATGTGCCACGTTGCTGCCGATTCCACCTTGGTCTCAAGACGCTCATTCTTTAAAGCTAATTCTGCGAGCATGTGGTTGGTTATACTTAGTTTGCGGCTAATGTCTGCTGCCTCACTGGTTTTTTGCTCAAGCCGGAGCTCCAGGCGCTGAACATTCAATTCTCTGACCCTCAGCTTCTCCCTATTATCGGCCAACTCGGCACGCAAAAGAATATCCTCAGTCTGCTCGGTTGCAGGCTTGGTCTGTACAAGATAAATCTCAGCACGGGTGTGCTCGGCTGCATCCTGCGCAGCTGTGATCTCACCATGGTGGGAATCAATTTCAACTTTGGAGTGTGAGGACCTGGTGTGTGCAGACTCAGAGCTGGACGAGTCAAACTCCTCAGCCTTGGCTCTAAAAGTGCACAGGCGGCGCATCAGCCGCATGGGCTAGTGCTGCGGGTAGGCGCATGTCTGGCGACAGAGCGCAGAGTGGTGCGCAGGTTGCGCATTGTGTTTGTGAACTTGATAGTCATTTTAACGACAAGTAAATGCTGACAAGAAAAAAGAAAGTCAAAGAAAGAAAGAGATGACAAAATAACTGAATAACTATTATTTTCGAATAAAAACAATAATTTCGAGTGTGAATTGGTTTACAGTTAGAGCAAACAAATGAATTTTAAACGGCGCAAATACATGCAAACTTCTCTTTCTTTATATAGCTTCGTAGTGAATGTGAAGGTTCGATGAAAAGAGAAGAAAGAGAAAGAAAAATGCTGCGCTGACTGCCAGCCGCCTTTTATGTCATATCATGTCATATGGTGTTTTGTTTGTTTTGATTTTTATTTCTTGTCGACGCCACAATTTTTCATGATCCCAAAAAAGAGCACGATGAACAGGGTTTTTTGTGTTTCTGTTCGATTGGTGGGAAATTCGGTGCTATCCTGGCAATCATTTGGGCACAAAGTCGTGATTGGATGCCTGGCTGATTGTAAACATAGTTTTCTATTGATTTGCAAAACTGTATCTGTATTTTAAAGCGCAGATGCGCAGTCTTTTGCGCTTAGGCCTGCTGCACCTATCAGCATGGGTTTTTTGTTTGGGTTAAGGTTTAAGCCAAATGGAGCCCTGCATGGCTGCTGAATGACATGCATCCGTATCTTTTCAAGCTCAACCGCTACTATTGCCACATTGTAGCTGACAATCAGCTCTCCTCACGCAGTGCCGCATTGTCAAAGTACCAAGCGACTGGCTTATTTAGTGTGCCAAGCTGCGCGCATATATTGAGGTTAATCCAGGGCAAAGCACACGCTTTTGACGTTGGATTTGTGGTTCGAGCAGCTGGCGCTGACGTCGGAGCTCTCATCAGTAGGATAACCCTCAGCACACATGCGGGGGTAGTGTGGCCACAGCTAGGCTTATTGCACACCAGTGCATCGGCCATGGTCATATATTGCAAGTGCTGCTTTAGTGAAAGGGCACACACAGGGCTGTCAGCTGGTGACTTCATGGGTGTGTCCAGCATATCTATAAAAAATTACAAATATGCTTTTTCACAGACGCTTTGAACCAAGACACCTGTCCATTGGTCCACTTCTAAATGGTTGGTCAGCCAACTTTCCAATCAGCATCATAATCTCCCGCTCCTTAAGCTCAAGACACTTTTCCATTTTCTCCAACTGGCAAGCGCTATGTTCCTGCGCGCAGTCTGCCTTGGCCATTTTGCTGTTTAAACGTGCAATCTTTTTTTGGTAGTCGCATTTGCCTTTTCCATCTGGCGCTGCCGAATATCTGTTGACCTGGGTGCTGGAAGTAGCATTTCGACTGTGTGTGCCGCCATTAGACCCAGTCTTGGTGCAAACCTGAGCCTGAGGCTAGCAATGTGCGCATCTTTGCATGCAAGCAAGTTGTTGGCTTGGGCCAACTGCTTGGTTAAGCGAAGGTGTCCTCCTTAAGGCACCGTTTGTCATCTGCTAGCGCTGCCAGATTTTCCGGAGCGTCTGCAAGTTGGGCTGTAATGTCAGCTATTTTGTCGGATACTCTCTTCTTGGATGACTGTACATTCTCGGTCACATCATGTAGAGCGTCGGTGTAAGGATGTTTTCTCTTGGCATCAGCGTGCAACTGCTCGATCTCTGTGTACTTGGACAGAACCAAACTGTAGAGAGCCCTGTGTGTCTTCTAGGTGATTGTGTCGTTTATCTGGAGCTCTTTGTTCTTACTCTGCAGCCTGTTCCCCTTGCTCCGCAATCTGTTATTCTCGCTCTACAGCCACTCTTTCTTGCTGCGCATAGTCTCTGCGTATTTGGTCATCTTGTCAAATGCCAAAAAGCTGTAGTTGTTGTGATAAAAAAACTGTCTTCTAGTTTGTTGTGGAGCGGCCTGTTTTCATTTTCAAGAACACTGATCTCAGCATCTTTTCCATTGTTCTCGGAAAGCATATTCTCAATGTGGGCTTTGGCTTTGTCAATCCTGGCATGCATTTCTTTGTTTTTGGCATCCACCTGCGCCAGCATACTCTTCAGCGACTGGATCTATAACTTGTGGTCAAGTAGGGAGAGTAAGTAGGATAAACGGGTTTATAGAAATTCATGGAAAACTGGATCATTGGATATATAGGAGCAGGCGTGCAGCGGGTTGGTGCCTGTTAATATGAGAATTAATAGAGTTTATTTTGTAATAAAAAGAAAACTAAAGACAAAATATAGAAAAAGTATAGGTAGTCGAGTGAAAAAAAGGATATTTCTAATTGAATTCGGATGAATGGTTGTGAATTGGTCGTTGTAAGTGAATTTGTGGCTTTGTTGTGGTAATTAGTGAATTGTGAGATGATTACAACCGCTTGAAAAACTTTGAAAGGTCGGTGGATGGATAAGCGTGTAAAAAATTCAAATGAAAAAAGTAATTGAGAGAAGATGATGATGAAGAAAAGTAAGCAAAACAAAATACGAGCTGTAGGTGCCTTTTTATTTTATTCACAATATTTGAGGGTTAGAAAATAAATTGTTTAATAGGCTGGATTTATGGATCTGCGAATATCAACTTGTTAACCAGTCATTTATTGTTGCCTGATTGGTGGTTTAGCACTTTTGTAAACACAGGTTGCCTCGATAATTGGCTGTCACTAAAGTTACAGAAGCGGCGAGTGAATCCAGAACCTGGGTTAGTGTAGAACCAAACAGAAATATTAAATAGTAGCGTGTCTACTGTTATATTGTATTTGGAGCATAATAATCATCGTCATCCATGAATCTCGCTGGATTAACCATCATGCCTGTTTGCCGAGTCGTGAATCTAAAAACGCTAGTACCCAAATTTAGCAAGGTGCCCCTTACTTTCATTTTTATTTTAAGATTGACTATTCAGTTTACACTAACTGTTAATATTTATCTTTACGGTTTTTAATTATGCAAGTTGAGCAACTCGAGGACTTTGCCATGAATTATGCGGCCCTCTAAATACAGTAGGTCACTTGGGGAAACATACTTTGAAATACATTCAGTAGGTGCCATCTATCTTGACCCCTCACTTACAAACGGGTTTACCAAATGTCACGTGTGGACCCGTCAAAGGGCACAAGCCTCATCGAATACTTCCCCCGTATATAAGGCAAAGTTTGTCGGCCTTTCACTGCTCCCCAGGTTTTGCCCTAAAGGCTTACAATCCCTATTTTGACTCCTATGGGTCCAATATTATCTCTGACAAGCACATCAATGATTTCTTTGTGTTATATACAGATATTATAAGATAAAATGCCTTATTGAATCCATGTACATGTGCACTTTTAGTCCAGCAAAGAAATAAAGGTGAAAAACGTTTATTACATTTTATACTTTATTATGCGTGAGACTTACATCTTTGCCTATTTATTGTTTTCCCAAATTAATAAAAAATAATCTTTGTATCACTTATATTACTTCCATTGCTACGCAGAAGATTAATGCTTGTCTATATTGATTTAATCAATTTAACCTCAACCCAACTCCAACTCGACATATCCGCTTTTTTATAACTGGAGTTGTTGCATAGTGCATGTGGAACAGGCAAATGATTACAGAAATTAATACATGTCAGCGTTGGAGTTTGGTGGGGTTTAATAATAAAAACAAATGGTTGATCAAAACACGTGCAACGATACTACTGTGTCCCAGCAATTAAAGACAGAACGCCGTGTCTGTTAAACATTGAGCCAATTAAACCAAGTCGTATACTTTTTTTCAATTAATCCAATGGCTTACAGTGCTATTTTTAAACCGACCGAAGCATTAAATTAATAAGCTTGCTTTATCATTCTTCCTGGGCAAACAGAAAAGCAGTCGGTAGGTGCTACGTCCGATATCCATTTTCTTTGGGTGCCATGCCTGCGTGACAATGTGCAAAAGGCCACAGTTACAACATATAATCTCATTTCATCAATGTAAAAATAATATGCGTTATTCGTCTGTGATTTAGAGGCATTACTCAGCACCCAAAAATATTATATGGAGTGACATCACAGCCATTGCTTCTGCCGTATAAGTGCTTCAGCAACAATGAAATCACGAATGCGCCAACCATTATCGCATGGTACAAATAATTGTAATTGTAAGTCACCACAACTTTGCAACAAAAATCATGATAAGGAAGTGGGCGTTTTAACGCCACTGCTGGTATAGAAATTGGCGGCTGCAAAAAAAGCAACTGCAGCAGCTAAACCAACACGCTTTGAAAACAAAACGCACCTCCAAAAAAATAAACTGCTAGTAACGGTCACTCAAAGCACATGTAAAAACAATATCGATAATCAGAAACGTGTCATACGAGGCATGGATCAAATCATTGGCAGTGTGAAACTCTAGATAAGCCTGGCTAATAGAGCGAGCAAATGGGTTTGCAGCCGGATTGCTAAACAAATTCAGCCAAATGGTGTGCTATGTGCCGTGGACTGTGCAATATGCATTTTTGGCTTTTGTTTTAGAAAAAGAGGGTGCGAAAACAATGCTTTTTTTATGTGTGGTCAATTCCAATTTGTTTCCATTGAATGGCTCGGAAATACCGACTGCCACGTGTTAAGAAAAAGGACGCTTGCTGCTAAATAAAAACAAACCAAATGAAAGATACGCATGGTTTCAGATCGGCGGTTATTCTTGACACGCGTCAATTGATACACAAAAATAATAAAACTAATAAACCCAATGCTTGGATATTTGGCAGTCAGTTTAGTCGTATGCAGTCATAGTTTTTTGCACATATATAAACCAGCATTTTTCTTCAGTGCACTTGCTCAAAGTATTTTTCTTTTTTTGCACCTACGAGCTTTAGTACCTTTCCAAAATTAAAACATAACCTTCCAACTTTGACACATTTCCACTCCTTCCAATCAGTCCAACGTTTAGCTAATTTTTATTTTTCTCTTTACCAACGATAATTGTCAACAGAGATATGCCAATGTGTAATCCTTCCGCGGAGTACTCCATCCTGACGTGCTTAATACGCGTCTTTATTACACCACATCTAATATTATTATATCTGCACCTTTCTATTCACAAGGCGCGCCCATTAGCATGCCCTCTTACCTCACCCTATTCACTTATCAGACTGTGCCCGCATTCACACCCACACCCGCACCCTCACTTGTCAGCCCTCATGCTGCACCCGCTGCCAGCATTTCTACTGCCGCCAAACCACCATCTTCACATCGCGCCATTGCACAGCACACTGTCAGTCTGCCCAGCGCATGCACTGTGTTTGATTACATAGTCACTCGTGTTAATTTTTTTGCTCTTGGCTCTCTCACCACCATCCTCCTTAATGATGCTATCCGCTTTACATTTGCCATAGTATTATTTTTTATTGTTATAGTAGTATTTGCTATTGTCGTTGTATTGATTTTTTTTGGTCAGGTTGTTGTTGCAAAGCGTCGAGCTATATCAGCACACACTGCCACTAGTGACAGCAATTCTGCAGCTACCATTATTACCCCACCTCCTCAGCCTGCTATTGCTGCTAATGCTTTTGATGCGGCTGACGCTTCAACAACTATTTCACAGCCTCTGCCCACCGTTGCAAATTGCCAGCTACTCCAGCCCCGGTCGCTAATACTGCCAATATTTACACAACTACAACATCCATACCATCTCCTCAGTCTGCTATTTCAGAGCGCCATACTGTTCTAGTGCTGGTCTTTAATCCTGTTGTTACTGGCCAAGTTGATACTGCAAGCAACCCCGGCGTTATTTGCATTCAGCATGCTGAAGTAGATGGTCCTCATAGTCACTACGCCAAAACCGAGTTGTGTGGATCGGATAGTGGCTTTGAGTCAAAGATTAATCCTGCCGGCAGGTCTATGGAACCATTTGAGTGCGAGCCCGAGAGCGATATTGAGTACGGCGCAGATGCTGAATTTGTCAAAAGTGTTGCGGGTAGTTGCAAATTCGCGACTGAGGATGAGACCCAGATAAACGATGGGTGTACAATTGAGGAAAGCCTTGCGGAATTGGTTTGGCTGGCGCGCAAATCTAGGTGGCTAAAAAATAGGAGCAAGAAAAACCCAGAGTCGCACAACTTTCCATCGGCCTCCAACTCCATCACTAGATGCATTGCCCTACATACTGAGTCCTGCAGGCGTCAACACCATTGATATTGTTGAACAACTGCTTAGAGAGTGTGATATAATCGATGGCAACACAAGCGTGCTTTCATCTAATTTTTTGAACAGATTTGAAACGTGCAACGATGCGCCAATACCCGATTTTCCGAGTTTGAGTCAATTGTCAGCAACACTCGACAAACTTATTCCAGGGACGGTTTCAGCCTGGCATGAATAAGCATCCATTCAGCGAAAATTATTGCACACTAGATTTTTCTTTAATATTTATATAATATTTACATGTTTCACTTTTCCTTCTATTGCCATGTATAAATAGTCCTGACTTAATTATTCACACAACTGCCGCCGCAATTCAATTTGATTACCTTAATTTTTGATTGACCGCCGATCTGCATGTTGCAGATCTTTGGAGGAATCGAGCAAACCATTGCGAGAAAACAAAAAATATCTCGTCGTCTTTTGGTTAAACTTTATTGACTCTCTTCTTATTTACACATTTGCCATTCATTATAACTACTAATAATATCGCTGTAATTTAAAATGGATACTGTTGCTCACCCTAGCAGTCTGACCGGGTGCCGAATGTGGAAACACCTGCCTCACATAATTCTACAGCAGATTTTTAGTATTGTTTACCCAGAAACTCCTTTAAAATACAAGCTGGAGAATTTTGCAGACCTCACACACGTGTGCTCGGAATGGCGGATAGTATCACTGCCAATGGTTCTCGGCACAGCGATTATATTAATTGACATGGCGCTTGAGTGTATTCAATTCGGAAAAGGCGATAGCGCTCTGTCAGCCGACAGTCAAGTACCGCGCTGCTCAAGCGGTATTTGGACCAATTTTGGCTACTACCACCGCCCGCAGCACGCAGAGCTTGCCCACACACTTTTTATATCCATAAACGGAGAAAGTCCGTCACCGGGCGCGTTAGTGAGACTGATTCAATTGTCTGGGTTTGATTGTGGAATTTGGCCTGCAGTGTCCAAACTTAAAATGCGGTATTTTTCTCCCAGCGGGAACTCTGATGGCGACAGCCGCTATAACAGCGAAGACCACAGCCCGCAAATAATTGAATGCCTCAATGGGCTGCTGGCAGACCATTTACCCACCCTCAGCGCGATATTTTACGATAATAGCCACTGCAGGCATTTGTACAGACACTTCCCGCTGAATCAACTGGTTGACAGATGTATTAACGGGCCTGTGGCCCTGGAGACTCTGGACATTAGCACTGATGTGCCCTCAGCTTTGAGCCAGTACCAGAGCACGCCACTCGAGGTAACAGATCTGCGCATCCGGTTTGTAGACTTCAGCGCGGGATCGAGATTTCCTCGGCTTATTGCCAAGTCACTTGTCAGTTTGTCGTTAGATTCAATGTCAGCATCCACGTTGTGGGAGATATTTGTAGCCTCGAACACAGCGTGCACAGCAGATCTTGAGTTTACATGCTTGCAGTTGCTGAATCTACAGTTTGCCAACATTAGTGGCTTCATATTTGCCACGCAGCGCAACCACAACGACCCCGTCGACTTCCCCGCTGATCAGACAATTCCGGCATCGCAGTACATGCAGTCGCAAAAATATGGAACACCACGGTTTCCGGCGCTTTTGAAGCTTGCGGTCTCTCAGTTTCCGGGCCAGATCCAAGAGCTTCTCTCTTTATTTGCTAGCAGTCCGCTTCAAAAGTTGAAAGTCGAAGGCTCGAGGTTTGACCTTCCTTCGAAACTAGACGTTTCAGCTTTTGCCAAACTAAAGTCATTGGCCGTCAGCTGCATGGGCGTGGAGGATCTGGACCCCGATCGCGAATACTTGAAACAACTCTTGCATCATGCTTTTAAAACGCCGCCGGCACAACTCGAGTACATGTCTTTGGCAATTGGGTGCCAAGAAATAGCCACGGACTTTTCGCAGCTCTTGGAAATATCGTTTGCGGACAATTTGCGAGTGCTGCGTCTAGATTCTTTCATCGATGTGTCGGGGACATTGCTGCTGCTCTTGGCTAAGCTGCCGCGGTTGCAGCACCTAATTATCACTTCAGCCACGTGCAAGCCATTGCGCTCGATCGAACAGGTTGTCGAAACAATCTGCAACGAAGGTGACAGGCTTACCCCTGTGAGCGACTCAATATGTGTGTTGGATTTGTACTTTGGTTTTCCGGGAATCTTTGTTTGCGACATTTCAAATAAGGATAGCAGCTTCCGCGGCCTCATCCCAGAATTACTCTGCCGTTTGCCGGCACTACGTATACTCCGCACAAAGCAATTATACATGGCGAGCGAGGGTGGTCCGGGTGCTGTGATCAGCCAAGTTGCCTCTGACCACGCCGTCAGCGCTAGGTTCGGCCATTTGCAAAATCCCTGGGTTCAACAACTCGATGCGAGTGCATAAAAATAAAAAATAAAACTGACTCTTGTGAGACAAAGAAATACCATGCATTACTCAGTAACAAAAATAAAATTACAAAAAAGAGGTAGTGCCATGGTTGATATGCATAATGGGCGCGAGAATATCAAGGCGCCCGTATTTCCGCTGCTTGCTGTAGGACGTGATCAGCATGCTGCTAGCGCCCGGGGTCCTCGCCATAAAGGACGACACAAACGGGGCAATGTGTGGGGATCATTGATGGACTGCACCAGAATGAGGGCTTTTGACCTGCGGCTTTGTGCTAACTTGCTTTAACTGTTGGTTCTGCTGTGGAGCGCAGTCATGTGGCCAGACAATTTTTATGTCTGAACTTGATCACGGATCATCTTTGGTTTTTTTTCTTGATTGAAATAAAATTCGGACAAACAAATCTATTTTATTTTATTTTCAATTTTATTTCTGGTTACTGAGTGCAGACAGTTTTTTGATGCTATAAATCGAGCACTGCCTCTCCTCTTTTTTGTTTACATTTCAAGTCTCACTGTATTTTTATTATTTTTATTTTTATTTTCAAATTTCAATCAAATGAATCGCTATATTGAATCCGAAGGCTTTGAGACCATCTCGCCGTGGCAAAATTTACCAGACGATATCCTTCGGTTGATCTTTAGGTGGCTATACCCGACAACTGATCCATTGAAGATGAGCGCCAGGATACTTGATCAGATTGCAAAGTTCAGCAGCCTGGCCTCTGTCTGCAGGCACTGGCGCCGCGTCTCTTTCCCGATACTCCACAGCACAGCCATAATAATGATTGACGTCACATATGCAGTAGCCCCAATCACCCGCACACCGGTAAACTCGGCGGGCATGGCTTCGGAGACAGCAGTCATCGTGAGGACCAACGCCGATCTGGTCCTGAAACTTGGCTTTGAAGACTGTGCGCGAGAGCTGCTGGTATGTATAGCGGGCGCGTCGTTGTCGCCAGGTGCTCTATTGCGAGCACTGAACACAGCGGGGCTGAGTCGGACGGTGTGGATGGGGATCAGCAGGCTGAGTTTCGGAACGCTTAACCCGGCAGGGTTTTCACATGAAGACATAATGCGCAGCGAAGACTATGGCATGAAAGCAACTCTTCGGCTGAATAAGAAGCTGTCATTGGCACTGCCAGCGCTGCGCGAAATCACATATTTTGATTTGTTTTGCAGGACTGTTTACAATCGGTTCCCGCTGAATACTTTGGTTAACGAGCGGATCGGCGGGCCGACCAAACTGTGTGCGCTGAGGTTCTATGTTGATATACCGCCTGCGCTGGGGAATTGCCAGGGGCAGCCGATTGAAGTTCCTGTGGTGCATATCAGTGGAATTAATTTGATGCGGCCCGTGCGCGTGCCAGTCATGATGGCCAGTGCACTTGTAGAACTGACATTGACGTCGGTTCCCCAGGCTCTCATTTGGCAGTCATTTGTCATGCCGGCTGGTGCATCCGGCGGGGGCCTTGAGTTTTCTTGTTTGCGGTCGCTCACGCTCATGTTCTTCTGGCGGTACTCTTTCGGAGCGCCGCCCAGAAACATGATGTTTGATGATGCCTCGTCTGACGATAACAGGGACAATGGCTCGACAACCGGCGACTCTGTCTTTCTGAGAGACGACGAGCAGGAGATGGCGATGGGTGACGGATACATGGTGTCCTCTGTGTACGGACGACCGCGGTTTCCGGCGTTAGAGAAACTGGACGTGCATCGGTTTTCGGGTGACACGCAGCGGTTTCTGTCTCTGTTTGCTGCGAGCCCGCTCAAGTCACTGGTTGTCGCCGGGCTGCAGTCAGAGATCCCGGAGGATATCAACTTTGCGGATTTCGCGAGCTTGGAAAACCTGGATATCCGGTATATTGGCATGGAGGGCTCGGCTGTCGGCAGCCAGTATGTGATCCGGTCGGTGATGCAAATCAGCACCACTGCGCCGACAACCCTGAAGCGGCTCTCGCTGGGCATGGCCATAGCAGGCTCGACCATCCCGTTTCCTTTACCACAGAGCAATGTCATGAATTTTGCCCACCAGCTGCGCTCGCTTCGAATATCGTCGTCCGTCGATCTGCAGGCCACCATGCTGCCGTTGCTGGCTGGGCTACCCAATCTCGAAAGCCTGTCGCTGGAATCCATTGTTGTTGCGCCTATACGGTCGATCGCCCTGTTGATCCAGGAACTGCGTGACGCTCCCAGAATTTTACCTGTCAATGAATCCGTGCGCAGACTGGCTCTGGGCGTTAAAGAGGGCGCGGAGGGCATGAGGCATTGCCAGGCTGTATTCGGCGGTGCGCTGGATGTCACTGTTAGTGATGGGTTGTTCCGTGGTGTTCTGCTCGAGTTGTTGTGCAGACTGCCGGCGGCAGGCATGGTGAGGGTGCATGGTGCCTCGGGGGATGCTGGCTTGCAGAAGGCCACAAAGATGCTTGTTCTTGCCGGTATCGTCGGGAAGAGGGCTGAGGAGTTAGGGCATCTGCGTGAAATGAAGTTTTTGCCGTGGGATGCTCAAAAGTGATTGAAGCAGTTGCCTTTAATTATCTTTATATCCATGCATAAATAAAAGTTTAATTTGTCCGAAAACTCCCTCAACAATCATTAAAGGCCAGTACATGTTGCAAAATGAAAAATAGAGAAGAAAGAAACATAGAATACGAAATAAGTGCGTTTTGCTCACGTTTAAACGACGACGATGTTGTCCAGATCAGTGATGAGCTGGTCGCCAGCCAGGGTCTTGCCGCTGAGGCTCTCGAGCCCCTCGCCGGCGTACGAGACCAGGGCAGAGATCTCAAAGCTGGGCTCCTGGCCATCGGCCGCGCGCTGCACGGTGGCGCCTGCGGCCTCGGCAAAGCGGATGCACTGGGCGATCAAATCGCTGCGCGACGTCTCGGGGCAGTCGACGCCGGCGCCAGGCGCGTTCTTGAGCGGCGAGAACTGGTCCTTGCGGTCGACCTCGAGAATAGCCATCTTGTGCACAAAGGGGAAGACGTCAAAGACAAAGCGCTCAAGCTTGATGCCATTGGGTTTTGTCGGCTTGACCACGTCGCCAGAGTCAATGTCGACGCTGGTGATCTTCTTCTTGGCAACGTGGTGCTCGAGGCTCGCCTCGATATCGGGCACGCGGTTCTGCAAAAAGTCCAGCGAGTAGTAGTGGTTGCAGATGTTGCCAGCGTTGTAGGCCAGCTCGCTGGCAGTGCCGGGGCGGGTCAGCTGGGCGGTCTCGGTGCTGATCTCCGAGTACTCGACGACGCCATAGCGGCCGTTGCGCATGCAGATGACGCCTACGGGCTCGTCCCACGACTTCTTGGGCACGACCAGGGCGCCGCACTCGGCACCACGCAGCGCTGCGTAGCCGACAAACACGGGGTCAGCGACACGCACGAGGCAGTTGTCGACGCAGTACGAGTGCACGTGCTCGACGCCGCGCGCGCGCAGCCAGTCCAGGGCGCCGCTCAGCCTGAGGGCCTCGTAGATGCCGCCGTTGCCATCGGGCGCCACGGCCACACGGCCGCGGGACTCGAGCATGATCTTGCCGTCCAAGTCAAAGCACGGCAGCACACCCTGGTTGAAGAAGAACACGTCCTCTTGCTTGAGTCCGAAGAACGCGCTGTCGGCAAACTTCTTCTGCGTAGCGGCGCTCGTTGGCCCCGAGGTCATCACCAGCCAGGGGATCGTCGCCGGCTGCTCGCCCGCGCCCGCGGCAATCTGCTGCAGCCGCTTGATGCGCTCGGCCTGGATCTCAAACAGGCCCTTGCCCGACGGCAGGCCAATGTCGTAGCAGCCCTTGGGCGCCGACGACCCGAGGCGCGTGCCTTGTCCGCCAGCCAGCAGAATGACAGCCACCTTGTTCTCGCGGATCAGACGCATGCCCTCGGCGCGCCACTGCGCCAGGTCGTCGGCCTGTGAGCCTCCCTCCAGGGCCGACGCAAACGAGCCTGATGCCAGGGGCTCGAGCTCCACGGACTCCTCCTCCTCTGCGCCCGCCGGGCTGCGCACCGTGCGGTCAAAGAACTCGTTGCACCGCTCAATGTCGATGCCGCTGAGCTGGTTGAAGAAGGCGGCTGCAGTCTCGTCCTCGAGGTCCTCGAAGAATTTGAGCACGTGGGCTTGACCGGCGTTGCTGTAGCGCTGCTTCAGCGCGGCAAGGCTTTCAGAAGTGAATGATGGTGTGCCCTTGGCCATGGTTGAGCTAAAGCGGGTATGGGTGTGGTGCGCTGTGTGGTTGTGTGGTGTAGTGTAGTGTTGGGAAGGAGATAGAGCAAGGGTCGGAATGCTAAATGGGTGCAATGGCAAGGAGAAAACCAAGATAAGGGTCTATCCGTGGTGTTATTAGCGAAGAAAAATAGCAGAAGGATTGAGTTTGAGTTTGTAGACAAAAGAAAAGGAAAAGGAAAAGAAAACCATGACATGACAAGACTATATAATACTAGCAGCCGTGCTGGCGTTTTGTTATTGTTATTGTTTTCTTTGGTGCGGCCCAGCATTAAGAAAAACAGGCAAGGTGGATATAGAGAGAGTGTGTGTGCAGTAGGTGTTTAGAACAAGCGAAAATTAAAGGACGCTTGCTTTTCTTCACTTTTTTTCACCCCCGATCCTCTTTCTCGCTTCTTGCATTGTTTCGGTCCGATTTTGATTTATGCGGTTCTGCTGTTGTCAAGGGGGGTGTGTGCATAAAGCGCATTGGTTATCTTTTTGGAGAAAAATAGCATAGAGTACTTGCCTCTTTTGGTGTAGCTGATATGTGTGTGAGTTTGTACGCTGCTCTTGCTGAAAGAAGAGAGAAAAGGGCAGAGAAGATGATGGCAAAAGCCAATTCAGATAATAGGGCGAAAATGCCTAATTATAAAACGGATGGAATAAAGAAAGCGAATGTTTTGAAATTGAATAGAAACAGAGGAAAGAAAGAAAGAAAGAAAGAAAAGGCCAGTATGAGTTTTGATTGGAGTGAGTGGAAGAGGGAGAGCCAGGGCGTTTGTGGTATAATGGGCAGAGCAAGGGTGAAGGAAAGGCGCAGCGGCCACACCGTATTTATACGCCCCAAGCATGGACATGCCGCATGCATGTATGTATGCCGCGTGGGCCGGCGGAAATTTTGCCATTTCATTCGTATTTTCGCTCACACAACACGCACACGGCTTAGGCACACGCATACCAAACTGTCAGTGTGAGCAAGAAATAGTAAAAAAAAAAGGCTGAACAGCAAGATTTTCTCATGTTTTTTTGTTTTTTTCATCTCTTCCCACTTGCAGCGAGTTGCGCCTAAAATAGTCGACCGATCATCGATAAACAACACCCGACGGGCGAATAGAATTGTGCTTTTATTTTTCCTTCCTATTATGAACGTGGGGGCTATTTTAACGGAGAAATACTTTAGCTTGTTTGTCGCATAAAAAGGAGCTCTTTTTTAAAGGAGCACTTCTATACCACCACTGCAAAAAAGGGGGGGGAGGGGGCCTGTTGCCTTTCATTCTACGATGATGAGGCAGCTCAGAAACGCAGACCCAAAAAAACAATAAAAAAGCCCAAGCGCTAGTGATGTCATCGTTCTATCCGAATGCACGAAATGGCAAAAGTTGGAATGGGAAATGGAGGATGATGAGCATCCGAGAGGAGGGAGGGAGCACCTTTTGGCTTTCAGTTAGGATTTGCAGGCAGCCAAAAAGATTTATGATTGGATCTGCTTCCGCCCATTTATTTTTAACTGCGCTGTATTTATAGACTGTCAAAATACGAGCTTTTCTATTTCTAGGCTCGTTTAATTTCGCTTTTTTTGTTTTGTTTTCTTTTTTTAGATAATTCCAAAAAAAATATGCAATGCTAATGATAAACCACAGCTAATTCTGGCTGATGTGTTGTTGCCGAGGGCTGCGGGTAGGCTGTTGTGGCTGTTGTTGCGGCGGCGTATCGACAAAGATCTCATCCAGCTCGACATCCATCTCATCCTCAATCTCGTAATCCGCCGAGCCCGCAGACGCCCTAGCTCCAGACTCCATAACCCAATACCTCGAGCTATCCCGATACCCCTGGTTCCTCGCCCTGGGCTGCACAATCCACCTGTCCACCATCCACGCAGCAAACAAAAACGTCAACGCACCCATCAAATTGGCCACAATATCGGCCCAATCAAACTGCCGGCCGGTAAACAGACGCTGCAATACCTCGCTGAAAAAGCTTACTAAGAGCATGGTGCCTACTGTCAGCGCCCATACCTTGCGTCGAGGGATGGTTGCTTGGAATGCAAAGAACAGGAGTACGGACATTGTGCCAAAGCCTACAAAGTGCAGTGCCTTGTCTGATACTGGTAGCTCGATTAGACGAGTGAATCCTAGAATAGCCAATAGAATCATCCAGAGTGCCAGTGCGAAGACGACGGGTGGCCGCAGGCCGTTGGTCATTGGTAACCGCCACATTGCTTGTGTTAAAGAGATGATGGATGGATGTTGCTAATATATGTGCGGCGGTGTCATCTAGCTATCACGGTGGGTGATAAGAATAGCGCGTTATCAATTTATGCGCAAAGTCACGTTTGCTTTGGTTGTGGTGCCTGCCCACGTGTTATTGACAAGGAAATTGGGCAGTAGTGGGGATTTTTTTTGCAGAATTCATAACGGTAATGGCAAATTGGTCATGTCTGTGTTGTCGCCATCATATGAACATTGGAAATTGGTGGGACCTGTGTGACACGGGCATTTGGAGAACGTATATTTGAATACCAGCAATAGGACAATCGATTCAAGCTGTTATTGTGCAAAATGACACATGTGGTCATCAGGATATTGTCCAATGTTTAAGGCTTACTGAAAGCGCAAAACAAAAAATGATGTTTTACAATGCTTTATTTTATCGTTCAGAGTTTGAAGTTTTACCCCCAAAAAAAAACATGTGGTTTTTTTTTCTTCTTCTTTTTCTTCCCGCATCAGTTTATAAGACCCAAATGTTTTCTCGTCCAAGTGTGTAGAAAGTAAAATAAAAATAAAAAAATAAAAAAGTAACCGCACAAACACAAACTTTTCATTACGCATCTTATTACTATCTCACTCTGGCATTTGCGCTTTCATTTTCAGCAAGAAGAACTTTAAATTATATTCAATACATAAACCAAACCAAGCGGCCAAGTAACTTTTGGATGTCCGATAATAAACAGAAGCAAGCCGAGCGTATGGAAATTCCACATCCACCAAACTTTCTTGTGCAGTACGCGTCTGATCCTTCTGAGGAAACTGCAACAATATATCCCCCGCCCACAACGATTCAAATAAGTGGTCAAGCTGGGATGCCGTTCTACGTATTGTTTTCCGAGCGTACCACAGTGCAGCCAGCGCCCAAGGAATAAATATGTATGATTTATTTTAAAAAAAAGCTTGTCAAAAACTATGACCAACCTTGTTTATTTTCTCATCTAGTGTATGTATCATGTAAAATAAAATAAACAAGCCAAATTAACAGTGTAATTTGCTTCTTCTTATTCTTGTACAACTACAAAATAGGCTAATTATTGTGTCAGCACGCGCATCCTGCATAGGCAGCTCCACCTCGCGAATTATCAGCAGATTTTATTTCGCCCTGGCAACAAAAGCAGCAGCAGAAATTTCCGCAGCACCAGATGGAAAACTGGCGTAAACAGCCCTTGTCTTTCTCTATTATGTCCGAACTATTGCTCGATGAGCGACTAGGGCGCTGCCAGTCATACGCAGGATTGTGTTCGCCGTATACTGCTTGTGGTGTTGGTGGCGGGTGGTAGGCTGTCTGGTCCATATTTTTATATAGAAAAGCCTGAATTTTGTTTAAATTTGAAATAAAAGGGAAATTGAGCAATTTCAAAAGACAATAAAGAACAAAGGAAAAAAATTAAGCGATTTTAAACGTGCATTGTTAAAAGTAAGAGCGGTGATTGAAATTGAAAAATAGCTTAATGTTGTCCGGGTTTTGCGAATAAACAAGCCGATTTTGGCATTTGCACGTGCGTGCGTTCTCATCAAGTTACGGAAAAAAACTAGGAAGACAAACATAACCATAAATTCCATGCAGGAGGTGTATTCCATATGCTTATGCTTATGCTTATGTTGATGTTGATGTTATGTTTGGCTTCAGTTGATAAATTGTATATATATTTTTGCAGGTTATTGGTGTTAGTGAGGCTAAGAAAGAAAAGCCAGGGAAAGGGGGAGTGGGGGGAGGGGGGATTGTGATTGTGATTGCGATTGCGATTGTGATTATGATTATGATTTCGGACAGTGTCGGATTCGATCAAGAAACCATTGTCCGCCCAACTCGTTTATTTCATTCTTAACGGCTGCTCGCAGACGTAATTGAATTGTGTGGAAATGCATTTCTTTACATTATTTATTTTCTTCAAGTTTTGATAGCCTTTTAATTCAAACACAATCTGCCAATGTCCTCGTGGCTCCAGGGAAGGCTGTTTTCGCGGACGCGCGACCGCAGCAGCAGCAGCAGCAGCAGCGACACCAGCATCAGCCCCGAAACACCGCAGCAGCGCGACACCAGCATCGGCCCCGAAACACCGCAGCAGCAGCAGCAGCAACAAGCAGCATTGGTATCCGCGTCACCCTCACCATTGGCCCCGTCCACCGACTCCTTTGACAGGCCCCGCCTCACAACAGAAGGCGAGGCCCCAGCTGACTTCTCAGACACAACCGACGCCGACGCAGTATTCGCAAAGTTCAGCGTTCCAGAAGTGCGGCAGCACCTGGCGCGGATCCAGCGGCAGAGCTCGCAGCTGCAGGAGCAGATGCGCACGGTGGCGGCCACGCACTACCCGGAGCTCATCCAGGCGGCGGATGTGGTGGTAAGGATGGACGCGCAGTCGGCGGCGCTGAGCATGCGGCTGGCGCAGCTGCGCGGGCAGCTCGGAATGGCGCAGGCGCAGGCGCAGGCGCGCGCCGAGGGCAGCCCGGCGCCCGAGCCGGCGGCGTTTGCCGTGGCTGCGCAGGTCAAGGTGCTGGGCGACACAGGGGACCTCGTGCGCCAGGCGCTGGAGGCGCAGCGCTTCGTCCCGGCGGCGCTGGTGTGCCTCGCCGCGCGGCAGATCTACGCCGACCTGTCGGCGCAGGCCGCCGTCGTGCGCGCATTCCCCGTGGTCGAGCGCATGTGGGCGGCCGCCGCGCCCCTGGCGGCGCAGGTGGCCGAGCGCGCGCGCGGCGCCATCGCCGCCGCCGACGCCGCCGACCACGGCTCCGACGCGTGCCTCGGCGCGGCCTGCGCGCTGGCGCTGCTGGACGGCGCGGCGTGTGCCGAGCGCGTGTGCGCCGAGTTCCTTGCGCTGCGCGCGGCGCCGCTCGAGCGCCGGCTGGCGGCGGCGGGCGAGGACACGCGCGGCTGCGCCGTGGCCGCGGCCGAGGTGCTGGCGCTGGTGCGCGGCGTGCTGGCCGACTACGCGCGCGCGTTCGGCGTGCCCGCGCCGGGCGGCGGCGGCGGGCCGCGGCTGTCGTTTGTTGTGGCGACGCTCGGCGGGCTGTGCGCCGACGCCGAGCTGCCGCTGCCGCAGTGGGGCGCCGCCGCTGCCGCAAGCACCGCGCTGGCGAGCGCCCGGCGGCCGGAGGCGCGCCGCCGCACGTCCTCGGTGGCCGGCGCCGCCCTGGTCAGCCCGCTGCCGCTGCCGCCGCCGCCGCCGCGCCCAGCCCACGCGGCGCGCGCGGCCGGGCGCAGCAGCAACGTGATGGTCGCGCGGCACCTGCCGCCGTCCATCGCGCGCTTCTGCCCGCCGGTGCCGCGGCTGCTGGACGGCGGCGGCGGCGGCGGCGGCGGCGGCGCCGCCGGGCTGCTGAGCGAGGCGGCCGAGGACGCGCGGCCGGCGGGCACGCCGGAGCTGGTCCGCCGGCTGCGCCAGAACGCGGCCCAGCTGGCGCCGGCGCTGGCCGCGCAGGTGCAGCCGGCGCTTGACCGCGCGGCGCACCGCGCGCTGGGCGTCTGGTGGCAGGCCACCGTGCGGCGCGTGCATGCGGCGCTGGACATCGCGGCCAGCCGCGTGGCGTGCGTGGCGGCCGCCGCCGACGTGGCCAAGGCGCTGGCGGATGGCGAGCGCCCGGCCCTCTGCGCCGCGTCGCCGCTGCTGCGCGACGTGCCCGCCGACGCGCTGTACGCGCAGCTGGCCGAGCCCGCGCTGCGCCGCCGCGTGCAGGGCCTGGTGGCGGCCGCGGCGGACGACGCCGTGGCGCAGGTCGACGCGTTTCTCGGCCACGGCCCCGGCGCCGCCGCCGCCGCCGTGCATGCCGGCCACCTGCCGTGGCGCGCCGTGCCGGTGCTGGCCGGCGCGCTGCAGCTGCAGGCCGACCTGGCGCGCAGCCTGTGCTTCCTGCCGGACGCCGCGCAGGGCCTGGCCGGCAGCGTGTGCGCGCGCGTGGAGGCCGCGTGGGCCGATGCGCAGCGGTGGTGGGCGCAGCTGCGCGGCGCGCCGGCGGCCGAGGAGGCCGACGCCGCGGCGGCCTACTTTGTGCGCCAGTGGCTGCTGCTCTGCGGGCGGATCGCCGCCGACGGCTCGCGCGGCGGCGCCGCCGTGGACCGCGGGCTGCGCGCATGCTGGGCGGCGCTGGCGCTGCACGCAATAGCGCAGAGGCTGCTGCCGCCGCCGCCGCCGCCGCCGCCGCAGCTTATGGGTGCGCGCCGTGGCTGCAATGGGCTGATGCGCCGGGCGTTTGCCCAGCGGTCGGTGGGCGCCGAGCAGCTGTGCGCGCCGCTTGCGCGCCGCTGCGAGGCTCTGCGGGCGCCCTGGGTCGACGCGGTGGTGCGCGACGCCGCGGCCGTGTGGATGCGCCACTTCGAGCACCTGTACTTCTTGATGATCAAATCAGGCGCTCCCGGAAGGGCCACCCGCCGCGACGTGTTGAGCGCGTGGGCTGCGGCGCAGGCGCAGGCGCCTAGCGATCCAAAGGCGCCTAGCGATCCAAAGGCGCCAGGCGATCCAAAGGCGCCAAGCGCGCCAAGGGGTCCAAAGGCACTAAAGACGCCAAGCGCCAAGACGGAGCCGCGGTATGCGGCGCTGCGGCGGCTGGCGCTGGTGGACACGAAGAGCCAGGCGGGGGCGCGGGGTACGCCGGTGCCAAGCACGGCTGTGCGGGCATTGGCCGTGGCGCTGCGCATGCGCGTGCAGGCCGTCGGCGGCCTGAGCGAGCTCTCCAATGGCGATGCGCTGTGGGAAGACGTCGGGACACGTTTGTGCCGTGAGCTTGGGTCGCTGCTGGCTGCTAAGGAGGCGGTCGACTGCGAGTGGGATCTAATCCAGCTGCGAGGTGATCTGGCCCATGTGCTGACAGACCACTTAGCCCTTGCGCCGGATGTTGCCGAGTCAATGGTATCCGAATGCACAAAGAGTGTGGGACAAGACTAAATAGCTTAAACTCAGGGGGGAGGGGGTTTGATTTTCAAATAACAATATCTTTCTCTACCAAACTCCTTTTTTGATTTTCGCCTGTTGGTTTTGTTTGATTGGCTGGTAAACCAAACTAATCGGAAAGAACAGGACCTCGGGGGGTTTTTTTTGTAAGTGACCAATTTGCCTTTATTTTTATTCTGTCATCCATTGCGCCATCCGAAAAAAGCAAACAAGTTTGGGCGGCATGTGCTTGGGGGGGTTTGCATTATATGCATGCAGCATCAACAGGAAAAGAATGTTTTTTTTTTTTTTTTCATCCGCTTCAATCCCCACTTTGCTTTGATTTGCTTTGCTTTGCTTTGTCTTGTTTTGCTTTGTTTTCTCTTTCCTCAACTGTTTTTATTATTTCTCGCAACATTCAATTCGATTCAATTCAATTCAATTCGAGATAATAATAAAATGCTCGCTGCACTCAAGTCCGCCGCCGTGCTCAAGCCCAGCTCTCTGCGCCAGCTCGCCACCTGGGCCCACATCCCCATGGGTCCTCCAGACACCATCCTGGGCATCACCGAGGCCTTCAAGCGGGACCCGCATGCGCAGAAAATGAATCTCGGTGCTGGCGCCTACCGCACAGACAACGGCCACCCCTACGTCCTGAGCTCCGTGCGCAAAGCCGAACACTCCCTGCTCGCACAGCTGCAAGACAAGGAGTACTTGCCCATAACCGGCCTCGCGCAATTCACCGACGCCGCGACCAAGCTGGCATATGGCGCCCAAAGCCCTGCCTTGCAAGGAGGGAGGTTGGCTGTGACACAGAGCATCTCTGGCACCGGTGCCTTGCGTATTGGCGCCGAGTTTTTGAGCAAGCACTATCCCAACCACCAGGTTTATTTGCCCAATCCCACCTGGGGCAACCATGGGGCTATTTTCCGCGCTAGCGGGTTGGAGGTTAAGCAGTACCGGTACTTTGACAAGTCGACCAATGGACTGAACCTCGAGGCAATGCTGGAGGATATCCGGGAGATGCCCCAGGGAAGCGTTGTGCTTCTGCATGCCTGTGCCCACAACCCAACCGGCGTCGACCCCTCGTTGGAGCAGTGGGCGAAGATCCAGCAGGCAATGGAGGAAAAGGGACACCTTGCCTTCTTCGACATGGCATACCAGGGCTTCGCCTCCGGCGATGCTGACCGGGATGCCGGTGCCCTGCGGATGTTCGTCGAGGGAGATCGTGTACCCGTGGTTTTGGCCCAGAGCTTTGCCAAAAACATGGGGCTCTACGGCGAGCGCGTCGGCACCTTCAGCGTGGTTTCCAACGATAAGGAGGAGCGTGACCGCGTCTTGTCCCAGATGAAGATCCTCATCCGCCCACTGTACTCCAACCCTCCAGTTTACGGTGCCCGGATTGCCGCCGAGGTTCTGACCAATGAGGAGCTTCGCAAGGAGTGGTTGGCGGAGGTTAAGATGATGGCGGATCGCATTATTGGGATGCGCTCGGCTTTGCGTAGTGAGCTGGAGAACCTTGGGTCGAAGAGAGAATGGAAGCATGTGACAGATCAAATTGGTATGTTCTGTTATACTGGTTTGTTGCCTGAACAGGTGGATAGCTTGGCTAGGGATTATCATATTTATCTGACCAGAGATGGCCGCGTGTCGATTGCTGGTATCACCAGTGGGAACGTCAAGTACTTGGCTGAATCTATCCACGCTGTTACCAAGGATTAGGCTTTTTTTAGGTGTTTCGTATGACATTAGGTAAATAGTAGTGCCTTCAATTCAATATATTGGTAAAAATAAATTAATTAATTGTATTGGCCAAAAAAAGTGATTAAATAAAATCTATTCACCAGACTGTCTAGTTGAATGGATTGTCGGCTTTAGACTTCTCATAATCTTCCCTTATTTTATCATACTCGGACGCAGCAAGAGCGCTGTTAAACTCATTGACCATTTGAGTATAATCCGCATATCTAGGAACCTCCCAGTCACGATTGAACAACTCAAGGTATCCCATTAATCCAAAAATAGCATCATCGTTATCAGCACATGGACCCGATGATCTGAGATCGCCGCAGAGCTGTAGGAGAATCGGATGCACTTCTTTGTAGGACTTGTTGCTGGCGTTGTATCTCGCAGTGAATCTTTTCAGACCATATTTCTCGGCTTCCAGCAGTCCCATAACGAGGGTTGCAAAGACGGTAGCGAGGAGCAGGAGGAATGGTGAGATGAACTTCATTCTCGGATCACGGATGATTGAATAATAAATATAAAAGATATTTGGTTTAATGAGATTATAGTAGGCCAAATGTGTTGGAACTTGAAGTAATCTGAAAAAGTAGGATAAGTAAAACTGTTTTTTTTTTCAAGTGCGCCATGTGTTCCTTTTTATATCATACTTTTATTAGTTACAATAATTGGTTTATTTTTTATTTTTTTCCTTTGCAATATCAACTTTCACACTTAATAAGCCACCGATCAATACAAAATCAACACAAAAAGTAATTCTTGTTTTATTGAGAAGAATGTCATTTTTCTATACATATTGATATTATTAAATAACAATTTCGATTGTAAATAGGAGGGGAGGGGAGGGAGGGGTGTGTTGCTATATAAAAAAGATTACTAAACAAATATCAAATTGATCACCTAACCATTGTTTCTGTTAACGAGTGAATTGGATGATATAATAAATTTATATTATCTAAAAACTGGGAAAAGAGCAGAGAGAGAGAGAGAACTAGCAAAATGGTATTGTTGTTTTGCCCTTTTTATGATCGTGGGTCTTAGTGCTCACTAAGAAAAGGGCAACTGATGGGCGTTGGGCTACAAAGGAAATGTGTGCCCAACAGTTTCCATTTGATTGTTTTATTTTTGTTAATTAAAATGCATTGTGCAACCAACAAATAATAAGTGGCCTAATAAAAAATTATTTGTAATCAAATACATTTCAAATATCACAACAGGCATAATCAATTGTTTACAAGGTGGCTTTGTAAGAATATTACTTTGTTTTTCTTTTCTTTTTCAAATACTCAATCTGTACACAGGCTTTTATCGTCAGCTCAGTGGCTAAGTTGAATTCACACATAACTATTTTTGGTACACGTTTGATATTATCCTCTGATGCTATCTAGATCATTGGGTATTGTTTGTTTTGTATCATTATGTAAATTATTTTTAACATTAACTTTCATTATTTTTGTTATTTCGCTGATAATATTTCGAGACTATCAGTTGATTACGATTAACTGATTAACAAGGCTTGTATGTTTAGCCAGACACTCAATTAATGGTCGCACAGTGACCCAACGCAGTTGTTGTTGGAATATAAGACATTCTATGAACGTATAGATAAAGTATAATGATATAAAGTATATTTAATAACTAAGTGCTATTATGCATTGTGAAAGGCGAAGAGTAGGGAGCATATTGCTTTGGTCACTGTGTGACTTATTGTTTGTGTTGCTAAACAGCCAAGACTGGTTAATCAGCTGATCGCCATCAACCAATAAATATGCTCGTTAACACCAACCCTAGTTCTACTTTTGATTCCCTTGATAATAAAAACTATAACATATTTTTGACACTAGGTGACTAGTGCTCCCCTCAAACCACAACAGAATAGACTATTAAATGAAGGTGCCACCAATAGTTGTGATACAAGAAATTGCAGCTTGTCTCCGGCGATTGATTAATGAATCAATCGCTAGTTAATTCCCTACTTGGATATGCGGGAATTCATACGCACGCATAAATACCAATGAATATGAACAGTGGAGGCTGTTCATCCCTTAGCTTTCTTTTAGTTCATTTTTATTCAATATATATATTTATAACGTAACAAATAGTACTTAATTGGTTGTAGAGGCAGCTATCCCCACTTTTGTAAACAAGTTGTGGCTTTCAATGATATAAATGCCTTTCAATCTCCCTTGCCAGTGCCTGTTGTTTAGTTGTGAGTAAGATCAACACACAGCAAGCCGCACAACTCATGTGAGCAATAGTAAGTAAAACAATTAATATTAGTATATAATATTCTTTAGAATTTTCTTATATGTATTGTCAGCACAATATAAATTAAAATATGCTGGCTTGTTAACCAAATCGTTAAATACTTTACAAAGCATTGTTTTAAAATTTAATATAATAGCAACACAAGCAATTAAATTCATATCTAAAAAGCCACACTTTATTATTGTCTTCCAAATATATACTGGCGTCAAGTGTTATTGTGTTGTTATTATATAATGTCTTTGTTTATTAATATTGTTTGCAGATTTTTAAATACTCGTTTGGAATGGCAAACTAAAAAAATAGCATCAGTCCAAATCACAGGTATAAATAGCCAAACCTTTTCCAAACAACTCAACATTTTATCATTACCTATTACATTTCGATCTCAAACCCATCATTCCATCTAGTCTCTACTTCCATGAAGTTATTCTCGATCCTCACTTTTGCTGCCACCACTGCTACTGCTGTCATGGCACTATCAAGTGGTGAAAGGAAAGCCCTACTTTTATTCCCTCAGACTTACAGTAATGTTGACGTCAAAAACTTTTATAGTGTGTCCGAAGCAATCAAGGTGTATGCATCAGAAGCCAACGTGGAATATGTGAATTATCTGATTAGAATAGGTTCAGATTCTAGCGCTGCCAGCAAGATGATAGAACATGCCAAATACCTCAAGGAAGACTCGGAGGTTAAAGGAGACAGTGATATTGAGAAGGGTTACAATGTGCTTGTGGGCGCTATCAAGGACTTTGACAATCTGACTTAAACATACAAAGCTTTAGATGTGGTATATACAGCTAGACTTTTTTTTTACCCTTTTTAAATACACACATTCCAAGCCACTATCTTCCCTTTTCAAGAATCAAGATCGCCCTCATGGCCACTATACACATTTCTGTTATTGCTGGCTGACATCAAGGAACATCATGATGTTTACAGTGCTGCCCACACAGCGCTGACCCCTTTTTTCAGTTCTTTAAGTAATTTTTGAAACTTGAATATATTAATTTAGGCCCACATTTTTATAGAGCACGACAGCTTTTATTCTTTTCCTTTTATTGTATTCTGTCATTTATATTATTTGGTTAATTAAAAAGCTGCTACTCCTTTCTAATTTTCAATTAAAAAGTGACTTGATTTTGTTGAAAAGGTTTTACTTTGAAAGTCACATTTAAGGTTAAGAAAAAAGAAAGAAAAAAACAGAGGCTTGGTAGCAAAGGTAGGGAAGAGAGCAAAGAGAACAAGGGAGGGGATAATACCTTTTTACTTTAGTATTAGAGCAGCTTGTTTAAATTAATATTTTTTACTAATTACTAATTACTTTTTCTTATGTCGCACACAATTTACACGTTATATTTAAGAGAGTGCAAGACCGCAAAGCAATTTGACGCTGGAATACCCCCTTGTTATCTCAGCTTGATAAATGGAAATATATTCAAGCTCATTGACACAGTAAATAGGGACAAGACTGTTGTGCAAGTTTTATTTGATAAAAAAATCGATAATGTTCATTGTGGATGGGCACGAGCTGTGAAAAAGGAGGGCAAGGTTGAGAAACATAGACTGAAGTATGTGGACCTTAAAGAAACAACGAAGATGTCGGAGATAGCCAGAGAGGATGGAAAGTGCTTCTTGTATTATTTGAATTGAAGCCTACGAATGGGAAAAATGCTTGACGCTTGAAAGGGTTAATTTTTTGGTTTGTTTTGGTTTGTTTTATTTTGTTTGTTAATACAATATATAGGAAATACTTTGTGTGAATCGTGTTATTGAATGGCAGTGATTTTAATGTATTATATTTTGAGAGTGGGATTGGAAGATTTAGCAGCCGGATTATTAGATTTGGCAGTAAAGGAGAGAGAAAAAACAATCGAGGATTTCGGATCTTTTGTGACTACTATTTCCCCCTTTCTTTGCTCTCTCTTTTTTGATAATTTCTTTCTTCCAATCCAATTCCACACAATGAAATTCAAAGTACTCTGTCTGCACGGCTACACCCAAAGTGCGCAGAAATTCCGCGACCGTACCGGGCCCTTCCGGCGTGCGCTCAAAGCCACCATCACCACAACCTTCCTTGACGCACCACACCAAGCAACGCACATATTCACACCCATCAACGGAACCGTCAACACCACAAACAACGCCAGCAAGGATGATGCAAAAAATAATGAAGAAGAAGAAAGCAGCCTTGCATGGTGGAACCAAGGCGAGGATAGCGACCGGGTATGGCAGGAGATCCGGGCGAGTATCCGGGCGGTGGCGCAGGTGATCCGCGACGAAGGCCCGTTCGACGGCATCGTTGGGTTCTCGCAGGGCGCCGGGATGGCAGCCATACTCTGTGCGCTGGCGCAGCTGGCATCTGTCGCCAAAAACAGCAGCAACCCCAGCCTGGTGCTTGAGGAGTGTCCGAGGACGTGCGCGCGGCAGTCGTGGATTTGGGGCTGAGCCAAGGGTTTGGATTTGGGCTCTTTTTTGCCGGGTTCTACCCTGGCATGCCGCAGTTTACTGAGATCATGCAGAGGGCAGGAAAGCTGGAGCTGAGGTCAATGCACGTGATGGGGGAGGCCGACGCAATTGTCAGCCCGGAGCGCGGGGCAGAGCTGGCGCACAAGGCGTTCTGCCGAGCAGTCACCGCGTACCACCCCGGCGGCCACTTCATGCCGAGCAATGCGGAGTGGCGGAAGCAGTACCAGGAGTTTTTCCTCACGCTAACGCAGAAGCAACAAGAATAATATATTAATTTTATAATCAAAAATCAAAAATCACGAGCCTACATGCGGAACACTCCAAACTTGGTCTCGTCCCCGGCAGTCCGGCTAGTGGCCTTCAGCGCCAGCGCCAGCGTGCGCCGGGTATCCTGAGGCCGCAGCACGCCGTCATCCCACAGCCTCGCGGACGCATAGTATGGGTGGCCCTCGTGCTCGTATTTGGCAACAATGGGCTGCTTGAACGCGTCCTCCTGCTCGGCGGACAGCGCGCCAGTGTCGCGCTTGACCTGGGCCAGGACGCCAGCGGCCTGCTCGCCGCCCATAACCGACACGCGCGCATTCGGCCACATCCACAGGAAGCGCGGTGCATAGGCGCGGCCGCACATGCCGTAGTTGCCGGCGCCGAAACTGCCGCCAATCAGCACAGTGAGCTTGGGCACCTGGGCGCAGGCCACAGCAGTGACCAGCTTGGCTCCGTGCTTGGCAATGCCGCCGGCCTCGGCAGCCTTGCCGACCATAAAGCCCGTGATATTCTGCAGGAACAGCAGAGGGATTTGGCGCTGTGTGCAGAGCTCGATAAAGTGAGCGCCCTTCTGCGCAGCCTCGGAGAACAAAACGCCGTTGTTCGCCAGAATGCCACCTGCTGCCCGTGAATGTGTGCAAAGCCCGTGACCAGCGTCGTGCCGTAAAGCTTCTTGAACTCGTGTAGTCGACTGCCGTCGACCAAGCGCGCGATCACTTGGCGCACGTCGTAGGGCCGCCGCAGGTTGGTGCCGACGATACCGCCTAGCTCGCTAATGTCGTACAGGGGTCGTCGAAGGCCTGGCTGCTGGCGGTGGCCGCTGGCTGCGTGATGTTGAGGTGCGCGATAGTTTCGCGTGCCAGGTCCAGCGCGTGCGCGTCGCTGACAGCGTAGTGGTCGGTGACGCCCGACGTGCGGCAGTGCAGGTCGCACCGCCAAGGTCCTCTGCGCTGACAACCTCGCCGGTGGCAGCCTTGACCAACGGCGGGCCAGCGAGGAAGATGGTTCCCTGGCGTCGCACAATGATGCTCTCGTCGGCCATCGCCGGCACGTAGGCTCCTCCAGCCGTGCACGAGCCCATAACCACGGCCACCTGCGGCACGCCCTGGGCGGACATCACGGCTTGGTTGTAGAAGATGCGGCCAAAGTGGTCCTTGTCCGGGAATACCTCCGCTTGGTGTGGCAGGTTGGCGCCGCCAGAGTCCACTAGGTAGACGCACGGCAGCTTGTTTTCGCGCGCGATTTCTTGCGCGCGCAAATGCTTCTTCACTGTGATCGGGTAGTACGTGCCGCCCTTGACCGTCGCGTCGTTGGCCACCACCATACACGTGGTTCCGCGCACCCTTCCGATGCCCGTGATGATGCCGCCGCCAGCAATATTCTCTCCCTCGTATAGCTGGTGGCCGGCCAGCTGCGACAGCTCGAGGAAGGGCGAGCCGCTGTCGAGCAGCTTGGCGATGCGGTCGCGCGGAAGTAGCTTGCCGCGCGATACGTGTTTGGCCCGGGCCTGCTCGGTGCCTCCGCGCTGCGCTTGTTGGATTTGATGCTCGAGGTCGTGGACGGCCTGTGCCATGCTTTGGGCATTTTCTTGGAAGATTGCAGATTTTGGCTCTGTCGTGTTTGGGATCACTGTCATCGATCCGAACATCCGCCTATGGCGGTGGTGGATTTGGCTCAGTTGTTGGCTGAGTCGATAGCCGTAGTGCTTGGCCAGTGGGATTCTGATCATGGCTGGAAGTTGTGTGAAAAATACAAAATAGAATAGAAAGTGCAAAGTGGAGGTAAAAAGAAGGGAGGCATTCGGATGGCATGCGCACTTTTAATGTCATTTATACAAAAGCTGGTGCAGACGCGTACTACTTTCAGCAGTCATCCATCCATCAATGGATAATAAATAAATTAATAAAAACTACAATGCGAAAACCAGCACTCAATCACAGTCAAGAAAAATAATAAGAAAATTAAAAGAGAGCGTGGGAAGACAGAAGGCTCCTTATTATTGTTATTTTAGGCGTGGGAGAAATGCAAATCGCTGGACTGGGCTGGGCTGAGCTGGGCTGAGCTGGGCCGAGAGAGGGGAAAGAAAGAACAATTATAAATTCTGAGGACCTCCCCTTTACCACATGACCTTTTTATAATTTTCCATACTCTTATTTTTGTGCTTTTCTCCCTCTTTCTTTATCATGCAGTTATCTATAAAAAAATCAGGTACAGGCCCAAATCCACTCACTTCACATGCTCAATGACAACAACTCTAAGAAGAAAAATTAGAAAAGTTCTATTTCTTTTACAATATGAAACAATAATATAAACCTGTATTCATTAAACTAAGCACAAGCCCTCCAAAGTGAAAAAAATTAGTGTAAAAAAATAGTGCTAATCAGAAAAATGGAAAATTATCCGCACTGCTAAATAGCAAACCTAAAATGACAAAAAACCCCCAAGCTGATCAATCAGCTATAAATAAGTTTACATATGTATTTTATCTTGTGCTTTATGTTTTTCTTTTTCAATATTTTTATTATATATTTATTTTTTGCATTTGCAACCTTTCACACAAGACGGCGTGAAAAAGCCTTTTTGTAAGAAGGGGAGTTCAGGTAAGTTACTTAAATAAATTCATAGAATTATTTTTCCTGCAATTTAAAATAAAATAAATATATAGGGAAGTCTTTGTTAAAAAAAACTTACGATGCACAATTTTCATTAAAACTAAATTGTAGAGGTTTTGCCAACAAATTTGCAGTTTTTAAACCATTTTTAAAGCAGCTTTATGTATTTTTATTGGTCGAACCCAAAAAATAATTTACTTTTGGAAGTACATCGTGAAAATAATGAGGCTTTTCATCTTCAAAGTAGATCAGTGAATAGGATGCCTTTATTAATATTATTTAAAGCTGCTTAATAATTTAAGTTGTATATATTTATATCGTATACCTATAATATGTTTGAGTTGTTTGATGTGAGTTTTAAATTTATTTGGGTTCAGGAAACCCTTGTTCCATTTATGCCATTTTAAAATTGTTGGAATCCGATAATTATATTTAAAAAAGCGTAATGAATAGCAGCTTCCTAGCTCGTATTTTCTTATCAAAAATTTTATATAATTGATTAAAAAAAGTGTGGTCGGCAGCTTTCTTTATCTTGCTTTTCCAGCGTTAATTCTTGGCAATGCAAAAATAAAAAATAAAAAATAAAAAATCTAGTAGACGAAAAGCTTTTTTTGGGCTGCTTGGCTTATCATTACCAAGAACTTGAGTGCAAATTATAGTGTATAAAATGATACGTGCCACCCAAATAATTAACTTGCTCTTGGTTGAAGCCCACGTCTATTTTGCTGTTTCGCTTATCATTGCCATTAATTTTTTATTTGCTCGTGTCACTAGCTTATTTCATTATTACTATTATTTTTTTGCTTCTATTGCCAAAAGCTGAAGACAAAAGTGAAAAATTACGTGTGAGATATTTTCAAAAAAAATTACACATGTTTCCATGGAATGTCCGTCTTCATTATACGCCAAATTGTGCTTTTTTTTTTAAAAAAAAAATCATTTTGACCAAACTACACAAGCATTCAAACCACCCACAAAATGTAGCCAGCAGGCATTTGAAAACAATAAACGTTTTCTTTATTTGAACATGCGCAGATATGCCAGAATCAAAGCGCCTGTACCAGTGATCGTACCAATCATGTACTGCATGATATTAAACTTGATACTCTCCATCTGGGTCCTCAGTCCGGAAATATCCTGCTCAATCTTTGTGTCTGTCTCCCTAATTTTAATCTCATGCTGCGCCCTCTCATCTCTCGCCCTCCCCTTCTCCAAACTCATATCCAGCCTCACCCCCGCCTGTGTCCTTGTAATCTCCTCCCTCAGCTTCTGCTTCAGCTTATTAACCTCCCCCTGCAGCCTCTCGTTCTCGGCCTTCATCATTGAAAAATCCGTCTTCTCCATCATTTGTATCTCCGACTTGAGCTGCGCGAAATCCACCTTGTACATGTAAAGGGTCTTGTCTTGGTCTGCTTTGGTCACAATGGAGGAGAGAATGGTCTGCGTGCTTTCTTGCAGAACCGTGGTGAGCGAGGTGACTATGCTGGTGGCTTGTTGAGTGCTGAAGCCCTCGGACTCTAGACGGACGACCATTCGGTTGGTGTCGAGGAGGTGGCGGTGCCCGGTGTTGGCTGCGCTGCTGGCGTAGGCGCGCAAGAGGGGCTTGCAAAAGAGGGCAGCGGCTCTGGAGACGGGAAACATGGGCTGAAAAAACGGAATGACAGCAGGGTGTGAATTTGAGTTGAGTAGAGTTGAGTAGAGTTGGGTTGAGTTGAGTTGAATTGAATAGAATCGATGGAAACAACAGTAGTAGCAGCCGCAATAAAAGCGCGCTTTTCCGCAGGGCTATCACGCCAGGGCTTGGGCTGCGGAAGGTACGGGACAAGGCCACGTGCGAAGGCAAAATTGGAAAAAAAGAAGCGAAAGGAAGGAGGGCAGGCGAGGCTGGCGCACTGGGCAGCGCTCAGAAGAAGCCCCTCTTCTTCTTGTTGTCCTTGGACCCAGGCACAACAGCCTCCGCCTGCACGCCCATCTGGTGGCTCACCGGCGCATGCTCGACGCTGCCAACCCTGGCCTTCTTCTCCTCCAGCTCGGCGCGCTGCTTCTCCAGTACCGTCTTCATCTGCTGGTGCCGCGAGTGCAGCTCCTCCTCGGACTGCTTCAGCTTGCCCTCCTTCTCCTGCACCTTCTGGCGGAACACCGCCGCCATCTCGGCCTCGAGCTTCTGCATCTTGGCAGCATGCACCTTCTCCTCCTCCTCGAGCTGCTGGCGCGGGTTGAACTCGCGGAAGACGCCGTTGTCCTGCACGTGGCCGAGCGCCAGCAGCTTCTGCGTGCGGTAGGTCTCGTACAGGGCGATGTCCGTGGCGTCGCGCAGCTCCTCCATGTGCGTGCGCAGCAGCATCTGGCGCAGCGACACAAAGTCGTTGTGCTGCTCGTTCTCGACCTCGATGATGCCCCAGGGGTACTGGCGGCCGCGCACGCGCGTGCCGTCGGCCCGCTCGACGAACTTCTCGCTGCCGATGACCGCGAACGGGATCTTGCTGGCAATCGCCTTGTTGTCGGCAATTGTGTCCGGGTCGTCGAACTGGTCCGACACCGGACGGAAGATCTGGATCCCGTGGAAGTTGATGTCCGCCAGCACGCGCGCCTTGAACTGCTCGACCTCCTGCGGCGTCAACGTATCGGCGCGCGCGATCACCGGGATCAAATTAACCTTGTTGTGCAGGTTGCGCATGAACTCGATGTCGACTGCGCGCAGGCCATGGCCCGTGGGCTTGATGAAGTACAGCAGGGCGTTGACCCGGTTGTCCACGATCTTGCTGCGGTTCACCCGGTTCTCCTGCGCCAGGTACGCGTCGAACCGCGACTCGATGTTCTCCAAGATGGGCTTCCACGCGCTGTCGTTGTTGATCGAGTCGCCGAACCCCGGCGTGTCGACTACCGAGAGCCGCAGCTTGACGTTGTTCTCGTTGATTTCGGCGCTCACCGATGTTATCTCGACGGTTTTGGCCGCCTGCGGCCCGCCCGAGGCTGCGGCGGCCGCGGCTGCTGCAGCGCTGCTGGTGGCTATCTCCTCCTTGGTCGGGTACACTTTGCTCTCGAACAGCGTGTTGATCAGCGTGCTTTTGCCCAGCCCGCTCTCGCCAACGACCATCAAGGTAAAGTTGAAGCCGCGCTTGATCGACCGCCGGTGCTCCTGGTTGGGGTAGTTGGAGAACCCAACGTACCCGTTCATCTTCTTCTTGACTCCGCCCGAGCCAGCCGCCTGAGACTGATTACCGCTGCGCATTCTATAGATAAAAATTAAGAGGGGAGAAATAGATGAGGACGAGGAAATTGTTTACCAGATTGCAGTGGATTGCAATCAGGGTGGCAACAGTAAAATAAAAATAAATAGGGCTTTCAAAAAAGCGGGGCCTTACCTAGAGGTGTTCGATAAAATAGAAGAATATTAAGATAGGAAAAAAAGAATAAAAGGGATGGTGAGGAAATTTAACCTCTAATGAATTTAAAAAAAGGTAGAGCTAGAAAACGTTAAAAAAAGGTAGGAGTATAAAAGGTTGAAAAGTGAAAGAGAGAAAGAAAAAAGAGTGAGAAAGAGAGGGTCTGCAGTGTAAACAAAAAAAGAGAACATAAGGAACCTGCTTATGCACTTTCTGTTTGTTTTGCATGCCACAACCACCCAAAAATCCATCCATTCATTCCAGCCCATTCCCCCCCCCCCCTTTCTTTTAGTGTTGTGAAAACCAAATAGAAGGAAAAAAACCAAAACAACCTGAGAAAGAAAAAACCACATGAAACGAGACCGTTTATTTTCATTTTTACTTTTACTTTATTTGTCTGACCTGTTTTGCCTATTTATTTATTTATTTATTTATTTTCTCTTTCCTGCACTCTATTCAAGTAAATAAAAAACAAAAAGTGGGAAATCCCTTTGCAATTATTATTATTATTGTCAAAAAGTAGCATCGCGTTGTTGATTTATTTGCTCGCTGCTTGATGTTTTTCCTTCACTACCAATGTAACTGGGAAAAAGAAAAATATTATACACTATACATTAATAAGCAGTGAAAGGTGCAAATGAAATTGGCATATTCAAAACATGGATTGAGCTGAGTTGAGTTGAGTCTAAATAAATTGAAATATCACTTTTGCAATTTACAAATCATAATACGCAAGATTACGTCGCACAGGCATTGTTCTCCATCGTCGCTTGTATAAATACGCATAACACGTACATACACCCGAGCAATAGTGCCAAATAGGGTTTCAAAGTAGTGTGAGAAAGAAAATTTAATTAAAAAGGAAAAACAAGAGATAGAGAAAAATTGCCGATATTTAAAGGAGAAAAGCTGAATTCCACATACAAAAACAACCACTTCCTTGCTTTACATGTAGAATCTGTTGACATTCGACTCCCTAGCGTTTGCGCTAATAGGTGCCGCATGAACCACACCCGTGTTACCATAGGCCACATGCGGGTTGCACACCGGGCAGGCGTTGACCTGGCAATGGCAGAAAGTAAACATCGCCGGTGCATTCAACGCCAAAAGCACCAGGGCAATCAGCAGCAGCGGCACGATATTAAACACGTACCACAGTGCCTCGCTGTGTCTTCCGGCACTGCTCAGCCCCAAAAACGCCCGCCCAGTCATAAAGCACGCCCAAACCAACAAGAACAAGACGCAGAGACCGATGATAATGACATGGCCCATATGGTGGCTCTTCACGTCATTGGAGGACGCCCAAGCGGTAGCCAGCAGGAGAATAACAGCGAGAATCAGCATAATAACAACAAACGCTTGAAGGCACTGCATCCCACTATGCATCTTGGCAAACGACGCCAGGTTGAACATCAGCACAATTGCAGCAGTCAGCAGGGCAAACAGAACGAGAGCGATAAAGTACACAAACCCGACCAGCCCACGCACCGCGCCGCAAAGCGTATTATCAAGGTGAACGACCAGGCGGAAAATCAACTGCACAATGAGCATAGCCATAAGCACCGCGGCAAAATAATTAAACCACAAGGACACCTTATACATCGTAAAGAGACTCCCGGACGAGTGCTTTAGCGCGGCGCGCAGCCACAGGCAGATGCACAGGAAAATCATCGAGAGGAAGCCAAAGATAAACTCGAGTCCGCCGCACTTCAGCGCCATGATCAAAAGACCCAGTCCGAGAATCAGCGCCAGTGCCCCGAGTACCCAGCCGGCGGCGACGTTCGGAATGAACGTCAGCCATTCGCGCCAAGGCGAGCATGTCTGCGAGGGGCACAGGAAGTACATCCAGAGCTCGTAGATGGCCCCGATAATCGTTACGCCGCCCACTTGGCCGACGCCCCCGGTGATGATCGTGGGTGCCGGCAGTGTGGGGATCGTCGGGTAGGAGCCTATCACGGTTGTTGTTTCGTAGTGCGTGTTTACTGTCGTGTACGTCGTCAGCAGGTCCATGGTCGGTGTGGGCTGGCCAATGGGGACGGAGACGGTTGCAGTTATTGTTGTCATGTATGTGACGGCCGTGGTGAACACGGATGTCAGCGCTGTCTCGATGGTCTGCGTCATGCCTGGCAGCGTCACCGTGCCGACAATTGAAATGGCGGTTGTCGATGAAGACGACATTGTTTTAATCAAAAATAATAAAATAAGAGGGTCAAAAGAGAACGCGACAAGATGGTGATAGGATATTGGCAAATATATAAAAGAGAGTTTTTTTAAAGTAAATAAAGTACGAAATAATGATAATTAAAGTATTCAAATGACATGCAATAAATAAATAAATAAAAAGTAAACGGAAGAGGCAAAAAAAGTGAAAATAAAATAAAATCCTAGTGTGCGAATATCGATTTCGACTCCAACTCTGTTCTTGCCTAAAAATAAATGAATGAATGAATGAATATAGTAGACGAAAACGAAGAGGGAAAAGGAGAGGGAAAAAGAAGGGAGGGACCCTGTGTGAGCAAAATATAAAAAATATTTACTGGATTGTTTAAAAAAAACGAGGGAGAAATAGTGGTCCCAAACCCCTTCACGCAGCGCAGTTTTAATTGCAATAAAAGAATAGTAGAACAGTGAAAGAAAAAATTTTCAAGCAGGTGTTGCCTACAGAAAAAACATGACGCGTAAGAAAAAAAAGATCACCAAATTTATTTCGAAGCCTGTGCCCGCTTCCATCCCTCACATCACCCATCCTATATATAAAAAAACAAGGGGGCGGAGAATGCACTATACCTTCAAAATTGCACTCAAATTGGCCGTTGCCAACCGTATGTGCATACGTCGTTGTAATTTGCTCATATAGACTAGGATTTTTTTCCCCATTTCTTTTTTTTCTTACTCCAGTTGTGGAGTAATAAAATTAAGGAGAAAGAAAACGATTTTCAGTAAGCGCAACTGACGTTGACCCTTCTTTTGCCCCTTTGTCCCTTTGTCCCTTTGTCCCCTTTGTAAACCTGCACTATCGCTTTCTTTGTACTCTCACACACATGGAGGAGAGACATGTCCTTTCACTTTTCCATGATGCAAAGCCCTCGTCTTAAAGCTCAATTAGTTTTTTTTCTGAGTCTCCATGCTTTTTTTATTTGTTGCCTTGAAGGGTATACTGAGAATTCCAAAGCCAAATATAAAAATGTAAACAAACAATTGTGTTTTGCGATCGATTGGGTGAGAACAAAAAAGGCAAAAAATAAGGCAAAAAAGAGTGGGGGGGAAGGCTCGGTCTTATTTTTTCCAATTGATCGTTTCCATGCATTCGCTTCTGCATATGTTCAAAATAAACAAAGAAACAGGAACTGCAGCATCTTTCGATAATTTATACAGCACCACCTCATTGTCACTACAAGGCCTCCATTTTTTCGATGGTTACTTTAAAATACTTATGGCTTGTTTACTTTTATACATCCAAGTTTCCGTACAAAAACGAAAGAAACGTCAGGCTTTTTGTATTTATTCTATGTGTGTATTTAAATAAAAAAACACTTTTGGGTTCTGCCCCTTAATTGCCCTTCTTCTCAGCCTTGGCCTCGGCAATCCGAGCCTTGTGCGCATGGTACTTTGAATCAGTGCCAAATATTGTGTCCCAATAGCGGAACGACGACGAAAAGTTGTTCACAAACGCCATATGGTGGTAATCGTGGTGGTCGGCACCAGCCCAGAACGGCAAAAAGTTATGCAGCGACCACGGGAAGTCATACCCAGAGTGCGCATCAATAGCCTGAAACAAACGCAGCCAGATCCACGCAAACATCGTCACTGAATGCACGCTATCGACAAACTTGCAGAACAGGATGGGACCAAAGATAGTACCCTGGCCGAAAATAATAGTCTCCAGCGGATGAGCGTACTCGGCGGTCATGCCAAAGGGGGATGAGAACTCGTGGTGGATCTTGTGGATGCTGCGGTACAGGGGACCCCAGTGGAACAAGCGGTGCACCCAGTAGTGCCAGAAGTCCTCAATAACGAAAAACACCGCAATCTGAATGGCCATCTCCTGCCACCCAGGAAGCGGCAGCTCAGTCGTCCGGATACCTGCCAGCTGCGCCACCGGCAAAAACATAAGCATCAGGGGGCCCTCAATAATGAAATGCGAGAAAAGCAGGCTCTTCAGGCACTTCCATTGCATCGCCGATGTCACCTCCTTATTGTCCTGGATCTTGTACTTGCGCAGCGCAGGAATGTAGTCGCATGCGAGAAACGGAAGGTAACGCCCAAAGTACACCAGTTCGTGCATCAGAAATGCAATGGCTGTGAATGTCAAGAGCTCGTTGCGCCCATCGAAGGCTGACAACCAGGTCTTTTCAAACCAATTGAGCTCGTATCCGGCCGGCACAATCTTTGAGATATCGACGGTCGTGCTCAGCATCTCCTGCACATGGTCAACGATCATATTGAGAATATCCATCGTCTTTGTGTGTGTGTCTGTCGGTCGGTCTGTCTCCTGTATTAATGGTGTTTGCGTTGAAATAACAAATGTGTCGGCCGTGGAATTCACCTCGCGCCTTCTTAGGTTTTATACGAGAAACAAATGAATAACAGAATAAATATAAAGTTAGAGTATGTTCAAGAGCAAGGAAAAGCAAAGACAGTCCCTATCTGGCGGTTTTGTACCCAAGCTTGCTTCTGCTTGTTTGTTTATTTCTTTTTTCTTCTTTGAATTCACTGAGCAGTCTATGCCTTTTTCTTTTTTCCACCACACTCGGAGCTAACTAAAATACAAAAAGCACCAAACGCCGGGATTTCAAGGAAAGTCCGTAAAAAAAAAGACTTGCTTTGACCTTATTCGCCCCCTTCATCTCACAGCCATGTTTTTGGCAATACACAACAATCTGCGATTGTCATAAAATACGCATATCCAATCATGACCGGCCAAAATGCGGAACTCGCTAATTAGATCTTTAAGATAATCTTAATACGCTAATTTTTGAAAGAACCATGTAATTGCATCTCAGGTAATCAATTGTCTAATGTTATGCATATAGTTTCTGAAAGGCTTCCATCACCATGCAGCCGATTAAAAAGGTTTACTTGATATTAGTATCAGCGGAGAGCTTGAGCTTGACTCTTGGGTTTTTTCAGGCTGTGTCGCAGAAATAGCTGTCGCTGGGGTTTTGAATACACACTTGGTTATTTTGACTATGCACTTGTTCTTTTTTGTTGAATAGGAACTTGGATGTCCAGAACTCGTCGATTAGGACCACTTTGAATTCGTGTCGCAGCAGCATCTCGCACATCCCCTTGCTGCAGAGTGGCTCTTGATGGTGGAATATCCCAGCCGACTAATTGCCGAGAGCAAGAGCTTAATTTTTGCCATTTTTTACATAGAGTGCACGTGAGCTGGACGTCAGCCTTTTTCTGGGTTTCGTATGCAAGGTAATGGATGATGCGGTGTAGTGGGGCAAAGAACCCAGCACCTTTGGGGGTAATGGTATGGCGTCGGGCCATGGTATTTTGGTAGAACTCAATGAGGACAAACTCGACCTTGTGCATCTCTAAAAAATACTCGACATACTCATCGAGGTTGAGCGAGCTCGACTCCGGATGGGCCAGTGCAGTCTTGGCCATACTGACGGTTGTGTGCGAGCCTTCAGCAGTAGGGCAAGCTTCGGGCTGTCCTCAGTCAACTTAAACTTGTTATTCACTAAGTTTCGGGTTTTGTTTAAATGGCAGGTTTTGCGCGCATGGGCGAGAGTGCTGCTGGTATAAATCTTGGCGTTGTTGACGTCCTCATTGGACCCACTCAAATATCTCATACAGCTGAGGATGTCGCGCCTGCCAGGGTCGGTGAACACAGCATGGTTAAACCAGCTGAGGATGTCGTCACAAATCAGGTTGTCGATGTAAGGGAACCGACTGACTCGCCTCTTCCGCTTGCATTTTTGCCACACTTTTAAACATTAGCTGCTATCCCAGCGTCAGCAGCCTTTTTACATATTCTTGCATTTTTGTGGACGCTTGCTTTGACACCATGTTGAGCGGCGGACTTGGCAGCGGACATTGGCGGCTGCCAAGTATTTTTTCTAGAATTTTTATGCAAATATTTTTTATTTTTTGCAAATAAATTGAATTTTCAATAAAAACTATAATAAAACGAATCCAACAGGGAAAGGGGACCCACCCAAATTGAAAAGTGAGACCTCCCACAGAGCCTTAGTCTGTTCGGATTTGTTGGTATAATAGTTAGGTATCTCACAACCTCTCCATCGGGAATGTAAGCTACATACCCGACTTTTCTCCCTGCTTACAAAGTTGGAAAAAATTATGAAAATATGAAAAAAACCGACTTCAAATGCACATATACAAGTTGCTGCATGCGTTGAGTTTTTGTTAAAACTAAATAATTGTGCAAAACATTCGTTTGTTACGCAGCCCGAGGATATGGAGGTAGACACTGAGGGCGAAAACCATGAGACGGATTCTCGTCAGCTCACAGATGGATCTGATATGGGCCAAATTACAGGGGATCAAATTAGGTGCCACAATTGACATCCGGACATACTGCCTGTCCAGAAATGGATGTGCTGGGCGCAAGAATACAGACATGCCAATTATACCATATCAGAGACCCGGGCTACTTTCATAAGGACCAGTTCTTGCGAATGGAGCACACGACTGCCAACGAGTGTCACAAAGACAAGGAGATATATATAAGGCGAGGCCGGCGATAATAGCACTTTAAAAACACTAGTAATAAAAACCTTTATAGTTTCACACCCATCTTTTTAACACTATTACAGTAGTGCTCCTTACACCCCCTCTTACATAACGCGTTCTATTCTATTCTTTTTTATTCGATTATTCAGCTGGTCCTTTGGCATTTATCAGCCAAGTATACAAATAAAAATAAATGTTCAAAGCACCAGTGTTCTTTTACCCTTTGCATTAGTTCGGAATTTCAACAAGTAAAAATAGACAGTCTTTGTTTCTTTATAAAATTTTCTTTTGCATTTATTTATACAATTATTTTTCCCTCACCTTTGCCTGCTTTTCTCATCCGGGTATCTGCCTCGTTGCTTGTATTTTGCATGCGTGTTTCCATCTTTTTTTTGCTGTCAGAAATATGTGTAGAGCCTTTGTCTACGTGGCATACTATGGACATGAGATTCACGTTTGCCGTTCGAGGTAAACAATTGGTTCAAAACAAACAAAGTCCACAAATATGTACTGCAACGGCTTTTTGCAATGCCGCAGCTCAATTCATCTCGATTTTCTTTTTACATTTTCCATACCAATTATATAATGAAATGGCAAAGAAAAATACTTTATTTTTCTTTTCTTTTATATTCTGTAGACATTCTTTTAATACCTAATGCATCAAAATGAGCCTTGCTCATTTTTCAGTAAGTGAAATAATTTCATTCTTTTTTCTATAAAACCTCACTTTTCAGTGCTTGCCCCCTTTACTCTTGTTTTTTCTCATCTCTTTTTCCCACTTTATAAGTTATTTTGTATTGATATATAACACCTTACTTAAGTTTGAAAGCCGCCGTATTATTCGCAGTTGACAAGAATACACTACCCAAAGTATACCCATGTTCAGATTCAATAATAAACCCGATAAGTTTGTAAACAGCCTCGAAAACCATACCGCCAAATATGATTCAAATGACAAGAACAAGAACAAGAACAAGAAACCCTCTAATCCCACAACCACTAATGATGAATTAGAACAACTTACTAAAAAATTCCAAGGTGTTGGAGGTAACATGAGTTTTTTATATATGATGGGTAAAACTCGTGTCTCAAATAAAAAGAAATAATACAAATTAAAAGATTACATTCTGATGGAACCATGTGCGTGGACAATCACATTAACAAGTAAATTTATTTAATTTCCAAAAAACACAGACTACAAGCTTACGAGTAATGTTTAAAACTTTAAACTTTGATTTTTATATTGTCTCGTTTTTTCTTTTTGTTAAACTTTTACCTTGAATAAATTCAACAGCTTCACTATTATTATTTGGTTATTGTATAAGAGGGGGTGGTGAGGGAGCACTACTGTGGTAGTGTTAAAAGGATGGGTTGTTTTATAAATGTTTTTTAATACTAATGTTTCTAAAGTGCTACCAGCGCCAGCCTCGTCTTATATATGTGTCTCATTTCCCTTGTTGTGCATTCCACCAGTTCTGCATTTCGTTGGCGAGAACTGGTTTTTATGAAAGTAGCCCGGATTTCTGATATATCATTGTTGTGGCCTTCACGTGTGTAGGCTCATGCGCATGCATTACAAAACAAACTGTCTGGATGTCAATATTAGCACCTGACTTAATACACTATGGTCTAGTACATATTTGATTCATCAGGAAGCAAACGGGTATCTGTTTCAATTCTTGACCCCAACATCTGCTTCCATGTCCTCGGGCTGCGCAACAGTTGAGCTTTCAATATACATTTACATGCTACTTGTCTAAAATAAATTTATAATAAAAAAATCTAGAAGTGGCAAGTTGTGAGCAGGTTATTCAATAGGCTATCCCATTGTCAATACCACTCTATGTACTCTATTTTTGCTTACATTCCAAATCAATTATGTGCCTTTATTTGTATTTTGGCCTCATTTAACGTCTTTTTATAATATGCGTATTGGGAATCTCCCAACGAGAGTAGAGGTATATAGGATTAAGCATCTGTTAAATTGAACAAGGAACCAACCGCTACAGAGTCGGCGGCTGGCCCTGAATATATAAGAAAGCTATGCAAACAATACTTGGCTGAGGGAGCACTCTCTTCTGCAACTTCCACGTCGGCTAGCAATGTTTTGGTAAGCATCGCCGTGGATACAAAGAAATGCAAACACCGTCAAAAATATGATGAGATGAATAGTTTCATAAATCAAACTAAATGCATGCCAATAATAAACCCATGTAGTAACAGGTTTGTGATTGATTTATGCATTTGCAATGCAACGTTCACATCACGTGTGCATGGCCCCGGCAAGGGGACAGTGGGAACACCCCCCCACGACTGGTTTGCAGCATGCTATATTTACAATTGCTTTTATCTTTTTCTTAATTGTTCTATTGAAATCGACATTTGCTGTCATATTATTTTTCAATTGCCCAAGGTATATGCAAGGCTGTATTTCAACTCTTTTCAAGTTCATGATGTTAGTAAAATTAAGTTGTAGAAGCAATAAACAAGTACAGAAATACATATTTTCAAACTACTCCTCGTCCCACCAGCCGTCACAGTCTCGCATTCTATTTGGCTTCTATATATAAAATAGTGGTAAAAATAAAAAATTCCCGCTCCATTTATTGTTCCATAGGAATATTCTTTTAGATGTAGAGCGGAACATAAGTAGACATACTTTTGTGAAGGAATAATTCAACTCAGAAGCCTTGTCCTGCTAAGCAAATAAAAGACACTTGTATTTTCTGTCTATATACACACTGCATGTTGCGCTCTTGTATAGCACATCTTTTTTATACAATTTTCTCCGTTCCCATATCTAACTGCCTTTAATTTTTTTACAAACAGTTGCATTTTATATTTTTAACCAAAAATTACACTTTCACCACTCAGCAAATGTCATGTTTTAGTAAGGTTACTACTGAAGCAGAACGTAAGGCTCCTAATGAGAAATATCCAGGTATTACGAATGATACCATGTTATATATGCTGAATATAGGCAAAACTAATATCAAAAAGAAGAGTAAATAGCTAAATAAAAGTTAATTGCAACGCTTTCCTATTGGCTGATGGCGATCAACTGATTAGCCAGTCTTGACTGTTTAGCCACACAAACAATGTCACACAGTGACCAAAGCAATATGTTTTCTTCTCTTTACCTTTCACAGTGCATAGCACTTAGTTATTAAATATACTTTATAGCATTATACTTTATCTACACGTTCATAGAACGTTCTATATTCCAACATTTCCTAATATCCAAAGAGCACTATACTGTTGGCTCCAACATATGGTAATGAATTTGAAAGGCGTTTAATTGGAGTTACTGTAAGCGATATCTATTTCAGCGCTTATAATTTTGTATTATTAAAGCATTGAACAAAAAATTATCAATGCGACATATGAATGCAATTTAAAGTTTTTACTAGTGTTTATAAATGTTTTGTAAATAATAAATAAAAGTGCAGTAGAAGCAAATTTCTTCGACATAGCAAACAAAAGAATATCTGTCTTGCGCATCACAATGAAGGCCAGTCGCAGTTTATAGTGGATCCACTTTGGAAGCATGCAGTGCCGCTACCGCATGATCGAGCCACCCATGTGCCAAAGAGACACATTGTAGCCGTCATCCTTGCCGGATATTTTTGCGCACTTGTGAACTTTATTGAATAAACAACTGCTGCCAGGAACTGGTGTTTCGCCGCTATTACCACTACCATTGATAATGGTGACAGTAGGATAATGTTTTGACGGAGTCACTGTAATGGTTGTGGTAATTGTAGCTGTATTTGATGCCGTTGGGACCGCCGCGGTGCTTGAATCAGCCGAAATAGTCGTGTTAATTGGTGGTCCGCCAATATTCCAGCTATGAATCACATCGATGAGCTTGTTATTGTAGTCCATGTTGATTGACCAGATCATAGTTCCGCCAAGGCCCTTGGCGGCAGCATAGTCGACCTTTATCTTGATGCTCTGCGGATCGTCATACAAGATTAACTGCTTGGTGGTTGGGTTGAACAGCCACGGCGTCTGTGAGACCGGGTCCCACTGGCGCACCCACGGCGCTGCCGCCGTGCTGGGGCTGCTTAGCACGCCCTGGTTGCACAAATGCTTCCACATCCACGTGCCGCTGTTGGAGGTTGTTCCAGCGCAGGCATCATACCACGCGGCATCTTCAGAGTCGCCAAGTGGGACCACACTCTCTTGCGGCTGGTACTGGTTGTTAGGGTCCTTGGTCATATCAACCTTTGCAGTCGTCGACCACCCATAGTATCCAATGCCTGCTGTCAGCTGGACGGCCGGTCAGCCAGCCCCGGTCCACGAATCGATTGCAGTGACAAACAACAAGGGCGCACCTTTGCCCTGTTCAAAGTTGAACGGCGCATTGGGCCCGGTCTCTGCATTCCAACTGCTGTTGATATCGTACTGCATAAGATTGGCATAATCGACGACCTTGGCAAAGGCAGCAATGTCCTTCAAAGGCCCGCCAGTAACATCAAACGGCTCAACGCAAATCGCAAGAGTAATTAGCTTCTGCCGCGGCCCAAAGCTGCTGTCAAAGGCCATGCAAAGCTCCTAGAGAAACACCAAAAAGTCTGGCGTATTGTTGACAGGGTCAAAAATGTTACACGTGTTGCCCAGGCGGCCCGGGTACTCCCAGTCAATGTCGATTCCGTCGAGATTGTTCGTCTTGACATAGTTAACTATGCTAGTAACCATTATGCTGCGCGTGGAAGCGCTCTTGACAATGTTGGAAAAGTAGTTGGATCCCGTCCATCCGCCGACCTAAAGAAGAACCTTGGCACCCTTGCTGTGGATGTCTGCCACTGTCTGAGCCAGGAACCAGTCACCCTCGTAGCTAAAGGTACCCTCCGCTGTTGGGATGCCGAAAGACAGATTGATGTGCGCGTACTTTGAAAAGTCCACGTTCGCCATTCGTGCTCTCTTCCAGGACGGGTAATAGCCAATAATCATGGGCCTGCCTAGTACTTGAGTAAACATGCCTAAAGCCAGTCCGGCAATGTTAAGCAACATGTGCATTATTGACTATTTAATATAAAAATAAGGAATGAAAAGCGTTTAATGCAAAATGCAAATGCAATGCTAGTGATAAGACTTGATAAAATATTTGTAAATGTAAAAACAAAAAGGGACGGCAACGAAATACCAATTGGAAGTTATAGTTCCTCTGTTCTATCTTTTGATCAAATTTATTAATATAAAATAATGAGGTGACTAGAACAACAGGGCGCTGAGTTTTGAAATTTGTCGTAGCATTTCAACCCTTCCAAGCTGCGTGGCAGTCTTATTTTATACCAGTACGTTAGTAAAAAGATAATAATTACCCCTCAATATAATATATCTTGCATATATGCGTAAACGAGATTGATGACAGGCATTGTGAAATAAAACAGCTGGCAGCAAATTTCCACATGACGTGTTTAAAGTACGCGCAGCGACTTTGACTTTTGAAATCAGCCTAATAACAACCATCACTTGATTTGGAACGTCTTTAAAGCTGTCTCTTATTTTCACAATGAACCTGCTAAGGCTGCCCCTTCTTTCACTTTCACTTTCCCCACACACAAATGGCAACTTACATTTTTTGAGCCACGTGTTCAAAAAACAAAATTAAATATTCCTGCAATGTCCATATGCAATGGTGACTGACAACTGACAGGTATGTCACATCAAATAAATATACTAAACGTCTGTCAAATCGGTTTTATTTAGTCGACCTATCGTGTATTTAAAGTGGTAAAATACACGGCATTTTCCATTCATTCATCTCTGCTGACAAAATAACACCATTGCCAAACTCGCTGCAAACAGTTGCATTGTATGTAACCGTATGATATTATAGTGTTTAATATATTTGTTTATATTGACAAAACTTGGAGAAATGTGAAACACCGCACTCAATAGTAATTTGTATTGCCCATTACCTCTAGCGCGGCCAGTCACAATGTATGAAATCACCATTCTGTTTGCAGGCTGTCCCCGAACCGCATTGTTGTTGAACCCAAACTCCCGATGCACACGTAATATAGGTTGAGCTCATGCCATCGCTCTCAATACACCTGTAAACTGTTGCTGAACCACAGCTTGCACCATTTCGCACATCTGTGCTTTGAACGCTACTGCTAAGTATGGTACTGGCAGGCAACTCACCAATACTGATGCTGCCTGATGGCCAGCCAATAGACTCGTTGGGCACTGCCAATGGTGGTGTAGGCATAATGGACGGCGGTTGCGGCTGCGCCCATGATTGATTTACATCTGCGTTGTTGCGTGGCGGTTCGGGCTGGATTATATTGGTAATTGCCGATATCAGCTCATTATTGTAGTCCATTGTGATGTCGTAAATTGACACTCCACCGAGTCCTTTGCCCAGAGCATAGCTGGCCTTTGCCGCAATGCTTGTCGGATCATCATAGGATATAAATACCTTGCTGCTTGGGTTGAATACCCACGGTGTCAGCGATAGGCTATCCCAGTTGCGCTGCCAGGGGGTTGTCGCAAGCTCTAAAGACTGCAGCACGCCCTGCTTGCGCAAGTTCTTGTATGACCATATTCCTGAATAGCTCGCCGGCTTGTTAGTGCACCGATCGACCCACAAGCCATCATCCTCATCGCCCCTGGGGATCTCACTTTCCTGTGGCTGGTACACGTTCCACGGCTGCGTCGACATGTCAACAGTGGACTTTGATGATCGGCCATAGAAGGATATTCCTGCAATGATCTGGTTGACTGGGAACTTTGCAGCGGTCCAGCTGTCAATAGCAGAAATGAGAGAGTACTGCGCCCCACGGCCATACTCGTAATTGAGCGGAGAGTTGGGCCCAGTTGTGCTGCTATGTGGACTGTTGACGTCATAGGACAGGATATTGATGTAGTCGACCCACTTTGCGTACTCCGACACATCACTGAGTGGGCCGTTGGGACCGGCAAACGGGCTCATACCCACGCCAAGGGCAATGACCTTTTTGCTGTCTGGTCCAAATGAATAATTTAGTGCTTGGCGCAGCTCGCGCACTAAAATTAGCAGATTAGAGGCGTCGTTTTGTAAGTCAGCCTTGTTGCACTCGCTGCCAACCCAGTCAATGTCCACGCCGTCAAGGCGGCTATCCCGGATATAGCTTACAATGGTGCTAATCATCCGGTTGCGGTTGTCAGAGTTTTTAAGCACGTCTGATACGTGTATCGAGCCCAAGTAGCCGCCCACTGCCAAGATTGCGCGCGAGCCGGCTTTGTGCACCTTGTCAGAAAACTCGCCAATGTCGTAGCTGGCTTCAAAAGTGAATGACCCGTTGGCCTGAGGCTCCGCGTATGCAAGATTGATGTGCGTAAACTTTGAAACGTCCACACTGTTTAGATCCTTCCAGCCGGGTGCATAACCAGCAATTATGCTCCCTGAAACCAACGCTGCACTGGCCAGCACTGTGCTATACCGTGATGCGCATAAAACTCGCATTGTTTATAAGGATATTGAAATTGTTTAAATTATAGGTGGAAAGGCGAGGAATTATCAAAATAATATTTCAAAGGCAAGATTATAGAGCAGGTTATAATATGTGTCAAAAAGTATGATACTAAACAAGGAATAAAATGAACACCTAACCGATCATCATTGTCCTTGTTGCATGCATTATATTGTGCCAGTGCTGTACTTTATTTTTTCCGAATGCCAGCATGCAGCTTACTACTTTATATTTTAAGGTACAAACCAAAACAACTGCCGAGGTTAATTTACCCAATAAAGCCTTGCATGCGTGTTGCTTCGTTTTTTTACTTGAAGCCTGGATGTCATAAAAAAGGGGTCAGCAGTAATAGCTGTATATTTTGTCGTGCACGCTTTGTCAAGGGAGGGAGCACTAATTGAAAAACGCTTTTCCCAAACAAACAAGCGCTATAGTGCGTCTTGGCCCACGTTTTCAAATTTAATCATTTAATAATGTATTCACTCAGCATGTGTGTATACGATAATTTTGAATGAGCTGCTTTTTTTAAAACCTTTCGCGTGATTCATGGTCTTGGTTTGCTTTTATTAATGAGTACATAAAAAAAGGGCGCCCACCATCATTATTAATCACTCATGCAGTAAAAATCAACAATTAGTTCACTTGTCACGCCATCTTGTGCAGTTACTTTATATAAAAGGAAAAACGTGGACATTGTATATATTTGCGCGTTTTTATAAAAAGAAAAGTGGAATGTGACACTAATACAAAGCCGCTCGTAAAGTTTTTAAATGCAGCAGCCATACCCAAAGAAAAATTGTAAAAAAAGAGTATTTAGGTAAAGAAAAAAAGAAAAAAGTATGTGCACTGCTTCAGCAGTTGTAAAACACAAATCAACAAAATGCGACATATAAATTGTGAAATAAGCTAATTCCCTGTTTTCACATTTAAATTTTTTTATCCCCATCTAATTATTTTTTGCAATTTTTAATCGTCCTAAACCTACAGTTTGCATTATTATTTATTACACAGTATCCACAGTTTACATTTTTACAGATACAGGTTATCTATACATTCAAGTGCTTGTTAAACCCCTATTGCAACCTTAATTTTGACCTTGGTCACTTATTTACTCTCTCGGTAAGCTTCAACACCAAGTCATGAGGTTTAACATGGTCCTCAGTGCTGCAATAGCAGTTATGAGTACGGCCACAACCGTTGTAGCACAAGGTTATATCATTGGCTACTATCCATCATGGCAAGCCACAAACATTGTCGGATTGGACTTTTCCAAGTATACACACATTAATATGGCATTCGGCATTCCCAACGATGATGGTTCCATTGCCTACGATGGCATAGCAACACTCGAAAGTGATGTTGCTGCCATCCAAGCCAAGAACACCAAGGCTCTTTTATCTGTCGGCGGCTGGTCAGGCTCCTCCAAGATATCTACTATTCTCAAGGACAATACTATACGCTCTACTTTTCTAAACGCCATGGTAGACTTTATTAAGACATATAATCTTGACGGCATCGATATTGACTGGGAGTATCCAGGCCGCCTGGGCAATGCGTGTAATGCTTTTGACGAGGTGAACGACACTCCGAACTTTCTTACCTTCCTGCAAGATCTGCGTGCCGAGCTTGATTCTCAGTTTGGCGACCGCACCAAGCTAATCACCATGGCTGTCTATGTGGAACCATTCCACATCAATGGCGTACCGTCCGATGTTACCGAGTTTGCCAAGGTTGTAGACTTTGCCAATCTCATGCAGTACGACATCAACGGCGCTTGGAACCCAGAGACTGGTCCCAATGGACCTTTTGACTTTGAGCAAGGCAAAGGCACACCCTTTTCGTTTGTCTCCGCCATTGACGCATGGACAGGTAATGGTTGGCCTGCAAATCAGCTGACTGGTGGTGTTGCATTCTACGGAAGATCGACAACAGCTACAGTCGACATGACCCTGGACCCAGAGAACCAATACCAGGCGCAGTCCAAAGTGGTGCCATTGGGTGATTCTGATGACGCTGAATGGTTGGATGTTTGTGCCGGGGCTACTTCAGTCAGTGGCAATTGGAAGTGGAAGAACCTGCGGAGCCAGGGTGTTCTTACCGACCCCGAAACTGCTGCTTTGCCATGGGTACGCCACTGGGATCCAATCTCCCAGACACCATGGCTGTTCAACCCAGAGACAAAGGTTTTTATTTCATATGATGACCCCAAGAGCATCAAGATTAAGATGGACTATGCCCAGTCCAAGGGACTTGCTGGCCTTATGCTATGGTCGATGGAAATGGACTACAAAGGCGAGCTTGTCGACTTGCTGAATACTTGGGTAGAAGGCAGTGGAGCTAAGTCCGATATAAAATCCAATTCCTCAGCTAACAGTATTGCTAGTCAAATATCTTCAGCAAACACTAGTTCAGCAGTTGGGGCACAAAGCACTGCTAGTCAAAAATCTTCAGCAAATAACAAAACTAGTTCAATGGTTCCGACAACAAGTGGTGATGATATAGCGGCTCCAAAAGATACCAATGCAAACGTAAAAGCCAATTCAATTGTTGATAACGTTTGCTCAACAGAGGGCGAGTACAAGTGCGATGATTCTAATGGTGAGAGCTCCACGTACTATATTTGCATTTACTCCAAGTGGTTGCAGCTCTCATGTGGCTGTGGAAAAGTGTGTCAAATGGACTCGGGAAATTTAACCTGTGGCTAACCAAGCATCAATATTGATATGCTTTTAGCTTGTTTATTTTCCTTTTTTATTGAAAACAATAAATTGGAGTAATCTTTTTATAGCACGTTCAATACATAATGTTTACTGTTTGAATGGAGATTGAATATTATTATGGAGCGAATTAAGTAAAAAAAACAAACAAAAAACATTGAACGAGTACCCAAACAACACCCCTTACAGGGACCAATTATGGACCTATGGGCCTGGGCAAGTTATTTCAAAAAATATATCTTGCCTCAGCGATGCGAATGGCAGGTCCAGGACTGCCTTGCAGCTGTTCCTCCCCCATTCACTCACCAAAGTTAAATCTCTAGAGGTGGGCGAGGTCAAAGGCAGCCCCACTGGTAATAACCCTTATCTCCAGACCCATGGTGACAAGTACCACCAGTCTGAAGTCCAAGAGGTTATCTCCTCATTGCCATGCTATAGGGAGGTATGGCTGCTGTCCTCGCACCTCTGCTACGATCTGTTGTCTGTGACTGTCACAGCCACCAACACCTCCTCTTAGGCAGAATCCTTGACTATTCTCCCCTAGAAGTCCTGTTGGCCATTTTTCTTCTTCCAGTGGTTGTATATAAACTCAGTCTTCTCTGTGATCTGTCTCTGGGCGCTGATCTCACTTGCTGTTGGTCATGTGAACTCCTTGTATCTGAACTGCTCACTGTGGCCATAATTGGTCTCTTCAGCCATGGATTTCTTGATGTTCAGCGCCCACTCCTCCAAAAGCAGAATTAACAGGGACAATTTGAGTACATAGGCACACATGGCCATCTGCGAGTTGGAGCCCCATCTTTTTTCTAGCTCCAGTGTTGATGGTGGGAGGACTGTGGACCTGTGATACAAGAAATTGCGGCTTGTCTCTGGCGATTGATTAATGAATCAATCGCCAGTTAATTCCCTACTTGGACATGCGGGAATTCATATGCACATATAAATACTAATGAATATGAACAGTGGAGGCTGTTCATCTCTCAGCTTTCTTTTAGTTCATTCAGTTCAAATATATATTTTTAACATAACAGGACCTGTGCTCACAGACCATCATGTATCCCCAGGTCTCTAGCTGTCTGCAGCCTCAAGGACATCATTGCATTTCTGTCTCTGGGTATGCACCCCTGTACCAGTTTGTCTGCCGCTGCATCACTGGGGCTAAGCTGTGAGCCAGGTTGGTCATGAACAAGCAGTGGTTGTGTTCCTGCTGGTTGGTGATCCTGTGGCTGTTCTACAAGACCCATTTTCCTGATCTGTCTCTAGCCATGCTGGTCGCCCGAGCCAGATAGCACATCTGTCGTCATTCCAAGCTGTATTTTTCCTCCAGGGGTAATGGAGTTGTTGTGCTGGTAATGGGATTGATATCAGGTAGTGGCTGTTCTAGTGATGTTGTCGGCCTGGTTACTGGTGGCTGCGGCTGCAGTTGCAGTTGCTGTAGTGGCAGTGGCAGTGGTGGTAATTATGTGGCTGCTGTGCCTGTGGTTGAAGTTGTAGCTGTTTCTATTGGGGGTGTTGAGAGAGAGAGTTGAAGGAGATAATGTGAGCCTGGCCCTGGGCGCTGTTGGCAGCTCACCGGGTGCTGCATTCTGGGCTTCTGCAAGTTGCTGTGCTGCTTGTGGGTCAAGCGGGTGTGGCCTCTGTGCTTGAGCAGACTGTCATTTGTGCGTGCACCAGGTGGCCCATAAATAGGTTCCTGACGCAGTTCTCACCCTGGCGGCAGATGAGTCTCCCTGCTGTTATTGGGGCTAGCTGGTTGCCTACACAGAGTCTGAATTGCTTTGGATTATTTTTCCTCCACCAGTCTGGCCACCCAGGGGGCCAGACTGTTGTGCACTCTCTCTACCACTTGGTCCGCCTTCTCATTGTCAGGGATGCCACTTTGGCCCATTACCCAGACGATATGCGTGTTTGCCATTTGGTTCTGGAACCACAGGCACACATGCATAGCTAAGAATGCAATGTTTTACCTTTGATGTTTGTGCTGTACATCCTTCTTGTCCAGTAGTTCCTCTGGCAATTTCATCACTACCTGCAAGCCAGTGAAGATTGCGACCCTCTTCTCCCGAGGCACTATGGCCACTGCTGCAGCAAGTGTCAGGAGCTCCATGGTAGTTGACGAGAATGGTCCCTCAGTGGCCCTGTCTGATATAACAGATTTTGAGTGTCCACCTCCAGTTGTGGTCTAGGATATAATTGCCATAAAGGAAATCAGCTGGTCGGGGATGGTGGTGTATGAGCTGTCAGAGTACATTGCAATTCCCTGTGCCCAGCGCATGTCCTTGAGGTGTGCTCTTGACTGGAACTTTTCTTGTATCTTTGTGTTGAAATTCCAGTATGCTGATGTTGCCTCTGCTGTTGTCCTCGCATGTTTACAGTGCCTATGGACTGGCTGTGAATTGCCGGTTATAGGCGCTGTACTTCTTGTTGATATTATGGTGTTCCACACACCCATCGCACTTCTCAATATCTTGCAAACCATATTTGACATGGGACAGGTTGACTATTGGTACTTCTGCTGCTGTGCGTCAGTCTGAGTTTTTCTGCCTGAGACTGTTCTCAATGCGACGCTACCATCTTGCTATGCCTACCAATCTCCCTTTGGCACTGTCATATGGCTTGAGCTTAAACAGGTAAATGTCGTATATAATCCGGCACTACAGCTGCTTATTAAATATCTACTTACAAAAGTATTTCTTTGGCAGTTTATTGAAGGCCAAGGTAATACACACGTCCGTTAGGTCATGGGGGTTGTGAAATCCTGATATTTATTGCATGGTGATGGATAATGCCAGCGATGTACGAAGGCCAGGCCTTGCCAACTTTGGTGTAACTGGGCTCTTTAAACTGCATGTTGGCAGCAACTTGCTTGTCTGTCCACACACAATTCCGGCTAAGGCTGCGTTCATTATAAAAGCCCTAAAGTGTTGGAATATAGGACGTTCTATGAACGTGTAGATAAAGTATAATTCTATAAAGTATATTTAATAACTAAAGTGCTATGCACGGTGAAAGGTGAAGAAAAGAGAGCATATTGCTCTGGTCACTGTGTGACTTATTGTTTATGTGGCCAAACAGCCAAGACTGGTCAATCAGTTGATCGCCATCAACCAATATAAAGTTGAATTATTATAAGTTTATAAACATTATCTATTAATAATGGCTACACCCACTCAGAATTACATGCTCATTAGCACTGCATAATTATTTAAAAGACAGTTGATTAGTTTAGCTTTTTTTGTAGCTAAAGATAAAATGTCACATACTAATTTTTCAAATAGTCACATGTAGTTTGTGATTCATTTTACAATAAACACATGCCTTCTTTTTACAATTAAAATGTTTATGATCATTCATCATTTATACCAATACACATGATAATTGTTGAAAACTTATTACCTATAAAACAAAGTTGTTTTTTAAACGCAAAACCAATTTGTTATATAGTTATATCGTCGCAAGATGGCAAAAAAATTTACATCGAAAAAATACCCGCGTTAAAATGGAGTATAAATAACTGAGGAATATTCCAATGCTCGTTATCAAACAATTCTTATCATTATTTTCCACACGTATTTTTGTCTACATAATAGGTTTATATTTAGCATATGTATTGGCTATCTTATTTTTATATCTCATTCCAATCGATTTAAAAATCGCATGCACATCTTAATTTTTAATAAAACCTCTACGCTTTCAGCTTAGTTTATACATCAAGGCATGAAGTTTAACATGGTCCTCAGTGCTGCAATGACAGTTATGAGTACGGTCACGTCAGTTGTGGGCGCAGGCATTAAACTTGGCTACTATCCATCATGGCAAGCCACAAACATTGTCGGATTGGACTTTTCCAAGTATACACACATTAATATGGCATTCGGCATTCCCAACGATGATGGTTCCATTGCCTACAATGGCATAGCAACACTCGAAGGTGATGTTGCTGCCATCCAAGCCAAGAACACCAAGGCTCTTTTATCTGTCGGCGGCTGGTCAGGCTCCTCCAAGATATCTACTATTCTCAAGGACAATACTATACGCTCTACTTTTCTAAACGCCATGGTAGACTTTATTAAGACATATAATCTTGACGGCATCGATATTGACTGGGAGTATCCAGGCCGCCTGGGCAATGCGTGTAATGCTTTTGACGAGGTGAACGACACTCCGAACTTTCTTACCTTCCTGCAAGATCTGCGTGCCGAGCTTGATTCTCAGTTTGGCGACCGCACCAAGCTAATCACCATGGCTGTCTATGTGGAACCATTCCACATCAATGGCGTACCGTCCGATGTTACCGAGTTTGCCAAGGTTGTAGACTTTGCCAATCTCATGCAGTACGACATCAACGGTGCTTGGAACCCAGAGACTGGTCCCAATGGACCTTTTGACTTTGAGCAAGGCAAAGGCACACCCTTTTCGTTTGTCTCCGCCATTGATGCATGGACAGGTAATGGTTGGCCTGCAAATCAGCTGACTGGTGGTGTTGCATTCTACGGAAGATCGACAACAGCTACAGTCGACATGACCCTGGACCCAGAGAACCAATACCAGGCGCAGTCCAAAGTGGTGCCATTGGGTGATTCTGATGACGCTGAATGGTTGGATGTTTGTGCCGGGGCTACTTCAGTCAGTGGCAATTGGAAGTGGAAGAACCTGCGGAGCCAGGGTGTTCTTACCGACCCCGAAACTGCTGCTTTGCCATGGGTACGCCACTGGGATCCAATCTCCCAGACACCATGGCTGTTCAACCCAGAGACAAAGGTTTTTATTTCATATGATGACCCCAAGAGCATCAAGATTAAGATGGACTATGCCCAGTCCAAGGGACTTGCTGGCCTTATGCTATGGTCGATGGAAATGGACTACAAAGGCGAGCTTGTCGACTTGCTGAATACTTGGGTAGAAGGCAGTGGAGCTAAGTCCAATATAAAATCCAATTCCTCAGCTAACAGTATTTCTAGTCAAATATCTTCAGCAAACACTAGTTCAGCAGTTGGGGCACAAAGCACCGCTAGTCGAATATCTTCAGCAGACAACAACGACAACGAAGACGACAATGACGATAACGATGACAATGACGATGAAAACGACGATGAAAACGACGACGACGACGACGACGGCGACGATAACGATGAGAACGATGACAACGATGACGACGATGACGACGACAATGACGATGACAATGATGATGACGACGACGACGACAATGACGACGACGACGGCGATGACGACGACGACGACAATGACGACGACGACGGCGATGACGACGACGACGACGACGGCGACGATAACGATGAGAACGACGACGATGACGACGATGACGACGATGACGACAATGACGATGACAATGACGATGACGACGACGATGACGACGACGACGACGACGGCGACGATAACGATGAGAACGACGACGACGACGACAATGACGATGACAATGACGATGACGACGACGATGACGACGACGACGACGACGACGACGGCGACGATAACGATGAGAACGATGACGACAATGACGACGACGACGGCGATGACGACAATGACGATGACAATGACGATGACGACGGCGACGATAACGATGAGAACGACGACGACGGCGACGATAACGATGAGAACGACGACGATGACGACGATGACGACGACGGCGACGATAACGATGAGAACGATGACGACAATGACGACGACGACGGCGATGACGACGATGACGACGACGACGACGACAATGACGATGACAATGACGATGACGACAATGACGACGACAATGGCGATGACAATGACGATGACGACGGCGACGATAACGATGAGAACGACGACGACGGCGACGATAACGATGAGAACGACGACGATGACGACGACGACGACGACGGCGACGATAACGACGACGATGTGACGATGACGATGATGATGATGAACGACGACGCCAATGACGACAACGACGACGTATATGTTCAGTGGATAGTGAGTTCAAGTGTGAGGATGATGAAATCCAAAGTTCTACTTATTATGTGTGCAATCTTGGCAAGTGGATAGCATGCACATGTGACATAGATACAGTTTGCCTAATGAACAATTGTACTTTATCTTGTGCCGTCCCTGGACCATGAGCTTTAATTATTTATATTAATTATTTGACATTACCAATATATGTAGTGTGCTTGGTTTTTGTATTGAGCTTTTAATTTAATATATTCATTATTCGTTTTATTTTGATCATCCCGTTTGCCAAATGTTTAAGTGGAATACTGAAGTATCATCATTTTGAATGGAATGTGACAAAAATTATTGGCTAACGGCAGCCAACTTGTTAATTTACTTTTAATAGCGAATATATGAGTATGAGCTTAGTGAAGATGGAATTAATCACACCACGGATATGTGTCATTTCGAATAAATTTGTATGCACATCACCTTATTTGCACAATCTGTTACAAAGCGGTATAACGTAATTTAGAATCTTTATTTTATCCGAAGAGACCATTTCTCGACTTCCTGACAGCCGCATCTATGTTCTTGTTGAAACACAAGATATACCACAACAATACTTGATTAGCAATGTTCTGATTGCCACGCGCGTAGTCATAGTCTTAGCAAGGAAACCTTGTGCCCAACTATGACAAATCTGATAATTTAATTTAAGCAGTTATTAGGAAAAGCTGTTCTGTCATGCCATGATGTTTTCTACATAATAAAAAACCAAGCGTTTATTTACTTTCAATTAATTTTTTGTCTTTATACAAATGTGTGCATTGTAGAAAAAGAGAAAATATTAGCACCATTTTTTTGAAAGCACATCTAATTATGCCAATGCAAAAATTGTGAAGGATTATTTCTGAACACATTGTAATAAGGGTGACTTTATAAGAATTATTATGTTATATTTTTCAAGACAAAGTTATTTGGAAACAGTTGGATGAAAAATAAAAAATAATGAATGAGAAACCAAAAGGAAGCAATTGGTAAAAACGAAGGGTAATTGCAGGTTTCCTTCCGTTAATACTTTTTATAATAAAGTTTCTCAACGCCGAGTGGTTGGATGTTTGTGCCGGGGTTACTTCAATCAGTGGCAATTGGAAGTGGAAGAACCTGCGGAGCCAGGGTGTTCTTACCGACCCTGAAACTGCTGCTTTGCCATGGGTACGCCACTGGGATCCAATCTCCCAGACACCATGGCTGTTCAACCCAGAGACAAAGGTTTTTATTTCATATGATGACCCCAAGAGCATCAAGATTAAGATGGACTATGCCCAGTCCAAGGGACTTGCTAGCATCATGTCATGGTCAATGGAAAAGGACTACAACGATGAACTACTTGATTTGTTAAATAGCTAAAATGGTGATTAATTAACCAAACCTACCACCGCGTCTAGCTCATTAGCTAATGATACAAACGATAAAATCTTTTCAAATAATATAATCAACGATTCTGCCTCTTTAACCGAAGACAGCAATCAACTTTGCAGTATTTCTATTACAATTAATAATTTTGCAGCTAATGCTAACAGCATTGCGACCAGTGTAATGGTTAAAGGCACTTGCTCAATTGAAGGCGAGTACAAATGCAATGATTCGTGTGAAGAAAGTGCCACATACTATTTTTGCAATCATGGAAATTGGGCGCAATTTTCATGTGAATCTGGAACTGTTTGTCGGATAAACTCTGGCACAATGAGCTGTGGCTGGCCAAGCGTGTAAACCATTAATATATTAATAATTTTGTTTACTAGTTTATCAAGCGTACTCTTTTTTAAAAGTCATATCTATGCATGGATATTAAAGTGTACGTTATTTTCATTTAAAATCTTGATGCGCTATTTTTATTAATAATTTCAGTTTATGTTTATATAATTTATTATATACATTTAATTAAACATGTATAATTCTGCAAACAGGGTGCATGGAAGAATAGTAATTTATTTGCCATCAGGCTTGAATATCCGGGTGGCGTTAGAATAACGGGATAGTAGGAATATTAAATGCAGGTTATTATTTTATTCAAGCTTGTAATTACTATTGTTTTATTGTTTTATTCCATATATAAACTGATGGCAGACAAGTAAAAATAATTTCTAACCTTTTTTCTAATATTTTTGTCCAAGCTATTTTTAAACTTGATAATGTTATAGTAAGAGGGGGGTGTGAGGAGCACTAGTTGTCTAGTGGTAAAAGTTAGGGGTGATTTTATAAAAGGTTTTATTACTGATGTTTCTAAAGTACTACTAGGGGCCAGCCTCATCTTATATATGTTCCCAGTCGCCTTTGTCGTGCACATTGTCCATTGTGCGCTCCGTTGGTGAGAACTGGATCTTCTGCGAGTAGACCGGTATCTTGGCAAGTCGATGTTGTGGTTTTCGTGCGTGTACGCTTATGCGTGTGCATTACAGGATGGGGGGCATGTTTGGGCATCAGTGTGATGCCTCCCTGATTTGCACCTGCATTATCCAATTAGCGTCCTATCGATCAGCGCGCAGGTGGGAACTTGTTTCGCGGTTCTCGACCTCAACATCTGCTTCCATATCTTCAGTCTGCGCAACAAAAACGTCAAGACCAGTGTCGCCAGCGGCGGTCTCATTCTGCTCGTGGAATACGTCGGACCTTAGCCGCCTGGCTCGGCTCGGGGGGGAGGGTGACTGGTCATATATGGGCAGTGCCTCCCGGCCATCCGGGTGGTGCTGCACGTCCTCCGAGCCTGCCTCCGTGAGCGCTCGACTTCTCTTGACCGGCCGGCCGGGCACGATCTCAGCTGTCGGCAGAGCCGGTTTCCTGGTCAGCAGTGCACCCGCGGGCCGTGTCACGATCACCTGATCGTAGGCCCGCGTGTGTCCCATGACTTGAGCGTCCTCGCCTTCTGGGGCTGTGCTGCCGTCCTCGTCGGAAACGAGAGCCCCGCCAGCCACATCTTCGCTATCGTCTCGGCTGTCGTTCACGTATTCTTCTTCTTCCTCTTCTTCACTCTCAGTGTCATGCTCATCCACATATGGCTCTTCAGCGGCTCTTGCAAGCAGTCCCTCGTAGGGCCCGGTACTGTCGCCGTCGCCATCATCCTCCATTTCGGATACGTCCTCAGCGACCACTTGGGCTGTTGGGACCTCTAGTCTGCCTGCTGGCTGGTGGCGGATCTCTGTCAGGAAGGATCTTGCTTCGCTGTTGTCCATGCTGTCCGGCGAGCCCGGCGACTGTGGGGGTGGTGTGAATGGTCCCACCCTAATGTGTGCGGGCTCCAAAGCGACTTGAGGGGCATCCTCCTCTTCCTCTTCGAGTGTGGTTGGGTGCCAGGGCGCGAATATCCTGGGGTGGGCCTGGCCCATGAACTGTACATGTGACTCGGGCGGGGAACCAACCGCCGGCGTCTCCGGCCATGAGTAGCCCGGGTCCGACGGGAGGGATATCAGCATTTGGGCCCTAGCTTCGGGCATTTGAGCGTATGCTCTTGGGCGCGGTGCCGACGGCCCTGGGCTGCCCCCGCCGAGGCCCGTGCCGCCGTCCCCGTACTCGCTGGTCGCCCACTCTGAGTCCGTCCACTCTGAGCCTGATGGCTCTGATCTGCGGGCGATCTCCGCGATCCGTTCTGAGGCTCCATGGTGGTACCGCGTGATCGCGTCGCCTGGTACAATGCGATGGAAGGGCTTGCCGTCAGCATAGGCCAGGTGGTAGGAGGTCTTGTGCCGCGACACGACTCGGAACGGACCCAGGCGGCGTGCAAACTGATCTGCCACTGAGCTGGCCTTGGGGAGTGCACGGCAGGTCACCCACTCACCCGGCTCAAACCAGATGGGGTCGATGCCTCTGTTGTCCCTGGCGTTGGCACGCTGGCGGACCATTTTGCGGTGCTCAGCTGCTTGCTCACGTATCATCTCGGTGATCTCCTCCTCACTGGGGGGGCTCTCACCCTCAGGGAACTGGGCGTATGCTGTCGCTACACGCACCGCAGGCTCGCCGAAGAAAACTGCCGCCGGGGTGTTGGCGATGGCCTCCGAGCGCGTACAGGCGTGTGCAGCTACAATGCGCGGGATGTGCTGCGTCCAGCCCTCCTCGTCCGGCTGATCGGTGAAACAGCATCGCAATGACTGCTTGAATTTCTTGACTGCGGCCTCAGCCAAGTCAGACTGAGCATGGTACTGGGCGGTTGTGATGTGCGTCACGCCCTCCCTGCTCAGGAAGTCCTCAAAGTCATGGGACACGAGCTGCGGGCCGTTGTCCGACGTGAGATATTTTGGCTTTCCGTAGGTGCCAAACCACTCGCTCTCAAGGACATCGGTGAGTGTTGCTGTTGTTGTGTCGTCCACTGCATAGATCTGCATGAACCCGCTCGCACTGTCAACTGCTACTAACGCATCCTGAGGTGCTTCTCCTCTGTCCCCAATGTGTAGCAAGTCGATGTAGACATGTTCGAGCGGCTTTGCAATGTACGACATGATCTTGGGTGTGTGTGACTTTTTCTGGATCGCTGTCATCTGGCAGGTGTGACAGCACTTTGTCAGACTTTCTACCACTGTGCCCAGGCCCGGACATGTAATCAGCTCGCGCACGAAGTCGAGGGTCCGCTTGTACCCAGCGTGTGCCAGGGCCTGGTGTGCCTTGCGTACAAAGTCTCGCGCCGCCTCACGCGTCAGTATGGGCACCCACATGCCTACTGGCCCGGGCGTGTCACTGGGGGCCAGAGCGTACAATCGCCCGTCACGCAAGGCCTTCTTGCTGACGACATTGTATTCGGGAGTTGTCGGACCGTTGAGTGCCTCGCGTTGTTTGCACAGCTTGATCCAGGACTGGATCTCAGCATCGTCATCCTGGCAGTGCAGAAAGTCCGCGACATTCGGTAAGTCCTCTAGCGCAGACGCGATTCTTGCGAACTGCTGGCTCATGGATGCCGGTGTCGGCGCCACGGACAGGGTAGTAGCTGGGTCGGGTGCAGGCATAGGGGTCGGCTCGGGCGCAGGGGTAGGGGTAACTGTTGCCCCCTGTACGGCATGCCTCAGTCTGCCGCGCTTGTGCCGGACGGGTGTGTTGAGCGCCACCGGCAATGCCGGCTCCTGCTCGGGTGCCATGTCTGTTGTCTGTGCACTGCGTCTGGGTCTACCGCGCCCACGCCGCGTCGCCACTGGGGGCTCTGCTGCCGGGGATTTGGCCTGTGGTACGTCTGGAGTCACCGTAGCTGCTGCTGGCGCCTCCACTGGCTTACGCCTGGGACGGCCACGCTTGCGAGGCAGGTCTGCTGGGGGTGTGGGTGAAGTTGACGCAGTGATGGTCTGTCCCTCACGCCGTGGCCTGCCGCGCTTACGAGCCCCGCTCACAGGGGGCGTTGTATGGGCCGTCTGCGGCATTGTGGCCTGGCCGAGGACGGGGTTGCTTGCCTTGCGCTGGGGCTTGGTCTGCTGGATGGTCTGCGCTCGGTTGGCTGAGCGTGTACGGGCCGCTATAGTTTGCATGGGGGCAGCGGCGGTCATGGGGTTGTTCCTCATGGTGCCGCCGTTGGGAAGTGCGTCGGGCTCGTCGCCATTGGCATAGACGATTGGGGTTACTGCTGCAAAGGCCCCGATGCAATAGGCCACCCTCTCGCCATTTGATTCGCGTGTGAATTGGTCGCCCTCGAAATCCATGGCGCCAATTGTGTAGACATACTCGCCCCCAACTGTCTCGGTCGCTGGGTTGACAAGGGTGTTTACCTCATCATCATCTACATTGCCCAGTGTCTTTTTCTTTTGCGGGCGCAGGAACTCTTTTGCGCGTGATAGCCAGTCGGCGGTCTGCTGCAGTTCCCCAGGGCGGTGGACGATCATGTGCTTCTTTATGCCAAGCTCGCTGAGGCCAAGCTTGAATTGCGCCAGGGGGTCGGCGTCATTGGTGGTCTTGTGCGCGAACAGCGAGACCACCGTGCCGCAGTCCGTTTCGATCCTCAAGTTTGCACACCCATCAAGGTACGCATAGAAGTGCTTCACAGCCTCGTACACAGCGCACGCCTCGCGCCAGGTTGAGTGTTTCCTCCCTTGCATGCCTCCAAATGCCCGTGAGAAGTAGCATACCGGCGCCAGGTCCTCAGGGTCGTCAGAGCGCTGGGCCAGTAGCACGGCACCCACACCGGCGCCCGCAGCATCAGTGCGCAGTACCAGCGGTGCTCCAGGCGGGGGTATGTAGAGGTGTCGAACGTCGAGCAGTGCCTGCTTAAGCGCATGCCAGGGCTCCTGTAGTGATCTGATGTCGTCTTTCGTCAGCCGCGTCTTGCCCACCATCTGGTAGAAGGGAGCTAGGATGATCTGGATCCATTCCATATGCTCTGCAATTGCGTTAATGCCGCCGCACAGACGCCGGATGCCTGCGACCGTCGTCGGCATCTCCAGTGCTCGCATTGTTTCCACTCGGTGGTCAAAGGCCTGCCATGTCCGGTCGGCGGACCACCGACGCCCCAAGATCTCTACGCCTGTAGTCGCGCACCACAGTGATTTGGACATGTTAATCGTGACATTCGCACGGGCCAGACACCGAGCAAACAGCCCTATATCGTGGATGTGATCAGTCTCATTGCCGGTGGTCGACTTTAGGTAAACATTATCAATGTAGACCATCAGACGTGGCCGCAGCTCTGGCACGCCGGACAGAACATGGGTCAGGAAGGCCTGGGCAATGGCAGGGGATTCGGAGTTTCCCTGCACCATGCGTAGGTTGCGTACCTTGCCTGCGCTGCCCCCGTCATAGGTCCAGAAGTCTGCGACGTCCTCTGCCAGGCGCAGCTGCGTAAAGAACGATGCCATGTCAACTGACGAGATCAGCTTGGCATCACGCAGGAACATAATGCGCTCGACTGGCGTCGGCAGCTGCATTCCAACGCTCAGCATATGTAACGAGTTGTTTGCTGAGTCGTCGAACAGCACACGCCTGTCCGTCGAGTTCGGCTTAACTTTGGAGAACACAGGGACCTGGGCGAATGCAACCGATGGACCGTCTATTCCATACTTGAGCCGGTTGGCAACGAAAGAGTTTCGGGCCTTGTGAGCAGGCTCGCTGAGTGTGTGTTGGACGGTGTACAGGGGGCACGCGTTTGTGCGCATTGGGGGTCGGATGGGCGCATAGGCTGCTGGCGGCGGGCAGCCACTCGGGTACTCACGTAGGGCGCCAGCAGCAGTCATAAGGGTCTTTAGCAGGGATTTGTGGAGCTCGTCCGTAGTGCACTGATCCGTTGTGCGGCTAGCAACATTTTCCGTCGTCACTGCTGGATACAGTGCATCCCACTTGTGGAAGTCGGCATCGCGCGCTTCAACAAAATAGCCAGTTGGTAGGCCTAGTCGTGCCCGCATTGGGCGTGAGACAACTGGTTCCTTGATCGGGGGCGCATCAGGCGGGCCGTCCATTAGTGGGAACATCTGCGGGTCTTGTGCCACCGTGGGGTCTGGCATAGTGTCATAATCCGAGTCGCGTACAGCACGGGGACCATCGGGAAGTTTGTCTGGGTGGTCAGGGGTGCGTTCTGTGCCCTTAAGGCGTCGGCGCATTGCTGGGGTCATGAGGCGGATGCCCAGGCCCTCTTGGGCATGGTTTGACACCAGCAGCTCCCATGGCACCTTCATGTCGACAACGACTGCATCGTCCCAGAACTTTGGGCCACCCTCGACCTGCAGGCAGACGGTGGCCCGCCCAATGCTCTGGTATGCCTTGTCTGACCAGATGGGGAACAGGTCTGGCCTCGAGTTGGTGCGGATACGCAGCTTCAACCGCTTGGCAGCAGCCATGGTGACCAGGCTGACAGCAGCGCCATTGTCGGCTACAGCCATTGCTGGCTTATTATGTGCGCGGAAACCGGGTATTTTCGTAAAATGGCACAGGGCGGCCTGAGTAGAGTTAAACATATTTATTGTCCCAATAGTGTAACTGATACCCAAGCCGCTCAGGCTTTTGGGTCATTGTTGCCATATGAAAGTAGGGTTATCTTGTGGACTGTCTCGAATGCCTTGAGTCGGTCCAGGAGGGTCTCAGCAGTGACATCATTGGGCGCACTTCCTGTACATGCCCAGGAGCGGGTGTCAAGGCCATGTACTAGGCGTGAGATAGTGACTGCAGCATAGTCGCCACCACCCATGGCCTTGTAGAGCCTGCGCGCATAGTTGACCCTGTCCACTGCAGGGATGTTCTTGAAGGCCTTGGCTGGGCCTCCAGCAGCGATGCTGTGTGCCTTGGCCACAAAGTCTGCTTGCGGGATGCATTCAAGGAGCTTCTCAAAGAACTCTTCTGGTGTGTTCACGTCTAGGGTGCCCATGCGTCTGGCAGCTTGTCCGTCAAGCAGCTTTTGGAGTGCTGTGACAATCATTACTGCAGGAGTGCGGGTAAAGATGAAGTTGATTGTCTCTTGGATCCCTGCAATCCACTGCTTGGTTGGATTTCCGATATCTTCGCCATTGAACCGCTTGGCATAGTCTCGGAGCAGGTCCAGCTCCTCTTTGGCAGCCTTGGCTGGGGTCTGGGCAGAGGAGGTGGTAGTCAGCTGGGCAGTAGGGGCAGTAGGGGCAGTGGCAGGAGGTATGGGGTGAATTGCAGTCTGCATTGTCACGTCTGACCTGACGGACATTGTTGTGTTTTTGTTTTGTTTTATGTATGTAAGCGAGTAATAAATTTTGTTATAGTAAGAGGGGGTGTGAGGAGCACTAGTTGTCTAGTGGTAAAAGTTAGGGGTGATTTTATAAAAGGTTTTATTACTGATGTTTCTAAAGTACTACTAGGGGCCAGCCTCATCTTATATATGTTCCCAGTCGCCTTTGTCGTGCACATTGTCCATTGTGCGCTCCGTTGGTGAGAACTGGATCTTCTGCGAGTAGACCGGTATCTTGGCAAGTCGATGTTGTGGTTTTCGTGCGTGTACGCTTATGCGTGTGCATTACAGGATGGGGGGCATGTTTGGGCATCAGTGTGATGCCTCCCTGATTTGCACCTGCATTATCCAATTAGCGTCCTATCGATCAGCGCGCAGGTGGGAACTTGTTTCGCGGTTCTCGACCTCAACATCTGCTTCCATATCTTCAGTCTGCGCAACAATAACTTTATTAAAAATATTAGGACAAGTTTACATTGATTTTTTTACTATGCAAATTATATTATATACTGTTCCACTTTTGACACTAGTCTTGCTTACAATATGCGTGGCAGTGGTGGCCGAGCCCATTGTAGTTGGCTACTATCCGAGCTGGAAACGGGCCAAAATGGAAGGCATTGACTTTAAAAAATACACACACGTCAATATTGCCTTTGGAATCCCGCGCAACGACGGTTCGTTTACATTCGAAGACGAATGGGCGCTGCCGCAAATACTTCAACAAATTCGCTCCAACGGCAATGACAATGCCAAGGCGCTTTTGTCCGTAGGCGGGTGGACCGGGTCCAACCTGTTTTCCGATATTTTAAAAAACAATGACTCGCGCACGAGGTTGCTTAACAGTATGGCGGATTACGTCAAGGATCATGGCTTGGATGGAATAGATATTGACTGGGAGTATCCTGGTCGCCTGGGCAATGCGTGTAATGTGTTTGATGCACAAAATGACACCCCGAATTTTTTAACTTTCTTGCATGATTTGCGCGATAAATTCGATTCGCAGTTTGGTGAGCGAAAGAAGCTTATCACTTTGGCCGTCCGCGTTCAACCGTTTGATACGCCCAGTGGACCGAGCTCCGATGTCAGCGAGTTTGCAAAGTACGTCGATTTTACTAACGTTATGGCATACGATATCGGCGGTCCATGGAATTCTGAAACTGGCGCCAATGCGCCGTTCAATTACGAGCAAGGCAAGGGAACACCGCTTTCATTTGTATCGTCTATTGATGCGTGGACTAATGCCGGTTGGCCGGCAAATCAGCTTGTTGCTGGGCTGGGGTTCTATGGTCGCTCCTCAGTGGCCCTGCAGAATATGATCAAGGATGCGAGCAACCAGTACCAGTCGCAGTCCCACGATGTGCCTCTTGGAGATTCAGAAGACGCACCGTGGTACGACACTTGCGCCAAGACAACGTCAAACTCGGGCACATGGCAGTGGAGGAATCTGCGCAGCCAAGGCGTCCTGGTTAATAAAAATACGGCGGCGGCACCGTGGGTTCGCCAGTGGGATCCTGTCACGCAGACGCCGTGGTTATTTAATCCCGAGACAAAGAGATTCCTGTCGTATGATGATCCTGATAGCATTAAGATCAAGTCGGATTATGCAGCGTCTAGGGGACTTGCGGGTGTGATGATCTGGTCGGCCAATATGGACTTTAACAGTGAGCTAGTTGATGCTGCCAGGTCATTTGGACGTGAAAGTTCTGATGGCAACAGCAGCACAAGTGGGAGCTCATTACCAGCATCTACTAGTTCCAGCCCGGAATCTACTTCCAGCAAACCAAAAAATACCAAGACCAAGACATCCGCAAACACTCAAACCACCACTTCCACTTCCTCTGGCATTACCAGCAGCACTACATCAACAACAAGCGGACAAGCCGAGGAAACTCCCAGCGACAATGGTTTGTTGCCTGGAAAGCCCTGTTCTGATTACGGCGAGTACAGGTGCGTTGATCCCAATGGCAGAAATATGGCGTACTTGGTGTGCATTGGTACTTGGCAGCAAGTTTCCTGCGCCCAGGGTACGGTGTGTCTGAGCCTCAACAAGTCTATTATTTGCGGCTGGCCTACGTTCAAACACTTGATATTTGGCATTGACAGTGCTTTAAACATTTTCTAACCATCGACGTTGTGCTTGATTTTCACAGATATAGTATGAAAACTATGTGTGTGGTGATATCCCGTTTATTTCCGAATGTTTTTTGCATTTTATTATTCAAGTTTATTTTATTCCCCGGTACAATAGAAACAACTAATAGTTAATTAATGAATTGAGCACTCCGACAATTCCCCCTTAATGCGCAGCCAAAAAAACTACAAGCCAATGAATAGCAGTAGTATTAAAAAGCTAATGGCTGACCTACAAGCGTCCCTATTTAAATGAAAATGATTCTCATGAAAATTAAGTTTATTTAGCTGTCACATGAAAACAACAATTACAAAATATCGAAGAAAAGAAGGGAGGGCCAATGTGTGGCAAATGACTTTCATGCTCTCCAATTGACTAAATGCCACCCGTTTTTACTCCCTTCACCCAGTTCATTCCCCCGATTGTCCCAGACGCAATGAGTATGGATATGGTTTTTAGATATGGCTGTATCTGTCACGTGTAATTCTGCAATGGCTGATTTTTTGCCATTCAAAGTTGCTTCAGAGAATCATTCCGTTTATTTACCAGAAAGTTCCAAGAGTTAGTTGGTTAGTCAATTGAATTGGATTGGATTGGATTGGATTGGATTGGATTGGATTGTGTGGCGGATTTTCGAGAACCAATTATGCAATTGGTGAGTCGGATATGTGACTTTTTTTGGCAATACATTTAGGCTACTCTGGCACATCACATGCCAGTGAGCTTGCTCGATTCTGTTGAATATTTGTGAGCTAAAAAACCTGAATAGACAGCGCGTATATGCATATATTGATAGGTGCAAGTGTTGGTAAATGGAAAAGTGGAGGAATGTGGCCTAACGTTTTAGTATATAAATGCCATGTCCCGGAAAGAGAGCCAGTTTACAACATACCCATCTGATTGTATATCGCTAAAACCCCGCCGCTTATCGCTATAATACCTCCTATCAACATTTGTAATCGTGTTTGCATTTGATATTCCTCAATTCTCACCCCATTTTGCAACTTTTTTCTTCTTCATAAGCATCATCATGAAGTTTAACGCAGTCTTCACTGTTTCCTCTCTGGTATTGGCCCTGGTTGCGCCTGTGATCGGCAAGCCAGTAAACATTGGCTACTACCCGTCCTGGAAGAGAGCGCAGATGGCGAACGTGGACTTTTCAAAGTACACGCACATCAATCTGTCTTTCGGCATCCCAACAGCGGAGGGTACCTTTAGCTACGAGGGTGACTGGTTCCTGGCTCAGACAGTGGCAGACATCCACAGCAAGGGTGCCAAGGTTCTTCTTTCGGTCGGCGGATGGACGGGATCCAACTACTTTTCCAACATTGTCAAGAGCGCTTCCACGCGCAGCACAATGGTTACTAGCATGGTTAACTATGTCAAGACGAACAATCTCGACGGAATCGACATTGACTGGGAGTACCCGGGCCGCCTGGGCAACACGTGTAACATTTTTGACACTGCCAACGATACGCCAAACTTTTTGGTGTTTCTCCAGGAGCTTCGCGCGGCCTTTGACAGCACCTTTGGGCCGCGGCAGAAGCTAATCACTCTTGCGGTTCGCGTCGAGCCGTTTGATGTTACTGGCGGGCCTTCGAAGGACATTGCTGCCTTTGCCAAGGTCGTCGATTATGCCAATCTTATGCAGTACGATATCAACGGCGGTTGGAATGCAGAGACCGGGCCCAATGCGCCGTTCAACTTTGAACAGGGCAAAGGTGCGCCCTTGTCGTTCGTCACTGCAATCGATTCGTGGACCGGGGCTGGCTGGCCGGCCGTCCAGCTGACAGCAGGCATTGGATACTATGGGCGGTCGACGACTGCAAAGGTTGATATGACCAAGGACCCTAACAACCAGTACCAGCCGCAAGAGAGTGTGGTCCCACTTGGCGACTCTGAAGATGCCGCGTGGTATGATGCCTGCGCTGGAACGACCTCCAACAGCGGCACGTGGATGTGGAAGCATTTGCGCGACCAGGGCGTGCTAAGCAGCCCCAGCACGGCGGCAGCGCCGTGGGTGCGCCAGTGGGACCCGGTCTCGCAGACGCCGTGGCTGTTCAACCCAACCACCAAGCAGTTCATCTCGTATGACGATCCGCAGAGCATCAAGATAAAGGTCGACTATGCTGCCGCCAAGGGCCTCGGCGGAACCATGGTCTGGTCGATGAACATGGACTATAACGACGAGCTGCTCAGCGTGGTCAACTCCTTTGGCTCGCAGGCGAGGATGGTTGCTACAAGCTCGACGGTCTCCACCTAGGGGCGCTAGACTGGTGCGATCTTGTCCACCCAGTATGCCTTCGAGTTTTTATAACCGTGTAAAGCTCTAGTGTTAGTGTATTAGTTTTTTTGCTAAATTTTGTCTGATAAGATTTAGGCCTTGTACTCCTTGGACAGGAACTTGGCGATGGTCTGCAGCTGGATGTTGCTGGTGCCCTCGTAGATGGCGCCGATCTTGCAGTCGCGGTAGAACTTCTCTGCGGGGAAATCGCGGGTGAAGCCGACGCCTCCCAGCCACTCGACGGCGCGCGACGACGCGCGCTCGGCGACCTGCGACGCGTACAGCTTGGCCATGGCGGCCTCCTTGGCGAACGGCTTGCCCTCCTCCTTCAAGCGCGCAGCGTTGTAGGTCAGCAGGCGCGCGGCCTCGATGTCGACGGCGATCTGCGCGTACTGGTGCTGCATGCCCTGGAAGTCGCCAATGTACGAGCCGAACTGCTTGCGCTGGAAGAGGTACGGCAAGGCGCAGTCGAAGGCGCCCTGGGCCAAGCCCAGCATCTGCGCGGCAATGCCAATGCGGCCCTCATTCAAGATCTCAATGGCAATCTTGTATCCCTTCCCGACCTCGCCCAGGACGTTGGCCGCCGGCACGCGCACGTCGTCGAAGGACAGCTGGCATGTGGACGAGGCACGAATGCCCAGCTTGCGCTCCTTCTTGGCGATCTGCACGCCCATGTCGCGCTCGACAACAAAGCACGTGATGCCCTTATAGCCGAGGCTGGGGTCGACGGTGGCAAAGACCAGGAAGATGTCGGCCTCGGCCGAGTTGGTGATCCACATCTTGGCGCCGTTCAGCACGTAGTGGTCGCCGTCCTTCACAGCGCGGGTCTGCAGGGCAAAGGCGTCGGAGCCGGAGGCAGCCTCGGAAAGGCAGAAGCAGCCGAGCTTGTCCTCGGAAAGCATCGGAAGGTACTTGTCCTTCAGGTGCTGGCCGGCATACGTGCGGAAAACAGTGTTGACGAGCGTGTTGTGGACGTCGCAGAGGACACTGACGGAGGGGTCGACTTTGGCGAGCTCTTCGATGACGAGAATGGCCGAGGTGAAGGACGCTTCGGAGCCGCCGTATTTAGCCGGAGTCTCGACGCTCATAAGGCCGGCTTCGAAGAGGCCTTTGATAATTGAGGGCTCCATTTGCTCGGCCTCGTCCATTTGGGAGACGAGGGGCTGGACGGTTTCGCGTGCGAAGCGGCTGACGGCGTCTTTCATCATTTGCTCGTCTTCGCTGAGCGAGTGCAGAGAGCTTGTGGTCTGAGTGGGGGCGGTTGTGCTGAGAGAGCGGAGGGCGAGGGCGAGAGGCTGCTGAGGGGGCTTCTTGGCGGCCAGGGCGGCGCTGCGGCGGGTGGCAGAAGTGAGAGTGGTGCGAAGAGAGAACATTTTGTTAAATATGTGTTTGATTGATTTGCTTGTAGTCTTGAGCAAGAGAGAAGAGAAAAAGAAAATGGAGAATAATGGAGCTATATTGCGCTTTTATTATCCGAATCGCTATCGCTTCCTTTAAATCCTCCTTTTATTCCCACGAGATTGAAAAATGCCATTTCAAAGCGTCCTCCCTCCCTCCCAAAAGCTTTCGCTGTAGGCTTAAAGAAAATACAAGAAAAGGCGCCTGACCAAACCTTTATTATCTTTTTCCGACTTTTATTAGCCAATATGGAAGAGGGGGGAAGAGGGCGAAGAACAAGAAAAAACGCACAGACGATAATGTGACGGAGACGGAAAAGACGGAAAAGGCGCAAACCCCCGGTAAAATCCTTATTTTCCATTGCGAGATAAGAAAAATAAAGTAAAAAACTGCGTGGAGAGAGAGCATATTTTCTTTATACCACGTGAGTCAATGCAAATCCTCAAAGAGCCTTTGGGCAAAGAACAAAAAAACCCATACACGCTTATATCGTTATTTTCTCAATCTTTCCTTCGTAATCGGATTTGATTTGATTTTTTGCGAGTTATCGAAGCTGAAAGACAAAATAAATCGTTGATAAAGTAGTCCCGCACCCACCACAAGTTGTGAAGACAAACAACAAAATACCTTTGGCACGTGAGATGTATAAAAATGTAAAAAAAAACATATATTATTTTATTTAATATTGAAAACATATTTTTCTTAATTCCCTCATTCCTTCTCCTTGTTATCCTGCTTGATTTTGGCCAGTATCTTTGAGCGACGCATGAAATCCTCATACTCGCATTTCTCATACGAGTGTCTCTCTTCCTCGCATTTCCAGGGCATATACATTGTGCGGTGACGGCATTTGTTCAGCGGAATCAACAGATGCGCGCAATAGTCCCGGTAACGAAGCGGTAAGCGGGCCTCGGCCATTTCTTGTGAGGAAACCTTCATCTCTGGTTCTTTGAACTCTGTCATTGTGAATGAATTTTTATAAAGGAAATGTAATAATAGCTGGGAAAAAAACCACCCCAAATTGAAATTAAAGAAATGAATAAAAATAAAATAAAATAAAAAAGCCGCTCAGCGCAGATAACGGACGCGACAAAATAAATGGAGAGGAGGCAGAAAAATCTAAAAAAATGGGAAATTCCAGATTTGATTTTGCACATGGTGTAAATCAGCAGATTAGATTTATTAAAATACTTTTATTTTATTTTATGATCTTCAAAGCCGAGAATCAGCGGTCAAGTTCTCTCACTTTATTGCGCTTCCACGAATCAGCCGGCAAAACCCTTACATCCTCGTCCGCCGCAGCCCTGACTGCATCCTTGGCGATATTTCTTTCCTGATGTTCATTCTCTATGGCCGGGTTGTCCTCGCTGCTATTGGCAAATACGCTACCATTGTTTATTTGATCGTGAGCATCATTATTGTTGTTGGCATCTTTGTGCTCATGTGTGCTGATTTTGCTGCCGTTGGGAGATGACACTATGCGGTGGTTGTGGCTGTTGTTGTTGTTCTTGGTGAGCGCTCTTTTGGTGATGGATGATGCGTTAAGCGTGAGTATGCGGTGGGCGTTTACCACGTTTCGGGATGAAAAGAAAAGCATGATTTAGATTTGTTATCTTTTTTTACTAGTTATAATTTAATGAGAGAAAAAATATTGAAAATATTGCTGCTTTTCCTCAACAAAAGGAAAGTTCTTTTTATACTTTGTTTCGTACTTTCGGAGTAGGGATTGCGCATTGTGCCAAGGGATGGAGAGACCTCTCCATTGGGCATATTATATATACGTACCACATGGTCATGATACAGCGTGGACGTATCATCATGCATGCCATTATCTCACAGCCACAATGTGAAACGTCACATCCAAATCGATGGATACAAGTTCAATACTGGCTTGATTTTTATGAAACTAATGGGAAAAATTAGCAAGCGATTAGATTATGTGTATTTTTTTATTGGATTTTTCAGGCCAACTTCAAAATTGGTTACAGCAGCATTCTCTCAATCCCATCACAAAGAGTTCTCCAGATATAAAAGCCTGCATTCTTCGTCATCTTGTTTTTTTCTTTGTTTTTTTATTAAACGCCCGCTCAAAATTGCATTGTACTTTTTTATTTTTATTTATTTTATCTCATTCACACATAATCTTTTCTCTTCTTTTTAATTTTTAATTTTAATTTTTCTCAAATGGCCACCACACTGCAGACACTGCCCAAGCAGATACTCGAAAAAATAGTCTACCACTACTACGACCGGCAACTACCCAAATTCCACCCGAAATTTTACAAAGTCTATGAGGATTTCCGGCAACTATCACAGCTCTGCCACAGCCTGCGACAAGTAGCGCGGCCATACACTTACAGAAGGGTAATATTTGAGCGATACAACCTTGCAGTTGAGGGCGTTGAGCCCAATGGACTGACACACGAGGCATTGATGGCTGCGAAGAAACTGTCGCCGGTTACACGGTGGAAATCAAACCACCGGTTGATTGAGAAGCTGGGATTGTTTGAGCAGGTTGAGGAGGTGGTGCTGAGCACGTATGATCGGTATCCGGATCCGAAAGACGTTCTGGAGATGCTAAGGCAGCGTGGATTTAATCGACACATGTATCCGAATGCCACAGTGCTCATTGTGAATTTCAAGTCGGACTATGACCTGGACGACAAGGCGGTGGCAGCAGCTTCAGTGAAAGCAGCTGGAGCCGGAGCCGGAGCCAGCACAGCAGCGGCAGTGGCGGCGGACGTAGAGAGCTGTGGCGAGTGGATCCCCGACCAGGCATTCAGTGACCTGGCACAGTATCTTTTGGCGGCGCTGCCCAGTGTGGATACTCTGTGGATGGACGACAATCGGTGCTCGCGTGTTGGGCCGCGCAGCGCCATGACTCCGTATATTGCAGCGCACTTGGAGAAGCTCAAGCGCATGCATTTGCGGTTCTCCCATATGCCGGCATTTGGAGTCAAGGTGCTGCCGCCGCAGATCACGCATCTGACTATTTCCGTGCACAGCGCGTACGATTATGTTGATATTCCGCGCATCGTTACGCCAGCGCTGCAGTCACTGACGCTGAGCGCGATTCCGATCCACTACTTGTGGGACCGGTTCTGCCAGTCACCTGTGGGAAGCGCCGGCAGCAAAACGCAGCAGCTGGAGACGCCGGGGATCATTGATTTTCCCGAGCTGCGCGAGCTCAACCTGACGTTCCACGTGCCATACCGCACGGTGCCGTCGGGCAAGAGCGAGGAGGACCTAGTGTGGGAGCGGTACAACAAGGAGGGGCCAGAGCCCAAGCCCCCCGTTAGCTACAAGGGCAACCCGCGTCTAAAGACCATCTCGATTAAGGAGCGCACACCCAAGTACACTGTGCTGCGCACGGACACGCGACGACCGCGGTTCCCCAAGCTGCGCCACCTCAACCTGAACATGTACCCGGGCCGCGTACATGAGTTTCTGCGGGACATCCCGACCGAGCAGCTCTTGTCGCTGAGCATTTCCGGCGACCTTGTCGCGTACAAGGCCCTGAGGCTGCGCGGATTCGCGTCCCTAGTTTCTGTGGATATCTCGCACTTCTCGGTGTCGCGCCATAGGCACTCTCCGCACGCCAACCGCCTGCTCGCGCATGTGCTGGCACTGGCATCGCCCAGTCTGCGCACAATGTCCAGCACGATGTCCTCGGATTACCGCCTGGCCCTGCCGCCCCCCGGCCGTATCCTCTGCACGCACCTGCGCAGACTAACCCTGACTGCGCAGATCAGCTACGCGGATGTCCCTGATCTTTTGCGCAGGCTGCCCTTGCTGGAGCACTTTGAACTGCAGCGCGCCCTGCTGGTTACTCCACCGGCTGAGGCGCTGACACCGGAAGGCCTGGCGCGGCATTTTTTGATGTCTGATGATAAGAGCCCAGTGAGTACGAGCGTGATAAAGTTTGCGCCGGATGTGATGTGCCGAAATGCAACAGATGAGCTGGTGTTTTATAATATTTTCATGCTGATTTCGAGGATGCCCTCGCTGTGTGTTTTGAAGATGTTTAGCTTTTACTCGACACATTTCTTTGATGAATTGCTGCCGATGCTGAATATTCCAAGCCTGTTTCCGTTTATTCGCCATTTGATCAAGCTAGAATGCGGTAAGTAAAAACATTTTTCAACTTTGAACTGAGCTGAATTGAAATGATTTGAAACTGATCTGTTGTTACATATTACACTTTTTTGGTTTTGTTTCTGTTGTTTTTCTTAAATAATAATCTTTGCCGCTTTTCATTTTTGTATACGTGTAGTTGATCGGTAGAACAATAAGACATTCGCGCATTTATGATACATGTACTTTTAATATAATTGTTAAAATTGAGAATGACAACTTGTAAAAAAATATTTAAATGTAAAACTCAATTGTGCGTATTCATTCGAAAGTCGCTTTGCTTTTTTGTTTTTGACCCGTTAAAGTCTCACTGTCTTTTCTTTTTCATTTATTTTCTTTTTATTTATTTTTAATGAAGACTGCAAAACCTCAGCTGTTTATTTTTTATCATCATTTCATTACAGACAGCTCTAATAACTATGTCAATGAGATAATTCATGACGCTATTACAAACAAAACCAAAGAAAGATATGCATAATAATGCATATTCGAAAATATTATGTATAATATACATTTCCACACAAAAAATATAAATCCAAAAATAACAACAACAAAAAGAAACTACGCCCACACCTTTTTTTAATAAAATCATTTCTAATTATTCCTTTTATCTTTTTAATTGTTATAAAGCTATGGTTGATGGCGATCAACTGATTACCAGTCTTGGCTGTTAGCCACACAAACAATAAGTCACACAGTGACCAGAGCAATATGCTCTCTTCTCTTCACCTCACACAGTGCATAGCACTTGTTATTAAATAACTTCATAGCATTATACTTTATCTACACGTTCATAGAACGTCCTATATTCCAACACTACACGTTCATAGAACGTTCCTATATTCCAACAGAAGCACTCCAACCCAAATACAAATGCTGCCAACTTACAGCCGCAGCCTCAGCTTGCCACTGATAATCTTGCTACTCGTGCCGACGAGGGATTTTCGAAAGACATTGTGGACCACCTACGTAATGGCTCTGGTATCTGTTTTATCGTGAGTGAAAACGAGGATAACAAAAAAGAACAAACACAAATAAAAAAGTTGATAATAAAAAACTATGCTATACACTTTTGTATGTTTTGAGTAGAAAATAATGTATCAAATGACGCAAACACAAACAGTTAAACTCACTTTTTTCTACAACATTTACACTGGTATTATTTTTGAGTCTTAGTTGCGGCACACAGTCAGTCTTTATTAAATTAAAACTGCAGCATTTTTCGTTCATTAAGTAGAGAAAAATATCAAAGACTTTAACCTGCTCAACATTTATTTCAACGGCACATATCTACATCTTTTCTTGTACTCTTTCTCTCTCTTTCTCTTTCGTTATTTCTATTTTTCTCATTCGACCTTTTGTCTTTCATAAAAAAGAGCAAAAAAGAAAATAGAGAATAAATACATGACGCTCTACTCATTTTTATTTTTAGCGTCGAGGATGTGCTTTTAGTCTGCTCATTAGCTACTGGTACTGTTGGTGGCAGCCTAGTCGTCAAGGCTTCTTGGAAAAAATCTAATGAGAACGAGCGACATTATATAAAGGTACTTTTTTATTTTTGTACTGAACGATTATAGAGAAAAAATAAATAGTGGGGGGGGGGGGAACGAGCAATGCCTCATTTTTTTTATCCCCCGTTGAACACCAACCTATAAAGGACAATGACTGGGCATGCGGTATTTTAGCTCAATTCATTTTTGTACTCAATTTCTGCTTTTTTCTTTCTTTAAATTCAATATTTATCCAATTGTTTTTCATAGTATATATATTTGTTGTAAAAGTGAATATCAAAATAACAACATTTATCTAATCATTCACCCCCTATTAGTATATGCACCCACACATACACACACACACACCAACTCGCACGTATTATCCTAACTACCATGCAAAAGCAAAGTATCTACGCACCCGGATACACCAACCATTTATCTAAAGGCAGCCGTTCGTCATGGACACCCGAAGACGACTACACATTCATCAGTATCTTGCGCAATACACCGCGTGCAATCCCGAAAGCGGACTAGTTCTCAACCACAAATATGTCGACAGCACTATCATCTCTCACGCACAAGCTGTGCTGACACAAAACATGAATTTAGACATAGTGGAGGCGGATTTGGCCAAAAGGTTTCCCAACAAGCGCAAAGAACACAGGTCTAAGGACTGCCTGTCACTGCTTTTGGAACTCAAAGCAAACCTTCCCGAGTTTACTTTCCACCAGCTTAACCATAAACATATCAATATGTGGACTCGCAGTATTGTGCCATTTAGGCTGCTTTATGATTCCGGGATTTTGTTCAAGGGCAAGTCCATATTTCATAAGGACTGTAAGCGGTTTGTCAAATGCATCTTTACGTTTCTGAATTACACCAGGACGCGTGGGTTGATGGAACCGCTGACCAAGGTATTTGCTCGGTTGCCCGGCCAGGGAAATAAGCTGCTCGAGCAATGGCTGTGCGTGATGTTTGAGATACACGATATAAATTTGCCTGGTTCCTATACGGATGCGCATGTAAGATGGCCCAATCCTTCATTAACAGCAAACTGCCCCGGTTTATTACTGAAAAGGAAATCGAGCTCCTCAATGATGAAAACCCAAGTTGGAACTATTGTCTCTGTAATTAATGATTATTTGATGCATATTAATGAGTTTGAGGGTTGTGCCGTGGGGACGATTTCCAAAAAAGAACTCGTTGGTGCGTTAAACCACAAGCCGGGGCGGACCCCAACAATGTGTTTTTTGGCGTTGCGGAAAACCCATCTGTCAATTATAGCGAGTTGGCGGATATAATGCTACCCATCCTTCCAGCACACAAAACCCTGCCTGTCAAACATGCACTAGAAATCAATTCAATATCATCGCCAAGCAAAATGGCGCATCACCCAAGATTTCAAACACACATGTGCGAGTAGGGAGTCGGGCTTGCTTGCGGAGCCAGAGTTGGAGCAGCAAAAAAGAAACCCGCACCAAGACTGGGATATATGACCAATGACGAGCTAAGGCAAATACAAGGGCAGTTTATCGAGCAGAAAAAACGCAGAGAGCAGCAGTACGCTAGAGAGCAAGATGATCTCAAACAAAGACAGGATGCTCGAGAGCAAGAGGCCATGCGCGAGCAGTTTAAATTGAGCAGCCCCGCTTTGAAATTTAATAGCAAAGGCAGTGGCAATAGCAGCAGCGCATATGATCAGTCGTATTTGTCGAATACAGAGTTGAGACAGCAGATGAGAGCACATCCGTATGCCAGGCAGCCAAGAAGTTTTAGCAGTCTCACTACAGTTACGTCCAACAAAAACCTGCTGTTTAAGCTTGCCGACCTGAGGGATTTAGAGCAATCAAAATTAAAAGAGGGTTCTGGCTATAAATACAACGCTCTCAGATCAGCAAGTAACAGCAAAAGTTCGACGGGTTACATGTCGCAACCCCCCCTTCATCTCCAGTTTCCCATGCCAGAACCCGAGGAATTCAGCAACCACGCTGCGTTTACTAATGTGCCTTGTAGTCTACAAAGTAACCAAGGCATGGTATACACTGGCGCAAATGGTTACGCATCTCCAGAACGGATATCCGAGCCACTCGTGTCTGAGTATAATGCGTATTCGATGTTTGAAAAGAATAAGAGCGTTGAGAATAACGCTGTTCTGATCCCCTTATATTGCCCCGATGTACAGCGCAACCGATATCCGATCGCTGCTGGTCAGTTCTAACGACACTGACAATGGCTCGTCTAAAAATATTACTATTCAGCCAGACGTGTTTAACAAACTTGTGGACGAGGTTATGAACACGATGAAACAAATGAGGATGTGGCCCATCAGAGTTTTAATAACAGACATTTGGTGGGGATGTGTTTACTATCAAAGCGGCATTGACGCGCTGCTCGCTGCTACCAGGACCCTTTAAGTGTCATGTACTTTTAATAAATTAATCTATACAACAAATAACAACATATAATTACACATCCAAAAACATGCTCTTGTTGTCATCAATGACCTCTCCCCTCATTTGTTTTATCGTGATTTTCGACCCAAATTAACGACAATAAATTATGCTGAGGTGGATAACTGATAAAAAAGATACTCAGAAATTCATGGCGGATTTGGCCTGCATTGATATATGGTGAACCAGCTCTATCTCAGCAATCCCAGGGTTCGACTCCAAATGCATCTGGCCAAACTTGCGAATCCAGGGCCAATATCCATGCTTAACCGCCAGCCTATGCACGCGCGGCATGCTCAAAAGCATATAACAAATACTCTGCAGCGTCGAGCTGTGCAGCCCATCCCCAACCATATGCAGCTGCAACTCACACACCTACTGCTGCCAATGTATTTGGGTTTCAAGTACCCAAGTTCCACAAACGTAGTTTCCTCGAGCACAGTCTCGCTGGCATCACAGGCGATGCGCTGGACGATGAGCCGGCTGAGCCGCGGCATCTGCGAAACAAGCGTCAGCAATGTTATTGGCGGCACGTACGCGGTGACATTGAGCTCGCGGACGTTCTGCCAGCCCAATACATCCGGCACTGAAACCGGGAATGTCCCCGAGTGCCGCAGCCATGCGCTTTGAACCATTGATTCCGCAGTGAGCATTGTTTTGACAAAGGCAGTGAATCTGCCTTGGGCGCGTTCGGTCAAGTACAGGTGAATATCCAGCGTGTTGAGATTGGCCAAGAGACGCAGATCTATATACCGTACGTGGGCATGCTTTCCAGCCACATACATGCTTTTCAGCGGTGAGTCGAGGAACATTGACCAGGCGTCGGTGTATGTGTAGGGCACGCGGCGGACGGACAGCGTGCAGAGCTTGGGAAATAAAATTCGCCGTGTGTCCGTGCCCATGGTGACCCGCAGGTTTTTTCCGCTTCTCATTGCGTCGTGTCGGTGCATATCGTTGGCCACGTTGTCTTGGCAAAGTCGATGCTCAGCGTGGTAAGTGATGTAAACTCGAGTATGCCTCCTTTATCGCCTTGCCCGATATTGCCACTGCTACTGTTACTGATGTGCTGCTGCTGTTTTTCTTGCTGCCGTTGTTGCTACTTGAAAAAGATTTCCATGAGAAGAATGGCTCGGCCTGGCACAATTTGAGGGTCTGCAGTTGTGCAACAGGCACTGATGCGGCGCAAGCAGCTGCAGGTGGCGCGTTTCGATCTGTAGCACGGTCAGCTGGTTGCTGAATACAGGCCAGCTGGCTACAATCCCGCTGGCTACAATCCCGCTGTCCATAAGCCCCACATTCCACACCGCAACTGCCTGCTGTATCCTTTACTAGGTAAGTGGCCAAACAGCGGTTGTCCATGCTGATATCCCACGCTGAGCTGCTAATCTCTTGAATTCCCGGCAAGTGCCGTAAAATGTACGCTGCTACATTGGTAAATAAGCGCTCCTGTGTGGGTGACAGGCTGGCTGCGTCGGCGAGGCTGCGTCGGATGAGTCACGGCCAGATGAAAGATGGGGAGACTGGAGAAATCGACAAACTCGATGGAGGTGACTTCTTCAGCACCTGTGTTGCAAAGCCTGCGCCCTCAATGGCAGCAACAAAATCCGTGTAGTCCGGTTGGTTTACAAACGTCTGTATCCGTAGCCTGGTTGCCGCTATCGACATGTCCACGCCTTGAAGCATCAGCACGTTTATATTGGTTGCCCATTCTGTGCCAAGCCAAACTGAAAATGCTGCTTCTGGTTTTGTTGTTGCTGCTGCTGCTGTTGCTGATAGTGTGGTTTTCTTCCTGTTAGTCTGGACGACCAGCCACCAGCCATGGGTGTCCGTGACTTTTTTATCTGATTATTCTGCGTGGTCTCCAAAACTTTCTTGGGACGGTACTCCATTATGATCACGAGTGCAATGGTGTGTGCATCAGCTGCCGCCATTTCCGACAAACCGATCCTATTCGGAGTACTTGGGCGTATAAGTGCAGCCTGGGAGACTGACTGACAACCGAAAAGTGGGCAATTTGAAGTATCCGCGCTAAAATCCGTTCGTCAAGGTTGTTGATATGCATTGTCAGTGATATACCCTATTTATCTTTTTTTGTTTTGAGTGGCAGTGTGCGAGTAATAAAAAGAAAGTAGGGGAAAATAGAGAATATTTCGCACTCCTTTGTGTCTTATGTTGTTCTATTATTGCCGTGGCTCTGTGGTTGTGAGGTGTAGATTGAATACCAACGTGTGAGGTAATATACATGTAAGAATAAAATGGTTTATGTGTTAAAAAAAACTCAGATACCAAGCTCTAATGAAGGGTTAATATAAAGCTCAAAAATCTTTGTATATACACAAGTAGGGAAGTGCAAGAAAGGAAAAGTAAACGGAGAAAAATTAAAGAAGATAACAAATAAAAATGGTAACCAAACAATACACAGTAAAAGAAAGCACAAAAAGAATAGAGGCGCTAAGAAAGTAGAAAAAAAGATAGAAACGAACGTCAGCTGGAGTATTGGCCAGCAAAAAAAGGAACCTGCCTCCGCCTTTCCTTCTGTTTGTCTCTTCCCCCCTTCTCCCAATTACACAATGAAATCCGACAACAATAACAAGAAAAGCAAGTTTCAGGTTTGCTTTTTTGTTTGCTCCAGTTGAATTCAAAAAGGGATGCGAAAATGGAGCTCCATCACTTTCCCCTTTTTTCCATCTTTTTTCTATTGTTTAGTAATTTGGTGCTAATTTAGTGACAATCCTCATTGCTTGGGCTCTGTTTATGTGTTCTCCTTTCTTCGGAGAAAACTCAGCGCGTCGCTCAGCAACTGTGTGTGGAATCGACCTGCCTGACCTGACCTGACCTGGCTTGGCTTGGCTTGCGATTGAAATCGATTTACTCAATCTGTATTCGTGGAAAAATACATGACCATCAAATTTATAAAATGCAATAGGCTGAACACACACACCAGCACTACGACCTTGCAAGCGTGAGCAAAATAGACAGAAACCATGTTAAGAAATTGACCCGCACTTGATTTAATTTAGCATGCACAGCAATTTCTGTCATTGTCCTTTTTCACGGAAACCAGTGCTTGAAATAAATTACCATGCAGTGAACACCGTTTGCAGCCTGGCACCAAAAATAGACAATGAACAATAATAACAACAATGCCATATGTATCCTGTCCGATACATCACACATGATCGTAGACAAATCGCACCGTATCTGCCTCTCAAAAAACAAGAAAGAGAAAAGAGAAAAATGGATGCAGTCCGCAAAAGTTGCATTTCACTGTTGATGAAAATAATACCAGACCGCCCTATCTGCTGCAAATCGGACAATTGCATGGTTGATTTTTTTGGGAGCACTTCAACAATTTATCCTTTTTATTAGGCTGATCTACTAAAAAACCCTTTCACTTTTTACAATTTTTTACAGTGTGGCATTTTGCGATGTGCGTTCTCTCGCCCATCTCTGCCCCTCCGCCTCCCTACACAAATATCCAAGCGTCGATCAGGTTTTTGCAGCAATCAACACTGAGCAAATCGCAACACGCACGCGTATTCTAACCGAAAAAATTCGTCGAAGCATTCAACAATGTTAAAAATACTTAAACCATCTATTTTTGAAGTAGAAAGAAATTGAAAATGTCATCAGATATGCTTGCTCTCACGTTGTACGATTTTGGTATAAATACCTGAATTTCTGCTATTATCATCCAACACGCAATACAAAAAAGTGTTGAGCAAGCCAGGCATATTTTCACCTTTGGAAAATCATCGATGTTGATCGTAAATTGGCTTCTTAAAACATAAAGGACTAATAAAATAAGCTATATAAAAATGTGTGCGTTTCGTGTACATGAAAAACCTTACGAAATAAAAAACCTGAAGTGTGCAACCCATGTGAATGGACGTGAGTGTGCAAAGTTTCAAAATACTAATAGAAAGATGCATACACACAAACGGCCAGGAATACACACCAAACAAGCAGATCACCACAAAGGAGTAGCCCTAAAGAAAACAGTAAATAAAACAGTTGTTGACATAATAGTAAAAATAGACTGGCTCCCCCTCGAACTGCTCACTTGTAAATGGCTTTCATATACCGGTTGACCTTTGAAACAGCAATGAAATGCTGGAATTCCCGCCACTCTGTGCACTCGAACTTAAAGTCATAGTGGCTCAGCTGCTGAGCAACCTCGTTAGAGTTTGCCAAATACCGCTGCTTCTCGGCCTCCGCAGCCTCAGCAGGCAGCCAGGTGTAAAAAATAACAACGCTCGTTGACCGCATATTTTTGACAAAGGTCAGTTTGTAGACGGCGTAGCAACAGTTGTATACAGGGAGGAATGATCTCAATGAGGCAAAGTCGTCGTTGTTTGTGTTGGCTGGCGAGTAGACCTCCTTGCTGGTTTTGTCCAGATCAAAGATTGCGTACTTGTATGATGAAGTGTTGTAGAGCTGGGTGTTTGTCACACTAGGACGTCTGCCAAATGTAGGCATGGGAGGCTATAGAAGAGTAACAGTAAAGCAAGGTGATTTGTCGATTGGTTGTGGATTAGTGTTATGGATGCGTGGATTTGTAAATGTCTGCATCCCAAAAATAGGCGCTATTGCATTTTATAAAGTAGCTATGACGGGTGCCTACCATGTGCGGCTCGAGGCTCATCGGCTGGAACTGGAACATTGTTGAATGAATTGTGATATATGTGTGCAAGTGGGGTGTACGTAGGTGTGGATAATAACAAATTAAGAAACTCAATATATTAAGCTTTAACAGTTTTGGCTAGAGAGATGTTTTAAAAGTATTTGTAAAAAATGAAGCGCAGAAAAGAGAAAAGGAACTTTGTAAGTTGGTGCTTTTTCTAAAAAACGAAGTATTCCCGGATGCACAGTTTATAAACGTTTTACAAAAAAAACCGTAAATATCAACCCAATAAAAACTTTGGCAGCTGTTGCTCAGAGAATAAAAACAAAAAACAAGGGATTCATCTGTCTGTGCTTGTAAAATAATAATATACGCAGCGCCACATGCTTGAAAACGATCAATATGCTTGTACCATTGTCCGTCAGCGGTGCCTCATATGATGAGGAGGGGGTGTTAAAAGGGGAGAGGTGGGGGTAATTGTAAGGGGAGGTCAGAGATGGCCAGTTTTGCATATGTCTGCTGCACCCGAGTGCAAACAAGAATACTTGTATACAAATAAAATAAAAATATAATATTGTCCGCATGCAAAGAGTAAATCCAAAATGTATTATTTTAGAAAAAACGGGGTAAAAATAATAAATAATAATTAGGCCAAAAAGAAGGTTCCGTGAAAACAACTTTACAACGCAAAATTGCATTTCTTTGTGTTTTGGGCTACACAAGACACGCACGGAACAAGCGGCCCGCAGTATTTTGCGTTTATTGATGCATCATGCAAATATGTACAAAACGGAGTTACTTGATAGTGTATTTTATTGGCATAAACACAATTGGTTGCTGCTCGGGGAAAGCATAATTAGCTGTTATAAAAATGTAGACAACCATGATCTGTGTATGTGTGCATTGATGAGTCCCACTGGGTAGGGGTTTCCAGGGTCTTTAATTACGCAGATACATCCTAGAACATAAATTCGGATTTGAAAAAAGCAAGTCCCTGCGGCTGCTGAGTGAGGGAGTTTCTTCCCAAGGTCACCTGGATTCCCAACAAAGCGTCAAAAGCGGGATCCTGACATTTCAGATATTTTTGGTGAAAGACAAAAGAACGCCATTCCAATCCATATAGATAAGCCATTCATCAATACTCACCTTGCGCCTGCATATTGTGGTGCCCAACCCACATACCGGATTCTCCTCTTCCCATCTTTAAGGATCAGCACAGACAAGATCATCACTATTGCCATAATACCCATGCCTGACATTGCTGGCTCATATCAAATGCCAACAAGGCCTTTACAGTGCTGCCCACACGGCGCTGCGCCTTGGTGTTGGTAACAAATATTTTATTTGACCAGCACAATATGATTCGGAAGAGTAATGGATATTTCGGCCAAAGTCGGTCGATTTCCAATCTTTCCCAATTCTGCACTTCATATATCGGCGCTCTAATACAGTAAAATTAGGGATCTACCTGTGTCCACTGCACCCATTCCAGCCAGATACTTTTTTACTGGCCCCTTTGCTGAAGATGGAGTGCTGATCATCGAGAATGAGGTTCGTTTTATTTTTACTCGCTACTATGAAAATTTTATTTGTTGTATTCATATTTGTTTTATTGAGGGAAAAATTAAATACCAATAAGACCCAAAGGGAGTATATATCATTCTGCCAACTTGAAAATTGCCCAAAAATGTATGACACGAACGTGCTAAAATGGGCATGTGGTTTTGGCTACTATTCCTCACCTTCCAACAAAGTATCATTGGCCACGCGTTTCATTACTGGTGGTATCTGCCTTTGCTGGTATTAGTGAGTGTATCATGGCGAGCAGAGTAGTCACTAATATATATGTTAAATGGATTGGTGTCTAGATCGTCGGCCAAATTTCTGGCTTGTTTATCTTTTTTAGCCAGCTGAACAGCTCTTTGTTGGTGTGTCCTGTTGTAAAGCTTACAGTTCCATAGATTGCGGAATTTGAACTTTAAATGACAAGTGACACCTGCTTCTGACTAATTTTCTGTTTCAGCTGATTTTTCAGAAAATCCCGACCCAGACAAAGTATTAAGGTTATTTAGAAAACCAAGGGTTTCTCCTTTTCCTTGTGACAAGTTTTTTCATTAAGGTAGTATTGCTTGGTTTTTCTGATTGAATCTTGGAAAATATCGTCTTCCTGCTCAGCTCGCTCCAATCGCTAATTTCAAAAACGCAATCATAAGAGCGCAATTGTCGAGTAAATTCCGGCAGTAGAGTTGTATAGATTGCGCGATCATGTGGCTTGGCAACTTTTGGAAGCCAGGCCCAGGCAATAATGGCGGATTTCTGCAATATACACGGGGCGTATGTAAAAATAAATACACCAAAGCGACATTGAGACTCGGGCAAATCATCGCGCAGTCTGTGTACCTGTCCAGTGTTTAGAATATGCGAAAGGTCGATTGATTTGAGCTCGGCATTTATTTCAAAGACTGCTGCGTTTTTGTCTGCATGTCAAACATTCCCATGTTTACGAGCCGTGCCATGCCGTCAAACTGATATTCCTTGTACTACAAGAGGAAAGAGTAGAAGAGTAATAAGATTCTATCTTTTTTAAATGGCCAAGCAACAATAAAGCAGATGTGGAAGCAGACAACATATAGGAAAATATAATGCGCGGTGCAGTATTGGTGACAAGTGCATATAGTGACGATGTGGCAATATCATTGTAATGGTCATTTATGGATTCTTGACCTCTGCATGCTTGCAAACCCTACTTACCTTGTGCGGAATACCCATTTTGTCGACCATGCTAGATAGGGCGGGCGTGAAAGAGTACTTTGCTAACATCATATATGGCAGGAATAATAAAGTATAAAAAGTATAATACAAGTAGATAATAAATAAAAATAAATATAGAGAATAAAAGCAAGCTTAAAAAACGCGCACTTGATACAAAATTATTTTTACTGATATTATCGCTTGCCATACAGATAATCAAAAAAATAGCGCACGCGTGGTTTTTTATTTTTACTCTTTGCTTTATATAAATAGAGCTCAACAAAAAACCACGCTAATTCATTATAATAAGGGGCTTTGCATCTTTTTTCTTTCCAATACAATGAGCAAAATATTTATTGTCAAAGAGACATGCGACCATGCAACCATGCCTAAATAAATATAAACGATAAAACAAAAATATAAGAAATACAAAGCATCATCATCACCCGCTCGCTGATTACTCAGACTGCCAATCGAGAATGAGTTCAAGTTTTCGTTGCTTGGGATATTTCTCTTTTGATGACAGACAATAGGCATAGGCTAAATTTTGCGCATATTTGTCCCAATTGTCTTTTGTTACTGATCGAATGAACCGAGCAGGAGTACCAAATCCGTTGCTGAAACAGTTGATGATGCGCATGTTTAGGCTTGTCGCAATATCTCTGTTCCAAAAGCCCCGTCTGATTTCAGGCACTGTTTCTCCCGCTGGGTGGGCCGCATTATACATGTGAGGAGCCACGCCAGCTGTAGCCTGTACTGTGCTATCAGTAATGGGGGTACCAATGATTGCAACTGTAATTTGGCCATCTAGCTACGCTTACCAAAAAGCCGTCAAAAAGAGAATTTCAGCTAAATAAGCAAGCTGTCCAGAGATATCTTGCTCGCATTCGGTATCACCCTCGTGTTGTGAGGCAAAACCCATTTGTCACCAAAAACAACCAAAAGTTGCAGTACAGATGGGCAAAAGCACACAAGGAGTGGACCGAATCCAATTGGGAACGGGTTCTTTGGACAGACAAATACAGGCTTAAATGCTCTGACACTAGCCACAGGAGTTTTGTTATCAAGGAATGCAACAACGATATGGAGGCCAAATATATCCAGCTCACTATGAAATATGGTAGTAGATCTGATGGTGTGGGGTGCTTTCCACGCTAATGACAGTTTTTTTGGCTTGTATTGATGGCAATATGAATGGTGCCATGTACGCTCAAATACTGGACAAATATTTGTTGCCCGCTTTGGAGAGTATTAATTCCACAAATGGTATCAGTTATCTTTCAACAGGACAATGACCCTAAACACACAGCCCGTGGGACTTAAAACTGGCTATATAATCACGATATCAACGTCTTACCATGGTTATCACAATTTCTCAATCTCCACCCTATCAAAAACCTTTAGGCTCTGCTGAAAACCCATTTTTTCAGCTATGACAGTCATCCGAAAAACATTGGCAAACTATTCGAGCGAGCACAAATTTATTGGACAAATATTCCAGCTACTACTATAAAAATTTAGCACATTCAATGCCCAAGCGCATAAGAGCAGCTATACACTCATGAAGGCTTCCTGTTTAAAACATACAAAATTTCTATTAGATTCAAAACATTTATTAAAATTTTAACAAGTTTATAAATAAATGTTTTAATATTTGATACATTTCCATTTAGACATTTTACTCTTTCTTTGCAAGCATCTAGTAACCATCTTATATAAATATTATAAGAAAGTGAATGTTTTTGTTTCCAATGATAATTTTAGGCAAGCGATTGGTTTCAAATTGGTTTATGCATAAACAGAAAGATAAAATAAAATAATATGCAACGGTTCTAGCCACAACTATGTGTGGGCTTGTTTATTATGTATTAATTATAATACAGATAGTTTGGGTCGACGACATTTTTTTTGAATCGGACCAAAGTTGAGTGGTGTAAGTGCATGTTTTCCTTGCTCTGGTACCTCAGTTCGGTGTTAATAATGGTCTTGTACGCTGTAACCAGCTCCATTTTGCACTCAACGTCTGAGAGCACATTGAAGCGAATTACAGATTTAAAATGCGCACAGACCGAAGCAACATAAGCGCCAAGGTGGTCTGCAATTTTGGGGGCCGCGTTTGTCATTAAAGTTAGCTGGCACAATTTTCCGCCTGTGCGCTGGTTTGAATGCACCGATACAGCGACACCGCTGTCAAGGATACTTTTGATGGTATACTTCAGGTGCACCAGATTGGGGAGGAGACGAGTGAGCTCGTCTATTTCGTCTATGGTCAGTTGTGTGGCGCCCAAATCTAGCATCTTAATCGTACCCGCGTGCGGTGATATTCTGATTTGATTAAACAGAGACTGCTTAGATGCTTCCGCGCCCAAGTCAATTCTAACTGAGGTCAATCCAGAGCCCACAGTCAGCGCCAGGCGCTGGCTATTCTCTATATCCGCATTGCTCAATCCGTCATCGTTGAGCTGCCCGGGAATCAAGAACGGATCCTCAATGGGCAAAATGTGGATGTCAACGGACTTTAGCTGCGTGTAGCAATTAGGCGCAGACAACTGCGACTTTTTAAACAGCTCCAGCCCGTGGCTGCTCACAGCTAGCGTTAGACTTTTGAGCCTCTTTTCTATTCCCCGGAATAGCGTATCGTTGGCAAACGGGAACACACCGGGGAATTGGAGGTGCTCCAGCTTGGGGAATGGCTGGTGAGGACAGCGATTGCGTAAGTTGATGGCCACACCGCTGTACACGCCAAATCTGAGGTGCGTAACCTGCGGATAAAAAATGGGCTCTCCTGAGGGTGCACACACGAGGCCCAGGCACTGGGTTGTGCGCGCGTAAGATATTTCTAGCTTGCGGAGAGTTGCTCTGCTGCGGTGTACCACTTCGACATGGCCTTCTTCGCTCCATGTCACCATGCCCAGCTTAATCTGGGTCAGTCCGGCAGTCACAACGGGGATGTGGTGCGAGGAAAGGGAGCAGCCGTACGCAGCAAAAATGAGTTCCGGGACTTCCTGACGGGCCAATATATAGCTTGAAAGACTGCTGAATATGCTGGTTGTAGCCTCGGCCCATAAAATGGACCGATTTGGGTTGCTACGCATGGATAGAGTGTGAATATTTGGAAACATTTTTATAATGAGCGCTATAAATGGTTTTGTCTGCTGGCGTCTCAAAAGCCAGTCACTCTCATTGCGCACAGTGGGCCTGGGCTCCTCCTGTGTAATGCAAAGCTCCAAGTGTTCTACGCGGTCAAACTCCATATCAACAGTGTGTTTGCCAATAAAGGCGCCGTTAATAATGTCGTTAACCAGAATTTCAATGTTGACCTTGCGTGCGAGGTGCACGTTCCTAATATTTTCTAATGTGTGCCTGTTGCGCTGGGTGCTCAGGCTGAGGCAAATATGTTTGGAGAGCTCGCGGTGGACGCTCTGCGACCATGTTGTACAGGTACCGAGCATGCCCGCTGCAGCTTCAGCCTGTGTGCACCGAGTGCCGGCTGAGAATTTTGGCTTGTAAGTTGTTGCCGAGTTGGGGCAGGCATCGGTCTCAATTAAATGGGCTGCAATTTTAGACAGAATTTCTAACGGCCAGTCAGCTGGGGAAAAAAAACGAGTGAGCGCTGTCATAACTAATGCTGTAATTTAAAAAATGAATTCTATATATGTAATAAAAGTGCAGAATAAATAAATATATGGTATTTGCAATAGAGAAAAAAGAATACATGAATCAAACTTGTCATTCATAATGTCTAACAAATGTGAAAACATCGTTTTTGTTTTATTCTTACGCCTTTTAATTAATTGTGGTTGACCAGAAAGCTTTTTATAAAAGCTATCAAGGGCGGTGCTTGGCACCATTGCGTTAAACGCAATGGTGCTGTTTTTTATAAATGTAAAGAAAAAGCACGGAAGAAACACGGAATAGAAAAATAATTTTAGTAAGGATTTTCTTTTTTATTCTCTTATTTTGTACAAAGTCTATTTTTTCTTTATAAAGGAATCCCTTTTTAAAGAAAAAGGTTGCGTAATCGTTATTTATTTTACACTTGTTATTGGAAGAGAATGAGTGAACAATGGAATACACAAAAAGTAGTGAAAAATACTGAAGGGGAGCTGAAGATATTTTCTAGTAGAGAAAAATATGTGGGGTCCTTGGCGCCACACGCTCAACTTTTTCCAATTGCTCGCCAATAGCGACATGGCTACAAGTGGGACCCAGAAATTGCATTGCAAATAAGAAATATCATTTTGATTCTACTCGTACATTGTTAAAGAATGAATTCAATAAATATACTAAACTTCTATTCCGTAAAAACTAAGAAAAGAGAAGAAAATAACTAATAAATGCTTTTGTTTTGCCCCTTTTATGGCTGTGAGTCTTTGTATGTTGGGCACACATTTCCTTTGTAGCACAATGCCCATCAGTTGCCCTTTTCTTTGCGAGTACTTAGTATAAATTTAATTCACTCTATACTTTTAGTTTTTGGATACAATATGTTCAATGGGGTATACTAGTAAATACAATTAATTCAAACATTTCTACACACCATGGTTGAGTTCCACGCTCTTGACCAACTGCAAGAAATAGCTGTTCTTGTCAGTAAATATATTGCCGGGCGTGTCGAACTCTGCTATCTGGCCGTAGTCCATCACCAGAATTCGGTCGCTGTTCATTATAGTGCCCAGACAATGTGCAATGGTTAGCATGGTGCATTCCTTGAACTCGTGGCGGACGACATCTTGCATGATTTGGTCGGTTTTGGTACCCATATTGACCGTTGTTTCATCCAGAAGGATAATCTTGCGCCGCCAAAGCAGAGTCCTGCAAAGACAGATGAGCTGCCGCTAGCCGACGCTAAAATTGTTACCACCATTTTTGACCCATTTGTTTAACCCAATGCCCTCGATCCATGGTCTCTTCGAAAAATCATCTTTATCCAAAGGCCTGACGTACTTTTCTGTCGGAGTATAGAGAATATTGCTGATTTGGTCCGCGTTAATAGCTGCCCAAACCTCGTTGTCAGTATGCTTGTTGGCTGTATTAAGGTTATTGGGGATGACTCCTTCAAACAACACTGGATCTTCTGGGATGATGGCAATGTGCGACCGGAGGTCCTGCAGTCCGATGGTCGAAATGACAACACCGTCGATGATGCTTTGGCCGCTAGCCGGTTCAGCCAAGCCCACCAGTGCGTATGGGACCGAGCTCTTGCCTGCACCTGTGTGGCCTACAATGCCAATCCTCTCGTTTTTACCAACAGTGAATGTAAGGTCCCTGATGACCATTTCCAAATATGAGCGGTAGTACATATTGTAATTACGGAACTCAATCGTTGCATTCTGCGGCCAACTGGGTTCTGGCCTTGAATCCTCAATTATAGATGGTGCCTCGCGATTTAGATTATCAATATAAATATAAAATGGCAATAAAGTGCTGGCAAAGAAATTTTCATAAACTTTAAATTTGAAGAACCTGTTCAGACACGCATCAAGCCTGTAAATTAGAAAAGTGGTTGTGTCCATATGGCCCTGTTTCACAGTAGTTTTCGCGTATATTCTAAGCCAGATATTGAATAGCAGAATTATAGTGGCAGATATATCGCGACACATCAATATTAATAAAACATCCATAGAATGTACTACAAACTGGCTTTGCAAAATTAGCAAATTATTAGCGCTATGAGTTTTGTAACTGGAAATGAATCTGGCTGATACATTATGTATGCGCTGATATTGTCGGCTATCAATTATGAATGCAAATCTGACCCAATTTCCGAAAACCTCATTATCTTTTAGTAATTGTTTAATATTTTTGTCAAGCGCGAACTTTAGCTCACTTGTTATAGTTGAGAAAAATGCAAAAAAAACTCAAACACTATAATCAATTGTGGTGCCAATTGAGCCATTTGCACAATTGTAACTATTGCTAAAATTACATAGCAAAGTGACAAAATATATGTCTAATAACTTATTAAGCCAACATAGTCATTGTACACCTCTAATATTGCTAATGCAGAAAGCCGCTCGGAAGTTTCCAAGGGCATAAACAGGATGCTATTAATTAGGAGCTTTTTCAATTTTTGCGACAAACTACCCGTCCAATATTTTTTGGTTGCCCAACTTTCAATATCGTCAATCTGTGATCGGGTTATTTCAACAAATACATTGATGATCAGATACTTTTTCAGCAATGAAAGCACAGTCACTGAGTTTTTATCTGTCATTAAGTTAAGCTTCCAGCTCTCGATATAGTACAGTGCGTAAGAGTTGAACGCTTTGTTGGAATATAGGAATTTCTATGAACGTATAGGTAAAGTATAATGCTATAAAGTATATTTAATAACTAAGTGCTATGCACTGTGAAAGGCAAAGAGAAGAGAGCATATTGCTCTGGTCACTGTGTGACTTATTGTTTGTATGGCTAAACAGCCAAGACTGGTTAATCAATTGATCGCCATCAACCAATAGATAGCCCCATCAACCAATACACTTTTAATGCAATGATTAAAGCTACAATTAAATAACCACTGGTTTAAAAATATTACATGTAATATTTTTAAACCAGAGTTTTTGACCTCTGGGCGGAATGTGAACGTGCCCTTATTAACTTTAACCTTATCCAAATTGTTAGTTTCAGTTTCTAATGTGTTAGATGCCCCTAAAATTTTTAATTCTTTGGAATCTGCCACACTGGTTGCTACAGACTATGCGGGTGTCTGCTCGACAACTTTAGCGTGGCCATCCACAAGCGTAACAATTTTAACACTAAACGGAACCAGGTCTTCGGCGTTAGTAACCAGAGCGCGCGTCTTGCTGCTTATTATAGCACCACTAATCAGCACATTCTCAACAATATACCGCTCAACCTGCACGTCGACGGCCGAGAGCAAGTCGTCAAAGATGTACACATCTGCTTGGAAATGCAGCGCCCTATAACAACCTCCCAAAAAGCATAGAGTTTAGTTTAAGAGCATAATGGCTCAGGTATCTTTTCTCTTTAGTATTACACTTTTTTATTTTGGTTACTCGTTAAAGCCACCCAAGCCTTTTGTCCGCCCGACAGATTGATGCTGTTGCGGCCAATTTTGGTCATATCGCCAGCCGGAAGATGCGTGACATCCCCTGTTAAAGCACTGTCCTCGATCACCCGATTAAAATGTTTTTTATTTGTATTTAGCCCCCATAAGTACATTTTTGCGGAACATGACATTGATTACAAAAGCCTCTTGGCAGAGATATACAATGCTGCCGCGCACAGAGCTTTGGCCGCTGGCAATGGGTATTTCACCACACAAGCCAGAAAGAAGTGACGACTTGTCGCTGCCAATCCCTCCAACAACAGTGACAAACTCGCCGGCCTCTATGCGCATTAATATTGGATTAAATGTAAACTTGTCGCTGCCCCAGCTGAACAGGCAGTTTGTGAGCTTTACAACAGATGGGTTGGTTGCAGGTTTGCTGTAAATTTCCGTATAGCGATTATTCTCCGGCTTGATCAGGTTTTCAATATAATGAATATTATCTTTCAGCTTTTTCAAAGAAAATATTTGTTCTTTCATCTTTCTATAAATAAAGGAAGCAATTTAATACAGATTAAGAGCAGAGCAATATCTGAATAAGTTACAACGTCTTTGGATCTCTCAAGGTATGCCAGCAGCGTTATTTCAGAGGTTATATGTGATGTGGCACAGCTTAAGATGTCGACAAGAATCCCTGCAATTTGCCATTCCATAGGCATAATGAATCCTGTATGTGACTTGTCTTTGACATTGTCTTTGAATAGTTTGTCCCAGGCGTAAAATTTGATTGCTCGCAGGTTTTTAATGGCACTGGTTGGTTGTTCGTAAAATTTGGGTGCATTCTCTAGTCTGTTTTTATACTTGAATTGCGGTTTTTAACCTAGATCCACATGTTGTCATGACTTTGCAGCAGTGGTAATTATTGGAATAACAAAAGGTCAACCTATTTGCTCAGTCATTATCCAAATACTGGCTGGTTTACATAATGTTTGTCCAATTGCTTGTATTGTGTCGACGTATATCCTTATGACACCTTGCAAATACAAATCTACCATATTAGCATTGATTCGTCTGAAATGAATATTAATAGATCCATTCAGTATTTTCATTAACACCATTCTCCCAACTTTTTGCACAATACATGAGTTTAGCGAATCAATATATTGGTTGAATATAGGCAGGATGGTAAGGCTTATCCAAATAATAACCAAAATGGCCAGCTTTTGATAGTTAAGAAAGCCTTTGATTCCGATTATAGGGAGAATGGTTATATATATCATGCGGCGCCTCGTATCTAAAACCCCAGGGAGGGCTCTGCCAAAGACATTCAGTGCCGGCCCCTTCCACTCGGTCGCAAGCAAATAGCACAGAATGAAAAACCTATGTTGATTGAAATTGAATAAGAATTATTGTAAAATTGGTTTTTAGTGCCTGGTATTTGTTGTAAATAAGTTGGATTGGGATGGTGTGAATTTGAAGAGTGAATTTTACTTACTTTTTAGTTGGGTCCAATCGATTGTCGTCAAATTGAGAAAGGAGAACGGCTTGTTGCTCCGAATCAACAAACTCTTCATTGGTTAGCTGGCGCTGGTGCAATGGTCTAAGCAACCTGAACCCTTTGAGCATGAATAAATTGCTTACAAAACCTTGTATTGATTTTCGAACAGGTTGACCAAGCACACACCACGCAGAGTACATCTATAGGGCTATGCTCAAGATGGTGGCAGACAGAGGGTGGTTGCTTAAGTACTGGCTTGTTCGATAGGCGCGTGTGGCATGCATAATGGAACATACAAAATTGCTAGTTTTTATACATGTTGGACTGGGTCGCAAGCAAGAACCCAGTCAGAAAGAAAACGGCTGCCAACGCTGTAATCGATTCCGTTGACTGACTGTTGAAATTGTTTAATAAGAACGCAAAGTTTGCCAAACAAACTGCACCGAACAGCCTGTTTGATGGCAGCTTGCACCAGGAAAAAAAACAGAACGCGTTAGTTGGTAAGCGGAGGCTTCAGTCACCGGTGCGTCTAGCATTACGTCCGCGTGGGCATAGAGAAAGGCAGGTATTGCCATGCGATTAATAATATGTTATAAAGCTTGTGTATAAAATATCTTAAATATATGGTCAACTAAATAATAATAATAATAATAATTAAAAAGTGGATAAGAGTAAAAGGAACAAAACTATTTTGAGGCATGTATATTTTAATTTGGTTACATTTCCCTCCTCTTACTATCACATTAGTTATATTATAAATGAAATCGGCTTTTCTATTTTCTATTTTTATTTTTGCTTGCTTAGCATAGAATGCAGTCAGCTTTTTTACCTTTACTATAAACTCTATATTCTTTTATTTACAAAGTACAAAGTACAAAATAACAACCCAAGCCCACATTAATGCAGAGATTACGCCCAAGAGGAGGTGTTGGTGTATGTGACAGCCACAGACAACAGATCGCAGCAGAGATGCGAGGGCAGCAGCCGTACCCCCATATAGCGCGGCAGTGGGGAGATAACCTCTTAAACTTTAGAGCAGTGGCGCTTGTCATCATGGCTCTGGAGATAAGAATTATTACCAGTGGCTGCCTTTAATCTCGCCCAATTCTGGAGGTTTAACTTTGTTGAATGGGTGGAAAAGGAGCAGTCGCAAGGCAGCACTGGACCCGCCATTCGCATTGCTGGGGCTAGATAATTTTTAAAATAACTCGTCTAGGCTCATAGGTTTATATTTGGTCTCCACAAGAGGGTGTCGTTTGGGTATTCGTTCAGTGTATTCATGTTTTTTTACTTAATTCGTTCAGCAATAATATTCAATTTTCATTCAATCCGAGCCCACATAAATGTTTTAATAAATATATCCATCCTGGCCCCAAAAAAGTTGTTTTGCTCTTATTCCAGGGTGATGCTTACGTGACAAAACTTGGGCTTTGTGGCGTCTACATCTCGTGTTTTTCTTATTTATTTAATTAGCAGTATTTAAAACTTTTGTTTTATTGACTCGGTGTTGCTGTCTAAAAAAATGTATATTGTTTACAATTCACAATATTTCAATACACATTATATCTAGTATTAACGGTGATCTATATGAATGGCATCTTCTAAGCAAATTATGACAGGACTATTTGCCAGAGTTTCTATCGGGGCTGTTTGCAGAGCTGTTGGTAGTGACTCTGGTAGGTTCAGGAACTTCGGCCAAAATGAAAGATGCAAAAGATGTGGTGCCCAACACACATTTCAAGCCACTATCTTCCCTTTTCAAGAATCAAGATTGCCCTCATGGCCACTATACACATTTCTGTTATTGCTGGCTGACATCAAGGAACACCATGATGTTTACAGCGCTGCCCACACAGCGCTGCCCCCTTTTTCAGTTAAGTAAGTGATTTTTAAAAGACTTGAATATATCGATTTAGACCCACATTTTTATAGAGCACGACATATTTTTTTTTGTGAGGTGTAAAAACCAATTTTATTTTATTTTATTTCAAAACTTGCAAGTTTATATTTCGGCAGACGTGCCACTCATCATCTATAAAGAAAACAACACCAGAAACTATGGCACTTAGACGCCGCTCTCCAGGACTCCCCTACAACCTGGGCCTGGAAGACAACTTTACTGCATTTACCGTCTTTGAGGATCCGATACTTCAAGGGAATTATGACGCGTACAACGACGAAGATATTTACCGCGTAATGGACAACTTCCTGCAGGTATGGTGGAGACGTGTTCAGCGAACCAGGCTGGTCGAGAGCCTGATGCAAACCAACCCAGACGAGATTGCAGACCTAATGGACTGTTTTACGACGACGATTAGGTCGCGCGAGAAGGTTGAGGAGCAAGTGGAAATTTACCTTAACTACAAGAAAGTACACCCATTGTTCCTCCCTAGTGAACCAAGCCGTAGCAGCCCCCCACTGAGTCAGCACTCCCTCGAAGCCAACCTAAGATTGTGTTCCCCACATTTGGTGTGAATGACAAGTCGATGATGGAGCTTGCCGATTTCCTTGTGCATTTCGAAAATGCGCTCAATGCCATTAAGATGGGCCCTGGAGAATGGGGTGGGCACTTTATGGTTAATGTCGGCGGTGAACTGCTTGAATTCTTCACCGACCACTGTAGCAAGATCGATGACTGGGACATAGCCCGTGGTAAGATAGAAGTACACTACCTGGGTATTCAGTATCGTGCCAGGCAGGCACGCCAGCTCAGCGAACTGACGATTGATGAGGGTGAAACGCCCCTCCAGTGCATGAAGCGCCAGCTGGTACTACACCGCCGCTTCATGGCAAAGGGTTCCGAGGTTGAATTTATGTTTTGGACGATGCTGGGGAAACTGCCCGCCGAGGTTCAGGACTATGTCGAACTTCACCTGCCAGAGGTGGAGTACACACCAAGAGACCTCCTGTCTTTCCTTGAGTCTGCACGAGTGGCACACATGCCCTACACCAAGACTGCTAACCGAGCTAGTGGTGCAGTAGGCCGGGCCAGTAATGGCAATAATGCCAGCAAGAGCAAGGAGGCAACCAACAAATGGTGTGAATTCCATCGCTCACATACACACAATTCCACTGATTGCAATGCTCAGAAGCAGCAAGTAGCGACAGTGTCGACAACCAAGCCCACGACGGGTGGAGCCATGACTAACGGCTCAACAAGTGTGACCTGCTTCAAGTGTCACCAGGTCGGACATTTTGCATCCAGATGCCCGACGAAAGTGCAGTCAGCCAATGTCAGGTTGACGCATGTAACCGGGGCTAATCAGCCACCGGTGGACGCCGATCCACCTCTAGCACCGTTGTACATCGACGGGCAGGTCGCGATGGCGTTGATTGACAGTGGGGCTGACACAGTGCTCCTCTGCCAAGAGTTTGTAGCACACCATGGGATCGCAACCCTACCAGCCATGCTACAGGTCACCGGTTTTGGCGAGAAGCCATCCCTGGTCGACAGGATGACGGTGCCACTGCGCCTGCAGTGTGGCCAAATGGATGAGATGGTTTCATGCTTTGTTGCCCCTTCAAGCGCGAAATACCAGATCACCATTGGACGCCCGCTGTTTGCACGGATTGGTATACAGTTGGCCAATGTGCCTTTCAAGCTCGTTGACGCCTTTGCACCAACAGTGATTATGGAGACGCCAATACCATCACTCATACACGATGAGTGCGACACCACTTTTGACGGTCCACGTGCAAAATTAATGACTGTGATTGAGCCGCTGCTTGCTGCGAATCAAGCTACTCCGGCGGACGCAGCCTGTCCAGTTCCAGAGGCACTTGTGCGCCTGCCCACACAGCCGGGGAAGACTGTATTCAAACGACAGTACCCTTTGGCCAATGCAGCACGCCCTGTTGTTGACGCACAGATCACCGAGTGGCTCGAGACAGGCACTATTGAGACGGCGCCAATGCTGTCGGTGTTCAACACACCGATGTTCCCAATTCCGAAGAAGGATGCCAGCGGTAATAAAACACTCCATCGAATTTGCCATGATTTTAGGCAGCTGAATGCTATATTGGAGCCAGATCTTTATCCCATCCCGCTGATCAGCGACATCTTTGCCGCGCTTGCAGGTGCAACCGTCTTTTCGACAATCGACCTCAAGTCAGCATTCCACCGGTTTCCCATAGCGCCAGAGGACCAGTACAAAACGGCGTTTACATGGAATAACACACAGTATGTGTTCCGCCGGGCACCATTTGGTCTGAAGACACTGCCATCAGTTTTCCAACGTGTGATGCAGCAACTCTTTGGGCGCATGCCATTCGCGCTCTGCTACATCGACGACATTGTCATCTACTCACGGTCAGTTGAGGAGCACAGAAAACATGTTGTGCAGGTGCTGCAAATTCTCACGGCAAACTGCCTTGTTGTGAATCCTGGCAAGTGTCATTTTATGTCAGCACGTATTCGGCTGTTGGGTTTCATGATCACACCAAGCGGCAAACAAATGGATCCAGAGCGCCTAGTGCAGGTGGAATCATGGACCATCCCACACACGATTAAGGAGCTTCAGCATATCCTGGGTGTTGCAAACTACCTGCGCGAGCATATACCAATTATGTCCATGGTCACAGCACCACTCGATGCACTTCGCAATGCAGACAACCTCACTGCAGCCTGGACGGATAGGCACACAGAAGCACTGGGTGATCTGCAACAGGCCATTGCACATGCGCTTTCACTGTCATTCCCTAATGATGATCTGCCTTTCCAAGTGGCAACAGATGCGTCCAACACTGGCATCGGTGCAGTGCTCTACCAGGTGGATGCAAATGGTGTTCATCATTATCTCTCATGTGTCTCACGTTCGCTCAACCGCGCTGAGCGTAATTATTCAGCTACCAAGCGCGAGCTGCTGGGAATTGTCTATGCACTACGCAGCTTCCATCAATACCTTTACGGTCGGCACTTCACACTTTTTACAGATCACAAGGCGCTGACCTACATGCACTCCCAGGATCATCTGAATGCCATGTTGATCGGCTGGTTTGAGGAGCTTTCATCCTACGATTTTGCAGTTGTGCATCGCCCAGGAGTTGACAACATCCTCCCTGACCATCTCTCTCGTGTGTACAATGCACTTGTGGGGGGTGAAGACATGCCGGTTGCAGCCGCGCATGCCTTGCAAGTATTAATCGATGACCCCACCCAGCGCATCAACCTGGTCAAGAAGCAACACCTGCAGGGGCACTTTGTCATTAAAGCTGTCGCAGGTGCATTACATGCTGCTGGTCACACTTGGCCAGGTATGCGCAAGGATATTGCCAACTACATTGCCACTTGTGTTGTCTGTCAGAGGCACAACAACACACCAGTTGTGCACCATCAACTGCAGACCATTTCGTCGGATACACCATTCCAACATGTTGCCGTCGACCTGGCAGGACCATTCCCGACATCCAGCAATGGCAACAATTACCTACATGTGTTGATTGACATTCACACACGATTTGTGTATTTAGAGGCTATCCCAGACAAGCAAGCTAAGACCATTGCAGCACTCTGGACGCGCATTTTCGGCAATTTTGGCTTCCCCAAGATCATTCAGTCAGACAATGGTGGCGAGTTTGTTAACCGAATTGCCAAGCACCTTACACAAGCATCTGGCATCGACCATCGTCTGATTACAGCATACCATCCACGTGCCAATGGTGCTGCTGAGCGTACAGTGCAGACGGCCAGCCAGGTTATCAGCAAGCTAGTGGCAGGACGCAAGGCGACATGGGACCGCTGTGTTCCTTTCGCACAATATGCAATGAACACCAAGATTTCTGCACGTCATGGCTTTACACCTTTCTTTGCCATGTTTGGGCGTGAGCCAAACATGCTTGCCGACCACACTGACGAAGAGCTGCTGGATGTGGAGGCAACCACTGAACAGATCGAGCAGCTACGTGAACGTGCACTCAGCATGCGAGGCACTCTCTTTACAACAGTGGCACAGCGCACAGCTGTCACCAATGACAAGCAAACTGCACGATTCAAGAACAGGCACAAGATAATGGAGTTTGAGGTTGGAGCAGCAGTCCTTATCCGTGGCGAGCGCATGCACAAACTTGAGGCCAAGCATACTGGTCCTTACTGCATTGTCGCTATAATAGCACCTGGCACCTACAAATTGGAGGATATGACACGTGAACCACTGCCGCGCAATTATACGACGTCACAGCTTATTCCTCTTGCATCAGCACCCGACTTTGATGAGACTCATGCCGAGGTGTTAGCTATCACCAGGCACAAGAACACACGTGGTGGTATCCGCTACTTAGTTGACTGGCTTGATGGCGACAGCACCTGGGAGCCGACAAGCAACTTTGACTCACTGGATCTGATTCAGGAGTACTGGGACAAGATTAGCGACCAGTCTCGTAGGGAGTGATGTGGTGCCCAACACACATTTCAAGCCACTATCTTCCCTTTTCAAGAATCAAGATTGCCCTCATGGCCACTATACACATTTCTGTTATTGCTGGCTGACATCAAGGAACACCATGATGTTTACAGCGCTGCCCACACAGCGCTGCCCCCTTTTTCAGTTAAGTAAGTGATTTTTAAAAGACTTGAATATATCGATTTAGACCCACATTTTTATAGAGCACGACAAAAGACAGTTTGCCTGTGACAACAGCAAAAAAAGCAAAAAAAGGAAACAAAATAAATTTTATTGAAAAATATGAGAGAAAAAATAGTTGAATTTATAGAAAGCAAATTTTTTGGTGGATGGAGCGGATTTGTATTTTTCTAAATGAGATGAACAATTTTTGATTTTAACAAAAACAAATTATAACAAAAAGTTGCAAACAAACAATACATGTTCACTACACCACCGCCTCTTCTCTACAAAGCAGCAACAGCCCCCGACTTTTGTTATATTTTAAAGTGGCGCAATATCTATAATTATTGCAATTAAATATAATTACTAAGCAATACATTAATTACATAATAATGATAAAAGAAAGAAAAGACTATACTCTGTGTAATGAGATTTCACCACCATCAGTATTATCCGACTCACTTCCACTCTCCTCTTCGTGCAGCATCTCCTCCGCTTGCTCTTCAGCCATCGCACTACCATCAGTAGTATCCCTCATTGAGCTGTCTAAACTCTCAGGCACCGCACATCCGCGATGCAAACCCGTTGGATCCCACAAGCGCATTACTTTGGGATCAATCCCCAGCAAAGAGCAATTCCGTTCAACACGCAGATTATCCATCCTACGGTGCACGTCCTGTAAGGAAATATTCTCCGGCGCAGGCGCAAAAGGCACTGATTCCGACGAGCTTTTGGTTTCCTCAGCCTTTTGGGATGAATTCTGCGTATCCGCTGGATCCTTGCGCATCCGTTGTCTGAGGTTCATCCCAGTCTGGTGTATTTTCTCTGCTGCACGTTCGCCCAATATATTATCCTCGACCAGGTCCTCCACAGCCCAGCGTGCCTGGCGGATCCTCTGTCTAGTTGTTTTCCGCAGTTCCACGCGTTTCCGCAACTGCTGTACCGGCAGCCACAACGAGGGGAGGTTTCCGTGGAATCCCGGGTGTTGGTAAGTAAAGTTGGTAGAGTCCAGAATACCTGCGGCGAAGGAGCTGTTTGGTTGGGCGAAATCCGTGTATTTGCGGTTCATTTGGGTGCCGTAGGGGAGCTCGCTGCTGTGCATTTGGTACTGCTGGTACTGCTGCAGCTGCTGCGACTGTGTTTGTTGGAGAGTGTGGAGGTTGCTGGTCGGTGGGTAGGTTGGTAGTGGATCGGTGGGACTGGTGGCTGGCGCAAGACTAAAGTCCGTGTTGATGCTGTGCTGTTGGGCGCTATCTGGTGGTGGGGGGTTACTCTTCTGCTGGTCCAGCAGCAGTGATGCAGCGTCGGATGTTGAGTGGGTCATGGAAGTCGGCACGACCCGAGTATCTCCCGACTCCTTACCAACCTCATCGCTGTCCTCCCTCTGCTTCCTCCTCCTCCTGCGCTCAGCCTCCCTCGCCGTATAGTCATCCGCGCTCTCCACATTTGCAGCCGCCGGATGCGTGACCTCTGAGCAATCCAGCTGCGCACGTGGAATCTCGAATCTAACAAACATCTCGTGAGCAATATTCCTCAACCCCCGGGGCAGTCCCTTAGCAGCATCCGTAAAGATCTCCACAAGCGATCCCGGCTGCTCCTTCGGCATATTAGGACCCTCAGAAGAGCCGCCAGCCGGATGCTGGGTGGCCTGTGGGTCGACGCGTTCGGGGAACGCATAGTCGTCGATGAATGCCCAGAGAGGCTCGGCCGGGTCGCCTTCGAGCCAGACAAGGGAGAAGGAGACGGTGCTGATGAGCGCTTGGATCGGATGGAGCAGCGCAGTGCGCAGGGCTGCGAGCAGCCGGGGGGGAGAGAAATGATGGGTGATCTGTGGCTTAGCTATCAACACTTGATCGCTGTTAGTGGGCGACACCGGCTGTGGTGGCAATGGTGGCGTGGGCTTGGACCTGGTATCAATGCTGGGATTTGTGAGGTCACTCAGGCTGACATGGCTAGCGCTGCTGCGCCCTCCCTGCTCCTCGCTTTTCTTCTTCTCTGCGGCCAAACCCACCCCCCGTCTCCTCTCCGCCTCCTGCATCAGCTGCAGCGGCGGCGACAGCGCCAGCTCCTTCAAGTACCGGCACCTAACCCAAAAGTAATACCACGTAAACAGCATCGGCACCATCATCGGAGCGACAAACCAATGGTTACTGTTAGAGGCAAAAATAGCCGTGGTCAGAGCCTGATACGCCATAATGCACACAACCATACGACGCACGATCATCGGCCACAAGGAGCCAGCCATTTGTTGGCGGAAGTACCAGGCGTACACGCACATGTACTTCATGACAAACAGGCCAACGACGTAGTACAGGGTGGTCATTGGCAAGAGCAAAGGCTGGAGCTGCGCGTAGAGAATGCCGATGAAGAAGAATAGCACGGTGTAGGGTTGGAATGTGCCCCAGTCGATGAACACAGGGGAGATGGCGCGCATATAGTCTCTGGGCGTACGGGCACGTGCCTGGAGGAATAAGTAGCGGCAGACGGATTTGAGATGCAAGAGCTTCATCACCTGGTACCCGGCACCATAGAGCATAACATAGACGCAGTACCAAGTGGCCATCTGCGGCAGTGCGCGCACGAGCTGCTTCCAAAAGCCGCCGAAATCAGTGAACATGCGGTAGACCGATGACCAGACGGATCCGGACATGCCGAAGATGATGACAATATAGATTACGAGGAAGTAAAGATGCCGGATGAACATGTTTTTATCGGCAACAGCAAATGCCCGATCACCGCCAGCAAGGACAAAGCCCCAGAGCAGGCGCGGAAGGACTGTCATGAAGATTGTCAGGATCAGCGACGGAAGCGTGTAGCTGAGCAGCGAGCGCACAAACTTGCTCGCGCGCACAGCAGCGGCAAGGCCAGGGAACCGCGTCACCAGAAAGCGCAGCGAGATCAGAGTGGATATCAGCACTACGGGGACGCACCAGAGCAGGAGCAGTGCGAGGGTCATGAGGAGGCCCGCCCAGTATCGCAGCATTTTCTTGGAGTAGGGTTTGCCAGCGTTGTGCCAGACGATTGACCGCGGCTCTGGCGCCATTCGCAGCTTGCAAGTGTTGGGTCGTGCGTGGACGCTGAGTTGGCTGAGGATGTGTGCGTCAATGGATCGCTGCATCGTGACAAAGGCGACGGTACCCCTGCCACTGCTGCCGGTGGTGAGATCAGGCTGTTGCTGCTTCTGGGCTTGGCTGAGCTGCCGGTCGGCGGCCGCCAGCTGCTGGCGCCAGTGGTCAATGGCGTCGACGCGCCGGACGGTCCATCCCGAAAACACCATGGTGCGCGGCCGGCCCACCGGGCTTCCACGATCTCCATCTCCCTCATCCTCCCCCCCATTGGCGCTGCCTCTGGGCCAGTGGCGGCGGCGGCTGCACGTGCGGCGGCATGATCGGCGCGCCCAGCGACGCAGCAGCTGCTCCTCCAGCGCACGGGCCTCAGGCGAGTCGGTCAAAGCCAGGCGCTTGAGCAGCTCAGGGTCGTACGAGCGAGCGCGGCAAGGGTTGCCGAGCACTTTGGCGTATGCCTGCTCTAGCCTGACCAGCGCACGCATCCGTTGCTGCAGCGCATCGTCCAGTTTGCCGTCTGCCGGCGCCAATTGTACGCAGCCGACTGGGCCGATTTGCATGCCAGCGATAAAGCGGTGCAGTGCTGGCTCGGAGCGGAGTTCGCGCGGCAAATGGGTTACCAGTAGGGTGCGCGCGGTGGCCGACCGGCGCGTTAGAAGCAGAAAGTGCCAGCGCATGGAGATCGTGTGCAGGGCGAAGCGGTCGATGTGGAAGAACAGCATGAGGGCGAACACGTATGCGCCCACGACGTGGGCGGCGGAGTACCGGCCACCGAGGTCGGCGACGTGCGCCAGTGGCGAGTCAAAGACCGTGTGGGGCAGGTTGTCCGGCTGCTCGCGGCCCCATAAGTAGTTGACCGGGTAGAGTACAGCCATGCCAAAGGCGGACATCCACGCGAACATGTAGATGAACATACGGTAGGCGCGGAAGTACAGTAATGCGTCCAATCCGATGGTCTCCAGAACGTGGCGGTCGCTCATTGTCACCAATGGGTATACCCACCCGAACAGCGTGTGTGGAATATTTGGTGGCCGCATGAGCCGCAGCCGCAGGCGGTGTGAGTATAGCTCGGGGGTGCGGTAGCGTAGCCAGGAGAATACCAGGAGGCAGATGCTGCCCATCATTGCTGCTGATGTTATTTGCGTTGCTGCGTCGATGTTGTTGGCTGAGAAGTATGGCCCGGTGCCTGGTGCATTGCCCCAGTCGAACAGGAACGTTGCGTCAATGTTGATTTCGCTGAGTGTTGACGTATCGTCGTCGTCGTCGTCGCGCCGCTGGAGCATGTGTGCGGCTGTGGTGGCTGCGGCGGCTACGAGTGACGCCCCTACCGTGCTTGTGACCGCTGCCATTGCCTGTGTCGCTGTAGCAAGGACATGTGTCATACTAATAAAGTTAATAAATAAATAAATTGAATTAAAATAAAATGAATTGAATTGAATTGAATTGAATTGAATTGAATTGAATTGAATTGAATTGAATTGAATTGAATTGAATTGAATCGAACGGCTGTGCTTGAGAAGAAAAAGGCGGAAAAAATATAGAGCGGACTTGGTGTCTTCAATCCGCAATATTCCTTTTTTCTCTTCTTTTACTTTTACTTTTTCCGCAATGTTGCGCCAAGTACGCACAGACAGGGTGTTGTTTGGTAGGCGTTCGGTGTTTTCCAATTTTCCATTTAATTTGTTCCAAAATAATATAAAATTTTCATTCATCCATTCAAGCATACACAGACAAAAAACATTAGTAATCTTTTTTGCTTACTTGTTACACTAACCCCCATGATATTGTTCATTTTTCGTCAAACCCTCTGATTATTGAAACAAACAACCAAATGCTGCTTAAATAAACGAATAAATAATTGATTGATTGATTGAATGAATGATCAGATCCGCCACAAATAAACAATAAACAATAAACAATAAGCCAAAAAATTGAAGGTTGCATAAAATAGAAGCTCTATTCCCGAAAATGCAAAAAAACAAAACAAAAAAGCCACCAAAATTCCAAAATCATATATTTGGAATTGACGTCACGTCAGGAAAAATGAAATGGGTCCACTTAATTACAATCATACTGATCTGATTTACAGACCCTCTATTTATGTATAGGTTAGTTGAGGTTAACTATCGAGATAGTAGGTATATGTCCCAGTTAAGGCACATGGCTTTGCATGTTGCTTTACTGAGATTAATTGATTACGCACGTAGCAATTAAGTAATGATGATAAGTTATTATTAACTTGTTTATATGCCAGGGAGAGCATATAAGGAATGGTTGTCGGGCAGCCAGGAATTATTCTTCTTGGAAGAAATAAATATCCCTTTTGATTTTTACCCTTTGTAACATATCGCCTGATTTAGGGCCCAAATCTTATCTTTCTTATCCGAAAAGCAAACAATATTATCAATCAGAGGTCTCTTCTTTACCCCTGACAAAACAACTCATCTCACAGCCGCTTAAAAGTGTGGGTGGATGGGTACCCATTATCTCGATAGCTAGCCTCAGCTAACCTATACAATATATTTTGTGATTCAATCACTAATATAACACCAATTAGCTACCAGCCACTATCTCAATAGCGGGACATTCTCCATAAGGCTAAGGAGTGTCAGCTGGATCTTGTATCGCCCAGGGTGTGCACAGTATTGCTTCTTGTAGGTGACTGCAAACAGTATCTGACCATTCAGACCAGCCTCTGTGGATCCGGATCTCACGCACCGACATACTGCTCATGTAGTGGGTGTGAATACTAACCATGTAAGGCTTGTGAGGAGTGTCCGAAATACCACACCCCCTCAAAAAGCCTTTTATCCAGCACACCACTGTGTTTGGCATCGCTGGACCCTTCCCATTCAACTTGAGAAAAACTGGCTCATCTCCCTGCCAGGGAGCATTTTGCCCATGCCAAGCAATGTATATGTGAGATCAATTGCGGCAATGTCACGTGATGGCCTTGATTGTTGATAATTGCGACTCTATGTTGTTATTTGCGGATTCTGATTGTTTAAAGGGGGCTTCTTCATCTCCCTTATAGTGGACTTTTAGGCTTATATTTCAATACATAGTGTATTATTATTACAGAACCATATTCTGAGAAACATTATTGAGGACAACATCCACAAAATTGCAGACACTATCCATTGAGCCTATGCCTGCACCTGGTGCAGATGGGCTTTGTGGTACCAAAGCAGGGGTTCTAATCCCCTTCACTATACTCCAGTAGAGCTAGCAAGTTTCATGGCCAAGTATTGTTTGAGTCCAGCAGGACTAAATATGACGTGTGCTGCAGTGAATTCCGTATGGCAGTCCTGCTGGTGATCCACACAACATGGCACCTGTAATAACAACACACTATGTATTGAAATATAAGCCTAAAAGTCCACTATAAGGGAGATGAAGAAGCCCCCTTTAAACAATCAGAATCCGCAAATAACAACATAGAGTCGCAATTATCAACAATCAAGGCCATCACGTGACATTGCCGCAATTGATCTCACATATACATTGCTTGGCATGGGCAAAATGCTCCCTGGCAGGGAGATGAGCCAGTTTTTCTCAAGTTGAATGGGAAGGGTCCAGCGATGCCAAACACAGTGGTGTGCTGGATAAAAGGCTTTTTGAGGGGGTGTGGTATTTCGGACACTCCTCACAAGCCTTACATGGTTAGTATTCACACCCACTACATGAGCAGTATGTCGGTGCGTGAGATCCGGATCCACAGAGGCTGGTCTGAATGGTCAGATACTGTTTGCAGTCACCTACAAGAAGCAATACTGTGCACACCCTGGGCGATACAAGATCCAGCTGACACTCCTTAGCCTTATGGAGAATGTCCCGCTATTGAGATAGTGGCTGGTAGCTAATTGGTGTTATATTAGTGATTGAATCACGAAATATAGTGTTTTTTATTTATTGTTTACACCTGAATCATTTCTGTCCTTGCATAGATTTTTTAAAATCCAGAGTGCTTCACTTTTGCATTTCAAAAAGGTCTTGTCAGGTTGCTCATTTCATTTTCTATACTTAATTAGGAAAGATGAGGGAGGGTAGGGCCAATGGTGACAATGATTGTTCTTTCTGTACTCATTGCATCATAAACCACTACCTTCCCCCATCAAAAATATAAAAAACAAGTAATTGTTGTTGATGATTTTTATTTCTTTGCAATAGTGCAGCTATAAAAAAATTGTTTCTCCATTCCCTAAAAAGATGAAAGACAGCAACGACAAAAAAATTGGTTGCTTTTTTTAATTCTTTTCTTCATTTTTTATTTTATTTTTATTTTTACGTATTTATTTATATTTTCCTTTATTATTCTCATTTTTGTTCTTTTCACGATGAGCACCTTCCATAACGATATATTCAACCGCCGCTCGAGCAACGTGTTTCTCAACGAGTTCAAGCAAGACAAGCACCCAGGCATCTTTGCCCCCGCAGCCATCCCCAAGCCCTTATTCTGCCAAAATGACGGACAAGCCATGCGGCGGTCATCCTTCAGCGGAACAGACTCCCACAGTAGTATGCAGAATCAACGTCATTTCGCCTACGTCGCCGGCTGCGAAATCTGCGACGACTATGTACGCAAAGGAGCAGAGATGTGCCACCACGAGCACCGCATAGTATGTCGGGGTATGGGCCAGGGATGCGGGTGCCATGGATGTTGCCATCAGAGAGAGTCTGCTGCAGTGCAGCAGGGGAATAACGGGTACCGGGCGAGAACTGAGGAGTCTGTTTCGGACTCTGCGTTTGGGAATGGAAGGGTGCGGGCGAGATCCGCTACGACCACGGTGGGGGATGCTGATTTTGGGTTTGCCAATATGGACTCGGAGATGATGCGGATGAAATCCACGGACAATCAATGGCGCCAGCCATCGCGGAACCAGGCAGAACAGCCGTTTTACGCCAGACCGTTGGATTGCTCGGCGCAGGTGGCGCCAGTGCCCCAGGGTCATGTGCAGCTGAGAGAGGGGAATGTTGCGCAGATGTTCGATGCCCACGGACAAATGCACAATGGGATGCAGGCGGCAATGCGTGCCGATGCGAGGTCGCACTTTGACGGACATGCGCGGCCACAGCCGATGTTTGGTGCCGCGTATGGGTGCAGCAGGGAGGAGGAGAGCAAAGTCAAGAAAACAACAACAACTACGACTACGACGACTACGACAAAGCTATGCGACAACCACTGCACGCCATGTCCACCGCCACCATGCCCGCCGCAGCCATGCCCGCCGCCTGTTGTCGTTGTACCTGTGCCTCATCAGCCGCTGCCGCCACCGACTCATCACCACCATCACGTGGGGCCGACCATCCCAGTGGGCACTAAACCTGATGGCATGGTGAAGCGCGCCGAGCCATGCTGCACCTGGTGCAAATTCCTTCCTTGCCTCAGCTGTCCCAAACCGACAAACCCGAACGAGCGGTTCAAGAAGAAGAATTTCCGGCTGTACCCCGAATACGAGTTCCTTCCGGATGATCTCGAGATGCCGCGGCCCACGGAGTACTTCCCTGAGCACACGCACTTTGCATCGCGCTCCGAGTATAAAATCACTATTCCCAAGGTGGCCCAAGCGGGGCAACGCGTTTTCGTTGATTTTATTGGTGACCAGATGATTATTATTGGGGAGCGCGGGAAACCGCTTGCCCACAGTGGGGCGCTTGGGCATTTGCAGTCGTCTGGCAGTTCGACGAGGTCGACGTCATTTAATTCAAAGGAAAAGGCTCATATGAACCACTTTGTACCTGTTGCTGACCATTTGCCCGTGGGCGTGTCTAGGGTATTTGTGAAGAACTTTTTTTTGCCTCGCGATACTTATGATAGGAATCGCGCTCAGGCCTTTATCAAGCCCAACGGAAAGCTGAAGATCGTCGTACCTGTTCTGGAGGCTTAGCCATTTTTATTTTTATTTTATTATTTCAGATACATGACTTGTAGGTTAGCTGGCCTGCTCTAGCGCTGCTATTTCACTAATGTTACTGTCACTTATCTCTGTTGCTTGGCATGACACAAGCACGTGAGACACAGAAATCACTTATAAAAAATGATTACAACAGCATAACGCTAAAGTGACAAAATAAAAATAAAATGATGTGGGTACAACGCCCAAACGATAGGATGCTACACGATACGCAAAAACCAAGGCATTTTTCTCTGCCTATTAGCTGACCAACAATCCTTTGGCTTTTACTTGGCAGATGGTTGACCACATTTTTTTGCAACTGTCTGCCCAAAAAATAATAGTATAATTTTTTTGGCGTGCTAATTAGTGAAATTTAGTTTTCATTCTTGACAGCCATGGCCAACATGCCTGACAATGTGCATTAACGCGGGCCCAGCGCCAATAATATCTCTGGGGGTTTTTAAGCTATACTGTACATGCTTGGCTATGCATTGCCAATTTTTTATGACAATATTATTTTTTAGTTTTACTCAATCACATTTTAAATGTTTAAAAAGAATACTAACAATCTTGGGGGTTTCATATTTTTATACTAGTCAAATTCTCTCGCTCTTTCGCTCTCTTATTATTATCTATTTTTCATTTCAAGCTTTTATGCATTTTTCTCCACCGCTAGCCAATTTAAATGGCTAATCCAGCCCTTGCTTTATTATCAAATCATAGCTTTTTATACTGCCAAGAATTTTTTTCCTCCCTTTATATCGAAATAAAAAATAAAAAATTGGACAGGAAGAAAGAAAAAAAGAAATTGGGAATAGAGTACTTAAAATAGGCAAAAAAGAAGTAGAGAAGTAAAAATGGAGCAAAAGCTACATGTAGAGGAAGATTGGATATATAAAGTGACTTGTGCCCAGTAAATGATATTGTAAAAAAAATGTTACCCTATTAACCCGGTTCTCCTACTTTCACCTTCAATTCATATACATTATAATAATAATCTAGTATTCATTATTTGTATTATAGTTTTTAGGATATCTATATTCAACTACACATATAATGAACAGCTTCAATTCATTCAATGACACTATCGATGATAAAACCGCCAACCAGCACATAGTCGTAGACAAACCGGGTGTCTGGAACTCACAGGACAGCTACAGGTTTTACTGCGAGCTAGCAAACTACACAAAAATCAAAAGGGGCGTGCTCTTCATTAACCACCAATACCTCGATAACCGCGATATCCACCTTATCGAGCTCCTCGAGAATAAATTCAAACACGAGATTGAAAACAACAACATCTATAGCTTCAACGAGTTTCGAAAAAACGATATTGTTCATTACCTCGAGCACGACAACGAGTCAAGTCCCGAAAAGGACTGCCTGTCTTTGTTCAAGCTTCTCTGTAACCTTCAGATTGCTACAAAAAACAAGTTCACCATGCGCCAACTGAATAACAAACACATCAACACGAGGTCCAGGTGGACGGTCCCCCTGAAAAACCTTAACGAGATTGGATATTTTGTCAAGAACCAGGCACCCAAGGGCATGCGTCCAACACCGGAGGAGCTCGTCGAGATGACCATCAAGCGGTCAAAGAAAACCAACATGGAGTCGAAAAACAACACAATAGTCAAGGCCCTTCAGAAATACGCTGTCAGCAAGCAGCTCTACTGGTGTGAGCAGACTAACAGCGTACCACTCTTGGAGGGCTCTACTTTGCTGGCCAACACTGCAAACGACTACTCTGAGGCTGATCGCTGGATATGTGCGATGATTTCAAAGCACGGTAAGGCTATGGTCAGCTACATGGACAAGTGCGTGGTCAACCTGGTCAACTCATATCTCTGCGACAAACACGAATCAATGGATACAACCAACATACCCAGTTTTGTCACGCATGAAACCCCGCCACCCAAAATAGCCGAGCTCCTTGACCAGCACGTAAAGGAATTGGTCGAAATAAGCAAAACTAAACAAGTAAAGTCTCTGACCGACAAATCCAATTTGAACTCTGCTAACGTCAGCCCGGTCAGCCTTACGTCTAGCAGATTTAAAAACGTGCCGGGAAGGTCAAACAAGAGAATTCGCAATAACAGCGACAAGAAAGCTGGGCAGAACCCGAGAAATGCAATGGCTTTGAAAAAACGAAACATTCTTTTTTCTCCGAAAAGGTCTTCGGTTTACACGCTTGTGGACAACTTTTCTGGGCTCACGCCTGAGCTCAACCCGGAGATATCCAAGTGCATGACTAATTTTTCCAATCAAACTATCCAGCACGCCGCCATTGAGACCGCCAACAGCTCACCAGTTATGCTGAGCGAGCAAATTGGATACCGCGCTTTGGCACCCACCCCAACTACTGCCATTTCTACTGCTTCCACCTCTACCTTTACCTCTGCCTCTGCCTCTGCCTCTGCCTCTGCTTTAGTTCCTGCTTTTGCTACTGCTTCTGCCTTCAAGTTGAAAAGGGAAGAGTCTCCGTTTATGCGTGCGCAATACACCCTTCCTGTTAAAAACTTTAAGAAACTGGAAAACCACAAAATCGCCATGTCCAAGTCTGACACTTTGCACGAGCAGTACTACAACGAGGACCAACCCTTGCCAATGTCCCATCCTCGCTTTATAAATCCGGAGGTTGGTTACATAAACAGCTCCAACATGCACCCGTATTTACAGCAAATGCAGCAAATGCAACAGATACAACAGCCCCCGACGGGCCATGGTTCTCTCATGTCAACTCAAGTGTTTCTGCCGCTCTCAGGAATGTCAGGTTTAAGCCCAGATAATTATTCTAACCACAATCAAGTTTATCAAGGTAGATATGAGGACCCGAAATACTGATTCCAACAATATCTTTATAATTTCAATAATATTTACATTCTCATTCTCATTTTTATTTATGTTCATGTTTATTCTGCTATTACCATTTATATTTTTACAGTATAAACACGTCCAAACTATTGTAAAAGCTACACTTAGTGATAATAATTGGTTTTGTGCAAATATGACAGGTCCATGATACTCTCGCTGCGGCTGTGGGTGGGAGGAGGAAAAGACACAATTGACAGCGGTCGTCTGCTGTACATGTTTATATTGTCACTGTTGATTTTACTGCGGTCGGAAAGCCACCACCAGCGCGCCCGAGAAGTTTTTGCTATATTTTTTCGACGCATCTTCCTCAAAATCAGCCACACAACCAAGCCCAACCCAGCAATGACACTGGCGACTACAGCCAGAATTACTACAGCCAATACGGGCTTGGATTGTGTTTTGGTCGAAGCGGGGACCATGGACGGCACACTGGTAGGCGGCAAGGATTCTGTATTATCTACTTGGGTTTCGATTAACTGACTTATTGTGGGGGTTTCAGCTTTGCGCTTGACCGTGTAAATGTCGCCGCCGTAAACGCCGACTTTCTCGGTATCAATCCGGCTTGGAATAACCATTGAATAGTTGCTGTCGGTGATTTCCTTGTACTCGGGGCTTTTTGTGTGAAAGATGGGGGCTGGCTTGCCCGTGACGCCCATTATCCAGTGAATGTAGTCAGCAAGCACGGTGTAATAGTTGAATATCTTGGCCGTCCCACAAAACCCGTCGCTACCGTAGACGCACTGTGGGAGTGGAGCGCCGCGATTGCAAGGTTTGGACTGACTTCGCCATAAATAGATCCATAGGGCACGGCGCATGTTGAGTTGTAGATGGAGGGCGTTGAAAGCTGGTTACAAAAAAAGCTGTTCTGGTTGCTCGCAAACACATCGGATGCTCTTGCGCAGTCACCTGAATCAACTGTCGAGTTGTATACGGTAGTCACGGGCGTGTTCCATCCAGCCTTGGCGACGTCAAACATGGTGCGACGCACATAGTATAGCGTCTTCCAATCGGGCCGCCACGACGCAATAAAATTTATAAAATCACCACGGCCGCCGTTGTCAAACTGAATAACCGCAATGTTGTTGGCGTAAGAGCTTGGGTCATAGTGCGGATGGGGTGTTAGCTTTGCGACCTTGAAGGTGCCATATGTGCCAACTAGGCCGGCAGAAATTGCCACTTCGTAGTTTGTGCTCGTATCTACGCTTTGATCATTGTCATCTGTGTAGTCGAGGCAGCTAGCTGATACCGCACCGTACGTGCTGCGCATTAGCGCTATCTCGCAAGTTGTCTGCTCTCCGTTTTTCAGCAGAATTGCCCCCTTGAATCCCTGCAAGTCATTGGTGCTGTTTCTTTTGACAAATGAGTTGTAAAAATGGAGGTTGCCGCTGCTGGCACGCACCATTGACAGTCCGGCTGCCAGTGCTAGAAAAAAGTTGATCAAAGAGTACATTTTTTAAAAAAAACGTAGAGAATGCAAAGTAATGGTTGAAAAATATTTTTACAAGAATGAGGCTAGCTATGCAAAATAAAAAGAATATTAAAAAGAATGGTTTTAGAAATGAAATGCAGTTAATTTAGGTTAGTTGAACGTCCATTTCAGTTTTGCACCGGTCCGCAATTCTCCTTTTATTGGGTCGAGCGCCATGATTCTTCAGTCAAAAATTTTTTGTGAGCAAATGTTCTTAAAAACTCTTTCATATCTATTGTTTATCGGCATGTGTGCAAAAGAGTTGCACTGAAAGCAAAACATAGCTATTCATTTTTATTGTTTAATGCATCCTTTGCCATACTTATTCACAGACTGAAAAACACGCGACATAGCTGCAAATTAAATAATACAAAGGACAATAAAAACGCCGTGCATGTACTCTTAAACATAAAATGTCACCATACGAGAGGCCCTCAATAGAAACAATAAATGGTATCCCAAAAGAAAAATACATGCACGTATGTATACTTTTGAGATTTGCGATTATTGATTGCTTAAAAAACATGTAAATTTTAATAATATACGCATTGTCCCCCGTATTCATTGGGTCTTACAATTTAAAAACGTATTATTAAGCGTATTACCAGTCTACGCTCTGCCTGGTAGACTATTAATGCACACAAAATATAAACTAATTGACCAATTTGAAAAGTAAAAATAAGGGAAAAAAAAGGAAAAAAAGTTCTAGGAGTGAAAATATTGCCTGTTGCAACCATATCTCGATAAATGTACTTGCACATAAAATAATACTTTTTTGGCATAGGTAATAAATTACTAGTTGATTTAACGGATCTGGGTCATGTAGTCGGGCGGACTGTCGTGATTGAACCGGTCATTGTTTTGATTAAATAGCCAATTGCGCACACGCGACAGTCCTCCAGGCTGCTGGTTTGTGTATCCGTCAGTCTGGCTATCGCGTTTGCCCTTGTAGCAGAAGAAGTACCACAATACTACTAAAAGCACCAGAACCAAGATAGACAAACCAGCAATGAGGCCGGCAGAGAGCTTCTTTTTCTCTTTCTCAACAACCACTTCATTAGTAGAGTTGCTGACCGTGGCTGTTGAGGCAGGGTTGGACTCAGAAGAAGCAGCCAGAGGACCAAGCTCGTGTGCATCTGTGATAGTTTGGGTGACGGTAACCAGGTATATGCTTGGGACAGTCTCGGTGACAGTGATGACTCCAGAAACAGTTTCCTGTGCCTGGTTATTTCCAGATGCGGTGGGTACAGCAGTAACAGTATAGATGGACCTCACCAGAGAGGTGGTCACTGAGGTGACAGTAACTGTGTTGATATCTGCAGCAGCGACAGTGGTTGCAGGTATGCCAATGATACTTGTTTGTCCTGGAATAATGGAGGCAGACAGGTAAACTGTGGCAGTGACAGTTAGAACAGAGGTATCAGTGGCCGTCGATACTGAGGACACAGTCTCAGTAGATGTGACTGTGATGGTAGCGGCATTTGCCTGGCCTGCATTAAGGCTAATGTTGATGTTGTTGCCCTGAGGAATGCCTGCATTATTATTGACGGCACCATCCACAGTTGCTGTCACAGTTGCTGTAACTGTACTAGTGAATGTTGTGGTCGTGGAAATGGTTGAAGTTGCAACATCTGTAGACGTGGCACCAATAACAGACGTCACCATTGTGGTTTGAGTAGTTGTGGCAGTGTCGGTTGTGGTTGCCGTAGTTGTGGCAGTTGTGCTAACAGTCTCAGTAGTTGTGGAAGAAACTACAACTGTGCTTGATGATGTAACATTCTCAGTCACCAGAACAGTGACGTGTCAGTCTGGGTGGTCAAAACGGTTGATGTAACCTGAACAGCTGTATTTTCAACAGCGTTCACTACAACAGGGTCAATGCGAGCAACTGGAGCAACCACGGGCGTTTGAACGTCGAGGCCATTGCGTGCAACATATCCGCCACTAGCGGCACTAATATCATTACCACTGCCATCTTTATTAATAGCAGTGTAGCCTATATCGGGGATGGCAGGTGAATATTGTCTGGTAACACCATGGATAGAGTTGAGTTTAGTATTTGTCAAGCTTAAAGCCCAGGCCAAGTAGTTACGCAGGATGGTGTAGTAGTTCATAACGATTTCTGTGGTACCGCACAGGCCTGTGCTCTCGCTGCTGACACTGAAGCTGTAAAGAGCATGGATAGCCACATTGTTGTCCAAAGCACCATAAATTGAGCTAAATCCTGTCACGCATCCAGGGCTGTTAGCGGAGTTGACAGTTGGGTGATTGCAGACATAGTCATTGGGGCTTGCAGCAAACAAAGGGGAATATTCTTTGCACTCCTTGGTTTCTGTAATCAAATACGCCCATGTGTTGAGTTCATTGGCCTTTAGAGGAGAAATGCTAGCCAAGGAGCGGTAAACGTTGTAGCTGTTGAACAGAGTCTTAGGGTCATCAGCAATGTTGGCAACTAACATGGAACTGTCTTGGGTGAGAGACTCAAACCAGATAACAGCAACATTATTGGCAAAGTTAGACGGATTGTATGAAGGGTGCTGTATTACTCGAGAAACTGTCTGAACATTGAGGCCGCCATTACCTGAACCAAAATACGCAACTTTATAATCGTTGCGTGCAGGTTCTTTATTTGCATTCCAATCAATGCAGTTTGCAGCAACAATACCAGTGGTCTCACTAAGAATTGCAACTTCGCATTCCGTGCTTGTAGAACCCTTGACGAGCACGAGATAGCCGAGATATTGCATGTCGCTAATGTCGTTTTTTGCAAAAGGTGTAGCGCAGAAGGAACTCTTGCCTTTTGACAATGCTTGCTGAGACCAGCGATAGACCAGCTACCAGCAGGGATATCTTTTTAAATACCTGCATGGTTACTTAATAAAATGCAGGATAGAAAAATAAAAGTTAAAAGTGAAATATATATCTAATAAAAAATACTTTGGGATACTAAATTTGAACAATAAATATTTTTTGGAGGTTTGAGTAAAATATAACGAGTATTGAAAAGAAAAGAGCAGATCTGAGAAAAACAAAAATATAACGTCAAGTTGTGTGACAATAAATATAAATTGTAAATTTTGGCAAGAGGGCCATCAGTAAAATAAGGTAGTGAGAAAATATGCTGTCCATTTGGCCATCTGCGCACAATGTATTTTTTGTTTGTGAGCTTTTTATTTTAAAAAACTAATTATAAAAAGAAATAAAAGAAATATTTATCATTGTAATTTGGATTGTTTGACAGTAATTGTAAAAAAAATTATAAAGAGCAAAAGCGCTTTATATTTATCCACGGGGTCCACCTTCTACTCCCCCTGTCTGCTGCCTGATTTTATAATAAAAATAATTATATGCGGACAATTAAGGAAAAGGTCATTAAAGAAAAAACATCTGTGGCATGATGCTATCTGGCACAATTGACCCTCTAGTGACAGATCGAGTGCTCAGGTTTAGTTTTACTAACACCCTGGCAGACACTTCCACTGCCAGGCAATTAGACCCAGGTCTGGAGAAATTCCAACACCATTGCCCATAGGATAATTTTTGTTATAGGAGCATATAGACAGGCTCTGAAATAGAGCCCATGGTGGACAAGGAAGCATGGTAGGCATTCAGTCTTATTTATTAAATTAAGTTTGTGGTGCCCAACACAGATTTCAAGCCACTATCTTCCCTTTTCAAGAATCAAGATCGCTCTCATGGCCGCTATGCACCTTTCTGTTATTGCTGGCTGACATTAAGGAACATCATGATGTTTACAGCGCTGCCCACACAGCGCTGTCCCCTTTTTCAGTTCCAAAAGTAATTTTTAAGACTTGAATATATTAATTTAGACCCACATTTTTATAGAGCACGACAACAGTGACCAAAGCAATATGCTTTCTTCTATATACCTTTTCACAATGCATAGCACATATTTATTAAATATACTTTATATCTTTATAGTTTATCTACACGTTTATGGAACGTCTTATATTCAAACATTGTGACTAAAGATATGCTTGGAACAGTCCGTGTGACAGTTGTGACTCCAGATACAGTTGTTTGAACATTATCAAGTTTGGTTGTGGAAGGGACATAAGTGACAGTGTAGAAGGATGTGATCAAAGATGTGGATTCTGTGGTGACTGTAACCGTGTTGATATCTGTTAAAGTAACGGTGCTTGCAGGAAGAACAACTGTGGTGGCTTGCTGAGGAATATTAGAGTCGGGTAAAATTAATGTGGTTGTTAGAGACAGCACCGATGTATTTGTGATAGTCGAAACCGAGGATACAGTTTGGGTGGTTGTGGCTGTAACCGTAGCAACATTTTTCTGACCCACATCAAGCCCAATGTTAATGTTGTTGCCCTGGGTATTTACAGTGTTGACGATTGGAGCAGTCACCATATCTGTTACTGTTGCTGTGAATAATATGGTGTCGCTAAATGTTGTTGTTGTAAATGTAGTCGAGGTTGCTATGTCCATGGATGTGGCGCCAATAACAGAGGTTAACATGGTAGTTTCAGTAGTTGTTACAGTGCTTGTAGTAGTTGCTGTGGCTGATTCTATGGTGCTAATAGTGTTAACAGTAGTTGTCGAAATAAATTCTGTGCTTGAAGCTGTAACAGTTTCGGTAACTTCAATAGTTGTGGTGTCGGTTTCTGTGGTCAGAACAGTTAATGTGGATGTGGTTGCAGGCTCAATCGGACTTGAACATCAAGTCCATTTAATGCTATCTTGCCATCAATAGCTGGACTATTGTTAACAACAGAACGGCCACCAGAAGTATTGGGGGACTCATACGGAATGTTAGCACTATGAATAGATATATAGCTCATTCCACTTTCTTGTACAGCCCATGGCAAGTAATTACGCAGAACAGTGTAGTAATTCATAACTACATTCTTGACACCGCACAGGCCAGTGGTAACATCAGTGACACTGTAACTATAAAGTGCATGGATGGCCACACTGCCATCGGTGGCACCATAGATTGAGCTATAACCTGTCACACATCCAGGACTGTTATAAGAATTAACGTTTAATGAATTGCAGGCATAGTCAACGGCGTTGGCGGCATATAAGGGAGAATACTGCGAACAAAGGTCAGCTCCGGAATCCATAGAAGCAACTGCGTTCAGACTGTTGCTTGTAGAGGAGAAATGCTTGCTAAAGTGCGAAAAGTGTGGTATCGGTTGACAATACTGTTGATATCATCGGAAATAGCGCCATTTTAGTTACGGGGCTGCCAAAGAAGCTCTCGAATGAAACAATCGCAAGATTGTTGCAAATGTGGTTGCATCATATGATGGGTGCATTTTTATTTGATTCACTGCCTTTACAACGTTATCACCATTTCCCGCAGCAAAGTATGCAACCTTATAATCGGTTCTTGAAAAAGTTCTGTCGGAGTTCCATTCAACACAGTTTGCGGCTACTATACCGGCAATTCGCTGAGAATAGCAACTTCGCATTGTGTGCTTGTGTCGCCCTTGATTAGTACAAGATAGGTGAGGCGCTCCATATCACCTATGTTGCCATTTGCAATAAAATTTAAAACTGTAGGAAACGTTTGCTTCTTAACAATGTTAGCCAAGACCAGAGATAGACCAGCTACTAGGAATGCCAGCACCTTGAATACAAGCATATTGGGTTTCAAAAATATATTGTAAAAGGTAGTGAATAAAGTTAAAAAATAATGAGAAAAATATTTTTATAGATATAAAAAACTAAAGCTGAAACTTTTTAGAGCGGATGCTTTGTTGAATAAAAAACAAGTAGGGAAAATTGTATTCCTTAAACGCAACATATTATTTTTCAAGTGGGCAACTACCTTTGTGTTCAAAAAAAGATTTTTTTCGTCTCGATTTGCTGAACAACTGCCTTTTTTAAAACGAACAAGAGCAATTAATAGATCTCTTTTGTTCAAGCAATAAGGCTGTTTCTTTAAATCATATGTTTTGCTCACTTCTTTTTAAAAAAAAACTTATTGGAGTAAACTTAAAGAACGAAGCGTCTTTGTTTGATAGCACGTTGATCAATGTTTAATTTTTTACTTGGTTTTGCCATCATTGCTACAACATTTATTTTATCTTAACATATTCTAAGTACAAATTTGCTCGCTGCTCTATCATTCAATTATTTTAAGAGTAGACGGGATAATAAGTACTATTCATTATTAAAATTAAATTGTGATGTGAGAAATGGGGTTGCTAATGCCAAAAATACAAATACCGATGAATGTCAATTGTTTTTATTTATCAATGGGTTTACAATTGCCATGATAACTTGGTACACATCTTGTAGGCATTAAAGTATTATTTTATTTCCCGCACGCTAATAAACACGCAAATATATATATATATTAAAAAAGGAATATCATATCAAGTTGATTTCGGCCGATTTGCTGGCCTCGTGGTGGATCCAGCTCTTTTCCTCCAAGAAATTTGCAGCCCCATTCATAAGATCGCCGCCAACAATCTTCTCCCCTTTCCTTTTCCTCCCCATTGAGTGCAATGCCATCAATGGCAACGTAGAACTCTGGGTTGTTGGGATCTCTCTGGCAAGAGGCCAAGTCACCCTCCATTCTCCCGTGACTCACACACCTGGCAGCAGTGATGTCTATAACATTGGCCAGTCTGCCCTTCATGGCGAGGTCCTTGAAAATACCCGCGCGCTCAAACTTAACATTTCCACCGGCAGTGCGTCTGAGTGAAGAGAAGGGGTGCGGGAATGAGGGGACAATGGGGAGCTGTCTGAGGAACTTGCATATGGGCTTTATCTTGCCTTGGGAGTCCCTGTTAATCTCGCAAGTGGCCAGCGTCTCTGGTGGCTTGGTTCTACCAAGAGGGTTGCGAGAGGCAGGGACAGCAAACTCACCCAGCGGCTCAGGCTCAGCGGCAATTGCAGATGATGTGGATTCGGCCTGCGTTGTAGGATCTCGGTCATCCATCTTGGCAGCCTCCTCGAGTGCCTTGGCGACCTCTTCTTTGATGCTTCCGTTTTTCGGGTGCTGCAGAACCAGCGACCCCATGTACGTCCACACTTCTCCATCGGACCACAGGCCCTGGTATATGGTGTTGTTAGCGATCATGTTGTAGTGCGCCATGACCTTAAGGAGTACCCGCTGGAGGCCGAATTATCCTTGTCAATCTTGGACTGAAGATACATGCCTTGCTTCTGCGGCTCGTCGATAAAATAGGCAGTGGAGAATTCAGTGGCTCGGCCGGCGCGCACGGTAGAGTCGTTTGTCGGCGCGTGCAGCTGGAAGAGGGCGACCAGCTGGTTGTCGCTGAGCTTTTGGATTGAAATCGAGCCTGTGTCCCAGCCTATGCCCGTCCACTCTGTGTTTATCGGCGACGAGGTGCTGTTCAATTGGATATGCGCTGACATCTGGGTAATGTCTCTGGTGTTATCCGGAACGTCCCACAGGAGTTTATGTTGAAGGCGTTTGTTATGCCGAGAAGAAACGGGATAAGGGTGAGAAAGGTGATCATGAACGAATATACGATTATTTGCAATATAAATAAATAGTTAATAAATAGAGTTTATTTGATCGCACAGTGAATAAATGGATATAAACAAAATGAAATATCCAATTCCTTCGGTTGCAATTCTTATCTTGTTTGTTACAAACGACATTTCTTTTTTTAGATTCCAATTTGTTTTATGTTACAGGAATGTTTGTTTAAGAAATGAAAACACTAGTTGGTAAAGATCTGAGGGGGGAGAGATCGGCATATTTCAGGGAATGCAGCAAAGAATGTTTACGCAACTACTGCGTTTATCTTTCAGCATTACTGTAGAGTTGATTTTGGTGTTTCTTTTTCTACCCCCCGCCTTTTACGTTTGCCATTGCAAAATTTTTTGTCGTGCGCATGAACACGATTATTCCAGAGGCTAAAAAAGGACAGCACGGTTTGTTCAGATAGATCTGCATATGTAATTGTGTTGGACGGATAAATTTACACAGATTATCATTTTTTACACTGACAATAGTCACGATATTTCGTAGGAATGCTTTTCCACCCTTTAATGCCTATATCATTTGCAGTACCATTGTCATATTCAATCACTCTATATTGCGCACATCCCACGCTTAGTAAATACTTTGCTATTAGTTAAACCTATAATGCGTAATATGATAATGTGCATTATAATTCACGCATTGTTGAAGTAATTATATGTTCCATGACCTATGTGAAAAACGGCCTGGGTACGTTAGCCAACGCAGTTATCAGGGGCTGCTGAGAGAACTTAATATCTCGAATAGACAACCATTTCTACAGGAAAACCAAAATATGAGTCCCATTTTTTAGCGGTCAAAGCTGTGTAAAGTGCGCCCCGACACGCAAATAGGCGTTTGGTCGTCGAGGATAAATAAGCTTTGCCACTGCAACCAGTTTAAATACAAGGAGTTCCTAGGACCAACAAAGATTGAGACCAGCACCCAGAGACAGATCACAGAGAAGACTGGGTTTATATACAACCGCTGGAAGAAGCAAAATGGCCAACAGGTCCTCTAGGGGGGAATGGTCAGGGATTATGCCTAAGAGGAAGCGTTGGTGGCTGTGACAGCCACAGTCACAGGCAACATATTGCAGCAGAGATGCAAGGACAGCAGCCATACCCCTATAGCGCAGCGGTGGGAAGATAACATCTTGGGCTTCAGACCAGTGGTACTTGTTCACCATGGCTATAGAGTTAAGGGTTATTACCAGTGGGGCTGCCTTTGACCTTGCCCACCTCTGGAGGTTTAACTTTGATGAATGGGTGGAAAAGGAACAGCTGCAAGGCAGCACTGGACCCACCATTCGCATCGCTGGACCGAGATAAAATTTAAAACAACTTGTCCAGGACCATGGGTCCATAATTGGTCCCCACAAGGGGGGTGTCATTTGGGTACTCGTTCGGTGTTTTTTACTCAATTCGTTCAGCAATACTATTTAATTTTCATTATATTTATCTATTTATCTATTGTAAGCTTCTCTGATATGTTTTTATGCAGTTCCAATACATTAAAGCTTTTTAATATAGAATACCCAAAAAGTACAGACATAACTACCAAAAAAAAGAAAAACAATACATTAAAGTGCTTTTCCTTTGTAAAAAGTGTAAAAGGAGTATTTGCATTTACATTATTTCTACATCAAACAACTTACACAAGTGGGCTGTTATAAAAATAATTAGAATGGTATAGCTCACATCCATGTTCTAGCCATACTTTATTTTTGCGTTTTTTGAATTGCTGTGTAGCCCGAGGAGTAAAAGGTGTATGCGGTGGGAGTGAGTGTATTCAATTTATTTACTTTTTTCTTTTAGTCGTCAAGATTGAAAGTAGTAGATATTTCTTTAAATTTTTGGAGTAAAATTATATACACCTTTTTAACATTATTTTTTTGCAGATATTTACGCTTCCTTTAATCGATGTGGTATTTATAAAGTGGGCTGGCTGGATGGCGTTATTTGAATGAGGCTGGCTTATATACCGTGCCAGTTATGTGGTGATTGCAGCTGAGTGAAAATGCGGGGAATATTATTTAATATACTTTGAAATGGCAAGTATAAAAGAATATTAGCGTGGCCAGGAGAAATAAAGCTTTTTATTTTTGCTATTTCCATTCATCTTATTTACTTTTATTCTATGTCATTTCAGTGTAATTAAAAAATACGTTTGCAAACCATAAAAATAAATTCAACTCTAAAACCATGCATAATATAGGAGTATACACGGTCTATATTTATCTTGCAACCCAAGACAAGCTCAAAAACAAAGTTGTGTATGTGGCAAGAACCGCTTGGATTTGAAATTAGAAAATGCGGATCATATTATTATGGCCAGCGGTGTCAAGGTTATCGATACACTCCAGAGGTCAATAGCGCTCGACATCGAGCTATTGGCAAAATTCAATGGAGTAATTGCTGTTCCTCCGGAAAAAATTGGAAAATACGTTGTTAAAGTTACCGACAAGACTGAGTTTTCTAAGATCGCTCATGGCAAAAACTGCTATATTTTTATCACCGATGTGTTTGGGCGCCCAGCTGCGAAATAAAGTATTATGTTTGGATTTTTAAATTTTAAGGTGCTAATAAAATGCAGTCACAAAAGTATTTTTTGCAACTGTGCATTGTTTTATATATATATATATATGTTATGTTATGTTTGATTAAATAGTCGGAATCTGGCTATCGCCTGATTGACAGTCGCACTCACCAGCTATGGCAAGGACGTATATTGTTAAGACGACGATCGCGGCCGTGCGCGTGCTCGAATGTGAATGTGAGTGATCTGATTGGCCAGCTTTAAAGCAAGTGAGCAACAAAAAATAAAAAAATAAGTTCCTGGCGATCGATTGTATCAGGAAACAACAAAAAAAAGATTTAGGGAATAGTTTGTTAGCCGTGGTATTGTACTCGGGTTATTTTCCTTTTGGTTTTCAACAGCAGCAGCAGCAGCAGCAGCAAGGGATAAATAAAGCAACAAAAAAACCACCTGGATACAAAACAAAGCAAGGCGCATACATGACCTTGTTGCTTTTTTTTAGTTAGCCTTGTGTTTAACTTTATAATACATTTTCTCTTTATTCCCTTTTTTGCATTAAACCCCCCACCTACTTTTATATATTATCGACCAGTTTTGCTTGTTTGTTTGTTATTGAGGAAAATAAAGAGGTAAAGTGGCGCGCGCGACTCGAATTACCAGGGCTACCAGAGCGACATGGACGACAGATGAGGCAGATTCAGTCTAATTCGACACACAAACTCAAAAAATAGAACATGTGCAATATTACTCTTGTAGATATATAGCGTTTAAAAAGAGCACATACGCCAACTTTTCTGTTTACATTTCAGATGAGCGGTAATTCAATTATACCAGAGCTCAAGGTCTATGCAAAGGTAAATTCAGGCGCACGAGCAACAGCTATTGGCACAACACATGCAGCACGATGCAGAGGCAGCGGCTCCGGCAGCGCCAACAGCAAATTCAAATCCAAATTCAATTATACCTTACCTCTTTCCTCATACCATCATTGATATTCAATAGGGGACAAAGGCGTTTTTCGTCGACGATGAGCTCGCCTGGGTGCAGGCCGTGCTCAAGGAAAAGGCCGTCGATGAGGCGGCCGGCACCGTCTCGATGCAGTTCGAGCGGACGACCAGCGCAGATGAGGTCAAGGAGTACCGGTTCGAGGCGACGTTCGACCAGCTGGCCAAGAAAGCCAAGGTGCTGCCGCCACTGTGCAACCCGCCCTTGCTCGAGGGCATCGACGACCTGACGAACCTGAGCCACCTGAACGAGCCGGCGGTGCTGCACAACCTGCAGATCCGCTACGAGATGCACAACATCTACACATACTCGGGCATCGTCCTGGTCGCGCTCAACCCGTTTGCGCGCGTGCCGCTGTACTCCCAGGACACCCTGGAGGCGTACGCCGGGCGCATGCGCGGCGAGCTGGAGCCGCACCTGTTTGCGATCTCGGAGGACGCGTTCCAGGGCATGGTGCGCGACAAGAAGAACCAGACGATCATTGTGTCCGGCGAGTCCGGGGCCGGAAAGACGATGAGCGCAAAGTACATTATGCGGTACTTTGCGTCGGCGCACGAGGACGGCAGCGCGCAGGACGGCGACAAGCTGGCCGGCGCCATCAGCCGCGTCGAGGAGCAGATCCTGGCGACCAACCCGGTGCTCGAGTCGTTCGGCAACGCCAAGACGACGCGCAACGACAACTCGTCGCGGTTCGGAAAGTTCCTCGAGATCCGCTTCAACGAGCGCCACGCCATCGAGGCCGCGTACATCCGCACGTACCTGCTGGAGCGCTCGCGGCTGGTGTACCAGCCGGCGACCGAGCGCAACTACCACGTTTTCTACCAGCTGCTGGCAGCCGTGCCGGCGGGCGAGCGCGCGCACCTGGGGCTCGAGGGCCGCACGTGGGAGAGCTTTGCGTACCTGGCGCTGGGCGGCAGCGGCACCATCGAGGGCGTCGACGACGCGGCCGAGTTCAGGGACACCAGCGCCGCGCTGGACGTCATCGGCTTCAGCGCGGCGCAGAAGACGCAGATCCACGAGCTGCTGGCCGCGCTGCTGCACGTCGGCAACATCGCGGTGGCCGGCGCGTCGGAGCGCGTCGGCGCGTCGATCGCCGAGGACGACGGCGCGGCGGCGACCGTCGTGCGGCTGCTGGGCATCGACGGCGCGCTGTTCCGCAAGTGGCTGACCAAGCGGCAGATCGTCACGCGCAGCGAGAAGATCGTCAGCAACATGACGCGCGCGCAGGCGCTGGTCGTGCGCGACTCGGTGGCCAAGTTCGTCTACGCGCACCTGTTCGACTTCATCGTGCGCACGATCAACGTGTCGCTGACGGGCGGCGGCGTGCAGGGCGCGCCAGCGTCGTTCATCGGCGTGCTGGACATCTACGGCTTCGAGCACTTCGAGCACAACTCGTTCGAGCAGTTCTGCATCAACTACGCCAACGAGAAGCTGCAGCAGAACTTCAACCGCCACGTGTTCAAGCTCGAGCAGGAGGAGTACCAGCGCGAGCAGCTGGCCAACTGGACGTTCGTCGACTTCCAGGACAACCAGCCGTGCATCGACCTGATCGAGGGCCGGCTGGGCGTGCTGGCGCTGCTGGACGAGGAGAGCCGGCTGCAGCAGGGCTCGGACGCGACGTTCGCCGAGAAGCTGTACAAGCAGTTTGCGCCGCCCGGCAGGCCCGACCCCGAGACGCCGGCGGCGTTCTTCCGCCGGCCGCGGTTCGGCGCCGACAAGTTCACGATCCGGCACTACGCGCACGACGTGACGTACGAGGCCGACGGCTTCATCGAGAAGAACAAGGACACGGTGCCCGACGAGATCCAGAACGTGCTCAAGGCCACCAGCGGCGCGCTGCTGGCCGCCGTGCTGGCCGCGCCCGAGGCGAGCGAGCAGCAGCAGCAGCAGCACCAGCAGCACCAGCACCAGCACCAGCACCAGCACCAGCCGGCCGCGCCGGCGGCGCCCAAGCTCAGCGTGCGCGCGGCGCGCAAGCCGACGCTGGGCGCGGTGTTCAAGCACTCGCTGGTCGGGCTGATGGACACCATCGAGGCGACCGAGTCGCACTACATCCGCTGCATCAAGCCCAACGAGGCCAAGTGCGCGTGGCAGTGGGACGCGCCGATGGTGCTGGCGCAGCTGCGCGCCTGCGGCGTGCTCGAGACCATCCGCATCAGCTGCGCCGGCTACCCGTCGCGGCTGCCGATCCCCGAGTTCATCCACCGCTACGGCGTCGTCATGCAGCCGGCGCCGGCGCCGCCGCCGCCGCCGGCCGCGTCCGTCGACGAGTGGCGCGCGCTCGCGTCGGCCATCCTGCGCGCGGCCTTCAGCGAGAGCGACCGCTACCAGGTCGGCCTGACCAAGGTGTTCTTCCGCGCCGGCATGCTTGCGCTGATCGAGAAGCAGCGCGTCGAGCGGCTCAACACCGCCGCCACGTCGCTGCAGCGGCTCGTGCGCGGCTCGCTGCAGCGCGCGCGCTTCCTGCGCCAGCGCATCGCCGCGCGGTCGCTCCAGGCGCTGGCGCGCAGCCACCTGGCGCGCCGCCACCTGCGCCGGCTGCGCGACACGCGTGCGGCGCTGCTGATCCAGTCGCGCATCCGCGGCCACCTGGCGCGCCACGCGTTCGCGCGCCAGCGCCGCAGCGTGCTGCTGATCCAGGCCTTGTGCGCGCGCACCAGGCGCGCGGCAGCTTCCAGGCCATGCGGCGGACGCGTGCCGCCACGCTGCTGCAGACGCGTGCCAGGGGCTTCATGGCGCGTCGCGCGCGCCAGCGCGAGACGTTCCTGATTACGCGCATGCAGGGCCGCGTGCGCGTGCGCATGGCCAAGCAGCAGCTGCAGCAGCGGCGCGAGGAGATGCGGTCGGCGCAGCACTTCAAGGACGTGACGTACAAGCTGGAGGGCAAGCTGATGACGCTGACGCGCCAGCTGGACGAGTCGCAGGCGCGCGTCGTGCAGCTGACCGAGAAGCTGCGGCTGGCGCAGGACGAGGTCAAGCAGATGCGGCAGGCGCAGGACGCGACCATCGCCAAGGCCACCGGCTCGCTGACGCAGCGCGTGGGCGACCTGGAGCAGGCCAAGCACAAGGCCGACGAGCTGTGCCGGGAGCTGCGCGTCGAGGTCGAGGCCACGCAGCGGGCGCTGGAGGACGCGCGCAGCGAGGCTGGCGTCGAGCGCGAGAGGGGCGTCGAGGCGCGCACCGAGCTGCAGAAGAAGCTGGGCGAGCTCGAGGCCGAGCTCGAGGCCAGCAGGGCGCAGCTGGCCGACGTCAAGGCGCAGCACCAGCAGCAGATGCTCGTGCTGCAGCAGCAGGGCGGCCCGATGCTGGGCCAGCAGAATGGCGCGGCCACGCCCGGCCAGCAGGCGCCCGAGCTGGCGTCGAGCATCAAGCGGAACGACGCGGCGGCGGCCAGCCGCTGGCGGGCCGCCGCCGCAGAGCTGGCCACCGGCTACGACCTCGACCCGAGGCCGCCGGCCACGGCGCCGACCATGGCCCGCCAGCAGCAGGCGCTGCCGCCCATCCCGCCGCAGCCGCAGCCGCAGCCGCAGCAGTCGCAGCAGCACCAGCAGCACCAGCACCAGCACCAGCACCAGAATCCGCAGCTGCAGCAGCGCCGCCCGCACTCGGTCGACCAGGCCCCCAGCCCGACGCTCATCGAGTCGTCGAGTGCAAGCAAGCGCTCGACCATCGGCGGCGACGAGGGCCGCACGCTGGCCAAGATGCTCAGCTCGCTGGGCAGCGGCTTCACCAACTCGGCGGCCCTGGCGCAGTCGGTCATCCCCGAGGACTCGCTGGAGGACGAGGTCTTTGAGCTGCGCAACGAGGAGGAGGTGCGCGAGATGCTCGAGCACGAGGATGGCCTGGTCGCCGAGGTGCTGAACGAGCTGATCGGCGACCTGCAGGTGCCGCTGCCGAACCTGGACGCCGAGTACTCGCCGCCGGACCTGCTGTTCCCCGCGCATCTCATCGGGCTGTGCGTGATCAAGATGTTCCAGTACAACCTGGCGCGGCGCATCGACCGCCTGCTCATGTCGACCATTGCGCGCGTGCAGAAGAAGACCGCCGCCTTCGAGTCCGACTACACGTCGGCCTTCTGGCTGTCCAACGTGTTTGAGCTGCTGTCGATCATCAAGACGTCGATGACCGAGCACCAGTCGTCGACATACGAGTACGCCGAGAGCGAGCGCGCGATGAACGACGGCATGCAGTACCTCGAGTCGCTGCTCTCGGACATATACTTTGGGTGGATCAAGGACCTGCAGAAGCGCTTTGTCAAGCTGATCATCCCCGGCGTTGTCGAGAGCGAGGCCCTGCCGGGCTTCACCGCCAGCGACTCTGGCTTCTTTAACCGCCTGATGGGCACAGGCCCCAGGGAGAGCACGGTGAAGATCGAGAACGTGCTGAGCTTCTTCAACCACATCTGGCGCACAATGGAGTTCTACTACGTGGACCAGGCAATCATGCGCCAGATCATGTCCGAGCTGCTGTGCAACATTGGCGTGACCGCCTTTAACAACATCATCATGCGCCGCAACTTTTGCTCATGGAAGCGCGGGATGCAGATCCAGTACAATCTCACGCGCATCGAGGAGTGGTGCAAGACCCACACGGTGTCCGACACCACGCGCAATCTCGACCGCTTGCTGCAGCTGGTCAAGCTGCTGCAGCTGCAAAAGTCGACCGAGCAGGACATCGACATTATGTTTGAGGTCTGTGACCTGCTCAATCCGGCACAGATCAAGAAGCTGCTGTCCATCTATGCCGTGTCGGATTACGAGAACCCGATTATTGGCCCCGTTATGAACGAGGTGACGAAGCGCGCGGGTCCGTCGGAGAAGGTGGACAAGATCTTGTTGGACACGAACGACCTGAATGACCAGGTGCTCTACCTGACTGCGCGCAAGGTGCCGGCGATCGAGACCTATATTCCGCCAGAGTTCCGGATGCCCAGGATCAGAGCCCTGGTTGATTCGCAGACTGATATGGCGTATGATGAGGAGGAAGAGGAAGAGGAAGAGGATGATATCGTTGACGGAGCTGATGACGAGTATGGTGTGCCGCCGTATAACCATATATCCGGCGATATGGCTGTGGTACCGGCGGGGGGCTATTCCAATTAGTTGGATGTATTGTTAACGGTAGGATAGCCGTATTAGTGATAGCGTTATATATATAATCATTTGTTTTGGTCAATGCATATTTGAGTTTATCACAGCAGTTTTTTATTATTCTTTTAAAATATGATGTTTTATCATAGTTGAGGCACATGATTGCCTTACTGAGACTAATGGATTATGCGCGTGGAAACCAGGGCAATGATGACAAGGTTTTGCTATAGTTTACTTATATGTCAAATCGAACACATAAAAGGAATGACTGTCGGACAGCTAGGAACTGTTCTGTTTGAAAGAAAGAAATATTCTTTTTGATTATATCACTTTCTAACATATATTTTATATGCCCATGTTCATTAATTAGCATAATACTAAACAAAAAATAAATTAAAACCTATTATCTTTTGTTGCTAATCGCAAACAATCAAAGTTGTAAGAAAATAGCACATTATGTTTAGAAATTTTAGTAGAATTACACATATTTGCGAAATTATTGAATTCTGGGAGGGAGAGAGAATGTGAGAGAGAATGGAGTGTGGTTTTATACATGAATTTGATTTTGCTTTTGGTATTTTTATTCTTAGTGTCGGTCGCATATTGTGTAAAAATCATCGTTTTTTTTAGGTTTTATCCTGTTTGTTCGTTATTTTCAATATACACTTTTTATTTTTATTTTTCAACTCGAAAGAAATGTGACAACGTGTACAAAAAAAAGAAATTATTTTATTTCCTCCCTCTCTTGCATATGTCACCTTAATCGGTTGCGCAGCCATTGATATCACAAGACAAGTTGTCATTTCACCTTTTATTCAAACTCTAGACTTTAATTAATTAAACAATAACAATAAACTCCGCATATATTTGTTTTTAAAGAAATAATGGAGGCTCATACTCCACCACAGGACTCTCAATAATCACAGCCATATACCAAGCAATAAATGCCACGGGATGTATCCACCCATCAACAATCCCACAAAGTCGACTCACACATACACTCTGCCTCGCTGTTCTCCTTACAACCACCACGCCTTCCTTTGAAACCAATAAACCGGAATTCCTCGCTTGTCGCTCGGTACTAATTAACAAGACGAGTTTCTTAATGGCGGATTCTACTTTACGTAAATCACACAATGATGATTTTAAACCGAAGCTTTCGGCTAACGCACGTTGATTGCCACTGACACTACGGCGTGGCCGATAATGTTCATTATCCAAGTTCTCTGCTGCTGTTGCTGCTGCGGTGCCAGAGGAAAAATGGTGGGAAGAGGAAAATGAGTTGGTTATGAGGACAGGCAGGCGAATGGTGGTTTGTAAATTCAAATACGCGTCGGCGCCGAATAGCGCGTTACCCTGGTCCAGAGTAACTTCGGCATGTGGGTAAATATACCGAAGTGTCATATAAAGAGCGTGCCAAAGCGATGCACTAAAATTAATTGTTGCAGCAGATCCAGCAGAGCCAGCAGATGCTGAAGGTGGCGGGGGTGTGGCGAGTGGGTGGAGGAGTTCTGGTGGGAGCGTTGATTGGAAATGGTGCAGCGATGCTTGGATTTCAAAGCTGGTGTCGGCGCTGATTGAGAACGGCCGCTGGGACTGCGGAGGCGGTGGCGGCGGCCGCTGTTTGGCAGCGGTGTAGCGGTGGGTGGTGATTTGATTTGATTGCGGCAGATCCGGCGGAATTGGTGGCGGCGGCGGTGGCGGCGGCGGGGGAACCGGCGGTATCGGCGGTGGCGTCAAAGGGGTGGCTGCTGCCGGCTGCTGCTGTATCTCTGCAACCGTACCAGCTCTGCGCAAAACATCCCGACACGCTTGCTCAGCCATCCAGCACTCATCCCTCATCCTGCGGCTACTCTCCTCAAACTTCTTCCTCATTGTGTCAATCTCCGCCTCCACCCTCATAACATCCCTCTGCGCACGCTCCACCATCATATCAGAAAATCCCAATGCGTTCTGTGCGCTTTCGCGTTCTTTCTTGCGTAATGGCACCATCAGTGAAAACACACTGTCGCTTTGTAGCCGACGCAGCCTCTGTTGGTCGTTCAGTTGGCCTTGTTGGCTTTGTTGGAGGGCGGATTGCGCTCGGGTAAGCGTTGTTTGGAGGGTGTGCAGATGCTTGTGATGATGAAGGAGGGATTGGTGCTGGTGCTGGTGCAGGTTGATGCTGAGTTCGAGCTGGGAGCGTTCGGCGATGGTGTGTGCGTAGGGGAGTGCTTGGTTTAGTGCGTGGAGGGCGCGGCTGGCCTCTGTGGTGCTGCTGCTGCCATTGCTGCTGTTTGCGGAATTTGCCAGCATTTAATACTGCTAATTGGAAAAGATAAAAAATAAATTGAGAATTGAGAACAAAAAAGCTCATAAAGCAGAAAATGAATAGTGGAAAGTGGAAGACCGACATGTGCAAGCACGAATAGCAGCGCTTCGCTATATTTACAACCATACACTTTGAACTATTTTCTTCAAGCTAACTAACCAATAGAACAAAAAGGGGGTGGAAATCAAGTGTTGGTTTATTATTTACGTCATAGTTAAGCGATATCAATTCCCAACACGTAACAAAAATACGCTCTTACAGTTTGCCAAATTCCTCAGACAAAGTCGAGCAGCGTTCTCTGCATGCAGCCACGCCCTGTGCAATCCCCTGGGGCACGCCAACCTCGATCATCTTCTCAATTGCTGCCTGCGTAGTTCCATTCGGCGACGTAACCTTCGTCCTCAAAGTGGCAACATCGTCCTCACTAGTCAACACCATCTTCGCAGCGCCCAAAGCAGTCTGCGCCGCCAGTCGCTTTGCAACCTCCGCGTCCAGACCCATGGCAACACCGGCTTTCTCCATGGCCTCAATCACAAGGAAGAAATAGGCCGGGCCGGATCCGCTCACCGCACAGACTGCGTCGACACCGGACTCGGTGTCGACCCAGAAATATTCCTTGGCGATGTTCCGCACAACATACTCGGTCTGCATACGCTGCTCCTGGCTGACATCCGCATCGGCAAACATGCCTGCCGCGCCCTCGCCGACCAGCGCCGGCGTATTCGGCATCATTCTCACCAGCGGCACACGCTTACCGCCTGTTGCCGATCCCTGCTGCTTCTCCTGGTGGTGGATCCACCGGGAAAAGTCCTTAATGGCGACTCCGGCGACAATGGAAATAACCAGCGGCTGGGTTTGCTGCAGGGACTGGGCGATGCCGCGGACGACTTCGCCGACCACTTGCGGCTTGACCGCCAGGACGACGACGTCCACGGGGGCGGTGGACACTTGGCCGCTTGCACCGGTGATCGCCTGGTTGTTGTCCCCGAATACGTCAATTTTGTAGGTTGACCGAAGGTACTCTTGGCGCTGGGGAGTGGGCTCGGAAACACGGACGTGCGTCAGAGGGTGTCCGGTCTTGAGTAGCCCGGACAGAATCGCCTCGCACATGTTGCCGCCGCCGATGAACGTGATGCATGGGGGAGCGATCGAAGAAGAAGAGGACATTTGTGTAGGAAAGAATAAAATGAAATCTAAAGTGTGGTTATTATTTATTGCAAAGAGGAGAAGAAAAGAAAGGGAAAAGTCGAACGATAAAAAAATTAGGGAGGATGGCCAAACGAGTTCCTGCATTTTTCAGTTTCAGTTCACCGTGGCTGTAAGAATGTATGCAGTAAGAATGTATGCACACACATAGCAAATTAAAATTAATAAAAAAGATGACAATGTATGCGCGCTTGAGTCTAGCCCGAGCCAAAGTAGAAATTTAATGACGTGTTTTTGTTCTTTGTTCCGCATTAAATGATTAAAAATTGGGTTGACTCACACACAAACATTTGACTCTCCCCTCATCCCACTCGCGCCCCCATTAAAGTCGAACGACCAACTCCCCTGAAAGAAGGAAGAGAAATCAAGGTTTGTCGTTACAAATAACAAAACTAAACTAAGCTAAACGTCATTGTGCAGGTAAAATATATCGGTAAATATAACGTGGTCACAGTTGGTTCCAAAAAAAGTTATTTTACATTTCTTTTAAAGAAATATAGCTGAGGAATTGAAATACAAAATATATACAAAATAATAATTATTCGGGTTCTAGAATGCAAATGCAGACCGGACGACGAGACAGCCACCGCGGATACGCCATATCCCTCCACCGGTGCACCATCAGCATAATAACCCAAATGATCGCCACAACAACAACCACCAACAAGCACACCACAGCAACATACCCCCAAAAAACTTTGTCTCAAAAAACGGATACACATAAAACCCATAGACACCGACCATAAAATACACCAAAGCCAAGTACAGCACCAAGCACAGAACCACCATGCCAAAGTGCGTCCACCGGTATCGGCACCGCGCAAACACCATTACTTCGAGCGACATTAAAAGAAAGTTTATCGCATGCATGCTGACGCCCATCCATGTGTCCAGGACCCCATCAAGCCCGCCTTGTGTCGGATACAGGAGGCACCAGTATACTAACGTTACTAGGGGCGCGTAGCACGTGAATGTCTCGTACAAAACCCATTGTGAGGCGAGCGACAGCTGATGGGCGACGGATGCTGGCCGCTGGTACTGTGTATCTTCGTCAGCCATGGATCAGATCCAGTCTGGTCCTGGACCTGGTCCTGGTCCTGGTTCTTGTTGTATCGAATATCCGCTTATTCTGCTGCTGCTGTTGGATTTGACTCTGGTCCTGGTCCTGGTCCTGGTCTTGCTGCTGCTGCTGCTGGTCGCATATCTCCTTGATCTCGTCGATTTCAGGCGCTATCCCAATGTCCCGCAAGCCCATAGGTGCCCGCTCATGGTCGGAGCGCAGCAGCTGCACGCGCTCAATCCCCGACGAGCTGCCTGAACACGAGTCTGTATTGGTGACAATTGAAATCGTACCCAACCCAGCATTATCTGCGACCAGGGCACTCACCGATGGCATTCCGATCCGACTATCCCCAGCCAGTATCATCAGCTGGTCCGGCGGCAACGGCATCGGCATAGAAATCGGCAACTCCCTCACTGCTTTCCTGTGCCACTGCCACTCCAGCCGCCACCAGTTCCATATGCGATTTACTGTTGTGTAACGAACCGTATTGTATGCTGCAAAGCCATAGTACAGTGTGATTCCAATAAATGTCAGGGTGGTAAAGTATGCGGCCCAGTTCCACCCTGCGCCGTGAGAAATGTTGAGGCGAGGTTGGCGATGAGCACTGCGAGGCAGTAGATGAATATGACTGTGCGGATAATCCCGAGTGTTGGCTGTGGAATAAAGTAGGAGGTTACGAAGAACTCGTCGCGAAGGTATTTGTCGTTGTGGAAGAGGAATATGTGCGCCGAGTGTTTGAGCCAGGAGACTGCCCCCCGACCTAAAAGTGTCTTTGGTGTCATTTTATGAGATCAGAAAAGAGAAAAAGGGGCTTTAAGGAATACAAAAAAATAAGAATAGAAATTTTACCCTTTTGAAGTGAGATAAAGGAATAACTTTTATTTTCAGCTGGTGTGTATGTGTGTGTTCAGCGCGTAGGCCTTCATGAAACAATCGGGAATAAAATGTGAAAGGCTTTTTTTTAAAATTAATTATTGTCTCGTTGGCCGAGCCTTGCGTTTATTTTTTAAATGACGAAAATAAAAAATGAAAATTACAAAAATAAAAGATAAAAAGGACAAGGCGGAAAAAATAAAAATTTTAAACACAAAATGAATGCGATAAGAGAGTATGTTGTTCTTTTAACAACTTTTTTAAGAATGCTCTTTTTGACAGATAACAGATCACAGCTGCCAATAGTTTTAAGAAGGACGGATAAATTCAATTTATTTGAACGAGCAACTGGCCGGTGCTCCTCAAACAAAATGAGCAACAAACAATGGCTCTTGTTGGATTGCAAACATATATTGCTTTTAAGCTTCCTGCTGATCTCAGAATATAATAGACCTGAATAGATTATTATTGCAATTGCAAAAATAGACATCTTTTGACGCTTTGAGTTTAATGGGTTTGCTCTTCGTAATTATGTGTTTGTTTCATCGGCTAGTTAACCGCAAATAAAAAAGAGAGATAAGGCATATCCTAAAAGAACATTTGAATTGCAAAGCAATAAAAAATTGCTGTGATCTCTCACCCCATACTTTTTATCTATGCCTTTATCGAAGATCTTCCCACTAGGGTCTGGATTCGCGTTTGCACTTATTAATTCATATTTTCAACAATTAATTGCGTTCATCATATTCATATTGTATACTCTGAGAAAAGTTTATATTTTAAAATTCGATCTACAGCCACTGCTAGCAAAAAAAACCAAGTCATCAACTACGAGAAATGTCGGCAATATTGGGCGATCGCAATGCACGCAAGCGAATTATCCTAGGGACCCTGGGCCTAGGCGCAGCCGGCGGGGCCATCGGACTCAACGTGGCCATCCTAAAGAACCTTCAGCCAATTGCGCGCCACACAGCAACCATGGCCGGCAACTGGTCCCTCTGTGGGCTCTTCTTCTTCACGACTCGCGAGGCTCTTTTGGCCGAGCAGCGCGAGAAAAATCAAGCGATGAATCTGCGCATATCGCAGACCCGCGAAAATGACGAAATGTTCAGCAGCGCATTGGCCGGCGCACTGACCGGCGGCACCCTGGCCTTTATCAGCCGCGGTCGCAGAAAGTCGGTGGTTTCGGGCGCTGTGTTCTTTGGCCTGGTGGCAGTTATCGGCCAGTTCGCATTCACTAAATTTAATCACCGGCGGCAGCAGATTATTATTAGGGAAATGGCCGCCGAGAATAAAACGAAGCAGCAAGGCAATATTGCGGTAGAAACTGCGGATGATGAAGCGGAGTCAATGTCAATTATTGCGCGGGTGCGGCGCGCAGTGAGCGTCGACCCGATTACGCTGCTGCCTGAGTGGTTTCCGCTGCGACGGATCCCTCGGAGGAATACCGCGAGATGCTGGTCTTGCGCAGGGAGGAGGTCCGCTTTGAGCTCCGCAGACTGCGCTCGATCATTGATGACTTGGATCGCCGCGAGCAGAACCTAATGAGCCGACTGCAGCAGGATTAGAGTCTGCCAGTAGAATGCTGAATTGTCGGCCAATTGACCGGCTCTGACTGTAAATGAGTCGTTAATTGGCCATGCCTTTTGTGTGCAAAATTTTCTGTTATATAATATAATAAGTTGATCTTTTTTCGCTCTCTTTCGGGGTTTTTCTTGCGACAAACAGGCTGGCTGCGTGCATTTTTGCTAGCGTCCGGACCCTGTGACCGATGCTTTGTGAAAAAACAGGGCTTCTGCTTGGGCACAATACGCTCTCAAAATAGATTAGTTCCCTTTCTTCTCTCTGGCCCCTATCCGCCTCACTGTGCTGCTCTGTTTTCACCTACATTGGTCTTACCGTTAGCTTTTATTTATTTATTTTTGCTAAAATTAGATTGCGGAAAACCATAGAACCTTTGTTTTATTTCGCAATTGTGCGTTCTTTTTTCCATCATTTTCAACCAATAAATTTTAAACAGACCGCTAAATACATTAAATAAGCTGTTGGGATTGACCGATGTTTGATCGCTGCTGGTCTGAACCGGATCGGCTTATAGCTGAATGTTTGCACAAAGTCAAATATGCGCGGGGGAGGTTTTCCTTTCATTTGGTCGGATCCTCCCTCCCTATTTTAAGATGTTTCCTTTCCAAGCTGTCTCGTAATAACTATTTTGTCGTAAATAAATAAACGATTGCATTAGCCACTGGTTCCGCCGCCAAATTTTTTAAAGCCGTCGATTCTCAACAATTTTTTATGTCAGCCGATCAATGTCATGACTAGATAATAACAAGTTGAACGGAACAAAATAGTTTTTCTCCAAATTTATTGCCTAAAGAAATAGAAATATGAAATTTTGGTGGGGAAAGGGAAATTGTCAGTCCACATTTCTTAAGTTCTGACAGAAAAATAAAAAAATGAGCTTTTAAAACTATTGAAGAGAAAGTGAATGAAAACGGCAAAGTATATAGAGAGAACGCTGCTAAATTTATTTAGTTGGCAGCCTGCTGCCGTTTGCTTTTAAAGTAATCATTTTCTCCCAATTACTTTTGTTACATTTATCCTCACCTTATATTTTATTCCTATTACATTACCTAATCCTCTGCCTCCTTGTCAATGTTCTTTGCAAAGATACCCGTGGCTATATTTGCCATACTTGGTGCTGCTCTTGCCCAGCATGGCCCAGATTGGGATGCTGCCAACGCAGCCCTCGGCAACACCGTCAATTGGGATTCTACCTCGGCCCAAACATGCGCGCAGCAACACTGGTCTGAAATTAAGGCTGGTGTTGACCCCCAGCTGAAGGTCCTGTGGCAATTTATGCCGCCAAATATCAAAACCTCGCTGACCCAAAGCACTGTTGTTGGCAAGAACAATCTGCTTGCTTCCAATGCGCCACCTGGATCAGCCATTTCGCAAGCTGCGCACCTTTTCCCTGCTGGAATTTTCAGCCCGTATGCTGACAATATTGCCTTAAACTGCTTGGCCACTTCCATTCCCTCGACCCCTTCTACGGTAACTTCAACCACAAGCACTAATAGTCCAACTACCAGTTTTACTAGCACTGGGTTCAGTGATACTGCCGAGTCTAGTGAGTCCAGCGAGTCCAGGGAGTCCAGCAAGTCCAGCGAGGCCGTTGAGTCAAGTGAGTCAAGTGAGTCAAGTGAGTCCAGCGAGACTGCTGAGTCCAGCGAGACTGCTGAGTCCAGCGAGACTGCTGAGTCCAGCGAGACTGCTGAGTCCAGCGAGACTGCTGAGTCCAGCGAGACTGCTGAGTCCAGCGAGACTGCTGAGTCCAGCGAGACTGCTGAGTCCAGCAGCTGCTGAGTCCAGCGAGACTGCTGAGTCCAGCGAGACTGCTGAGTCCAGCGAGACGCGGTCCAGCGAGACTGCTGAGTCCAGCAAGTCCAGCGAGGCCGTTGAGTCAAGTGAGTCAAGTGAGTCCAGCGAGACTGCTAGGTCCAGTGAGTCCAGCGAGACCAGCGAGACCAGCGAGGCCGCTGAGTCCGAGGAGTCCAGGGAGGCCGCCGAATCAACCTCCACATTGTCCACGACCACACGCCACACCATCACCGTTACAGTCAACAAGTGCCCCTTGCCCACACAGTGATAACTGAGTTTATAAAAACAATAACTTTTATTTATCAATATATAAAGTGGATAAATATTTACACAACCACAAAAAGCACCTGGCTCACTTTCTCTTTTCGCCCTGCATAGTGACAATAACGGTTCTCCTGTGCTGGTATGTTCTGTGCTCGTTCAAATATATACCCTGCCACGTTCCGAGAGCCAGCTGTCCATCCTTGATCGGTATGTTCAAAGAAACGCCGACCAAGGCCTCTTAACATGGCCGGGCATATCATCGGGTCCCTCGTCTGTGTGCTTGTACTTTAGTGTTTCAGGAGCAATATGATCGAGGGCCATTGTTAGGTCTTCGCGTACCTCGCGACAGACGTTTTCGTTAAGACAGAGAGAGGCACTGGTGTGTTGGAGGAAGAGGTTACACATGCCGATTTGTATTTGCGCAGTTCGCTGTCATGGCTCGCTCAATCTCGTTGGTTACAAGGTAGCTGCCCTTGGAGCGTGGCGGGAACGTGTGTGTGACTTGCGACCAAGACATTGCGTGAATTTGCGTTTAGCGAAAGGGTGAAAAAAAAGTATAGAAAAAGAAAACGATCAAAAAATGTTGTGAAAGTGAGAAAGGCAAAAGACTCGGTCAAAGATCGAAAAGATTACACAAAGAAAAGAATAAGAACAAATATCTAAAAAAATTAAATTATCCTGCAAATCGATTGTTGGCTTTTGCTTTTTTTCTTGCTGCTTCGTCACCATTCGCATTTTGAATTCCAACTTGTTATAGCAAATTACTCGCTTAAACTAATACAAATGAGCGCAGCTAATGTCCGTGTGGCGTCGGCTGTTTTGTCACGCACAAGCACAACGGCCAAGTATTATTTCTGCTGGGCAAGCGCCACGGCAGCCACGGTGAAAACACCTGGGGGCTGCCTGGCGGCCACCTCGAACTTGGTGAGAGCTGGGCATCCTGCGCCGAGCGCGAAGTTCTCGAAGAATGCGGCATTCAAATTCAAAGGTGTCGTTTTGTCGGAGCGACCAACGATGTATTTGATCCTGCCAGCATGCACTACGTGACGCTGTTTATGCGCCAAGCCGCTCACCAGTGGCAGTTATTGTGACAATGGCAGTGGGAATGATAATATTGCCTTTGAGCAACGGCTACCAGAGGTCGGGCTGATGGAGCCGGACAAGTGTCTTATGTGGGCGTGGGTCAGTTGGAGCGAGCTGGTCGCAAGAAAAGCGGTGCTGAGGGACGCCTGTTCGTCGAAAGCATGTAATCAACTTGAGGCGGAGGAAAAACACGATAATACAGGTCTAGATCTGTCGTCGCTGTTTTTGCCTCTTTTGAACCTCGAAAGACAATATGGCGCTCAAGGTCCATCTTGGTTGAATCCAACTTTGTAGCCATAATTTTTTTTTTTGCATAGCTCTAATAATAATATTTTCTTGGCAATGCCACTCAGCACAATCATTACAAAACAAGGTTACGTGGGAATACTAATACAATAAACAATATTTAATAACCGGTCGGATTTGAACAATATTATTCGCGCTATTTTTAAAATAAAAAAGACAAATACTGCATTTACTGCATAAACAGCTAACTATTCTAACATTGATTCCTGTATTTTTTTATAATAATGTGTCGTAGCTAGAGACTGAGGGTAATAAATATATATTAAAGAAATTCAAGAAAGACCACTGCTAGGGCTTGTCGATGCCTTGCGTCGAGAATACTGTCTCCGTCAAACTCGCCGCTAGCCGCGCATGATCTGTTAATCCACATCCATCTGATCAGGGGATGTGGCTGTATCAGATGTAACCCAAAATTTCGTATTTTATCAGTATAATTAAAATCTTTGTTCACGCCGCTGAATTCAACAGCGTAATCAGAGGAAAACCCGTTAATTTTCCAACGTGTAATTTTTTAAAAAAATTATTTTTGGCGGCAGCCACAGGCGAATGTTTGCGTGGTTGATTTTATGCCGTTATTATGTATTGTCGTGATTTTTTTACTTTGACTGCAAATTGCATGCATGCAATTTGCATCATGACAATCTTGTGTTAGGACCCAACTCAGAATGTAAGCACCAGTATTCAGAAAGGGGACGATCCCCCCGACACCAACAAATAACTGCAACAATATTTGTCCAGTAAGGAAGGTTTATTTGTATACATTATTCATGCGTCCAATAAGAAACTGCAAAGCAATTATATTTTCAACTATTAGAAATACATTTATTCATCCAACAATCATGCAGTTTTAAGAAAGTATTGTCCAAACATGTAAATCATACTATAAAAATTGCATTACTCCGTGTTTGTCATTGTTCTGCCACCCACTCGGGTAGCAAAAAATTGGAAAATGTGCATACCGCTCGATATTTACGAGCGGTCATCGCTTGATACCACGCTATGAAAAAATATAAAAAGGGTGCAAATTTGTTTACAAGGCTGAGAGTTCGAAGGAAAAGTTACAAAGCATACTTCTGTTCGAGTTTTGTCAAAGCCGCACTTTATAATAAAGAAATCATATTTTTGCGGGTATATTTGTTCTTTTAACGAAAGAAAAAAAGGAATATCTGAAACCTCATAGCGAATATTTACAACTCTGTATAATTATCTAAAAAAGCCTTTGATTTCTCGTAAGTCACTTTTCCAAAGCATTGTCTGCACGACGCTTGCTGCGTTTGGGGTGGTTAAGTAGCGAGAATGTCTACAATTAACGCCTTCGGATAATTATTCCAATAATTTGTTGCTTCAATATTAATTAACCTTCACCTTTCCTTTCCTTTCCTTTTATTTTCATTTTCATTTCTTTATTTCTGCACTTCAACAACCAATTTTTTTTGCATTTTACGCGTTCTATAATATTTCACAATGCCCTGCCTGCCTTTAGCTCCGTCGAGCGAGTCGAGAACAAGGACATTCTCCACACTTTTCAGCAGAAAAATGATAAAGCTCATTATGCAACTTTATTAGCCTTTATTCTAGTGCGCACTGCTATTTTGTACTGATAACTGAGCCCAACGCAACTGGCGACCACGACAAAGACGGACAACGGCTTTCACCGCCGCCACCACCGCCCCCACCATCGGTATCTCATTTTTATATCCACCCGCCTCCGCCGCCGCATCAGCCCCAACTTGCTGCTCACCCTCATTTAAATTTGCACAACAGTATCAAACAAATCTGGGACCAATGGTTTGGCCAGCCACCCGCTCGAGCGTGCAAGGATATTGCAATCAACCAAAGCCACTGGACTATCTCCAACGAGACCATGCGGCCCTTCGTCGATATCCCCGACATGTCCGATATCGGCGTCGGTGAGAGCGTCTGTGTGCGCGTAATAGTGCCGTTAAGGCCATCCAACAGTACCGACGCATTTGTGCCTTTGCCAAGCGCACCCTGGGACAGCATTCTCCTCGACATGGTCGGCCTGTCCTCGGGCATCAGCATTCCAGTCAATCTGCAGCCGGTCAGCGATATGCGCAACAGGCGGCAGGACAGCGTGCACATTTACGAGGCTAATGTGGTGCTACGCGACATTGATGTTTACCATCCCGAGGGATTCCTTGAATTCCGCGATGCTCGGTGGAACCCCGAAGGCCCCTCTTGCCACAGCAGTATTCACCCGAGCCGCTGGATATAACGAGGCACAACAGGTTGTGGTAAAAGACGAGCACAGGGCCAGCCCATATAGCCTTTGGAAGTACACGGAGCTGCCCTTGTGTACAGACAGCAATGCGGAGGGGCGTTGGGTTTATGTGCACAATATTCCGTTTGATCCCGAGCTCGTGCCATTGGCTGACAACCTGAACCGCGTCTGGCTGCCGTACACCTGCCGGTTGCGCCGCGTCAGCTACGCGCAGTTTGCGCAATGCCTTGTCTCAAAGTACCCGCGTGTGCACTGGTATGGCGACTCTAACGTGAGACGCAGCTTGAAAAAAATCAGCTCGCTGGGCGAGTGGTGCTCAACAAAAGAGGACCAGGAAAGCGCTGTCTGCACGTGCGAGGACTACAGGAGCGACTTTACCCGGTTCTCGATACACGCGCGCAACACATTTTTTGACATTGATGCAGTGGACGGTGGCTTGTCGCTGGCTAACGAGACTGATTTTGCGCGTGTTCCCGAAAATAAGGCGCGCATGGCGGTGTTCAAGATCGAGGGCCTGACTGCGCGTAATGTTTCGCCGTGGATAGACCGGTTCGCGAATGGAACGGTCAAAATGTTTGGCATCCACAGGCTGTCATTATTTCGCTGGTCAACTGGGATGCTGCCTTTACGTCGTTGGAGTTTTTTGCCTCCCAGGTTGCTCTGCTGATTGGGCGCTTAAATGAAACTTATTTGCCAAATACCAGGATCATACTGCGCACCGGGCAGTACCACTGCTGCTACTCGGACCAGTCAGCTACAGGGAGGAAATACTCGCAGCTGCGGAACCGCTACTTAACGACATGCATATCGGTATGATTAAGGAGGCCTGGGTGATTTATATGATGTGCGGTGTGGGATGTTGCTTCGGTTGCTCAGCGTCGGCCGCTGGTTGGCCGCCAAGAGTCGCAAGCGTGTTACTCAAACCATGTGCGCTCGGAAGTTGTCGAAGTCGAGAACCAGATTCTGTTCAACTCGCTGTGCAATTAAGCCTTTGTTTTTTGTTTTTTGTTAAATAATTTGGTATGTATATGGCATGGTTTATTTGTTGTGATATTGAGCAATTTTTCCATTGCACCCAAAAGTAACTATTATTGCGTACCATGCGTCAAGCAGCAATTAGCAGTTGTCAACTTAAGTCGAGGGCCAGAGTTGTCCCTAATTTGAGTAATTGTATAAAACAAAAAACGTATACAGTGCGCTTGCTAATCTATGCGTTCAATTGGTTAGCCGCCTCTCGTAAAGCAAAAAAGTTATGTTGCAATTGCAAAAAAAATATACTGAAGTGCAGCTTGAGTATTATGATTTTCTCCGTTACAAAATATTGAGTATTTCGCCAGCAAAAAGAAAGGGAAAACTGCATTGAGTATCATTTATCAATTATTTTACATGCGGACCGCAAATCTATAAACAGATTAGCAAAGTGTGCATGACTGTGGATTGCAAGTCTTTGGATGTTTACCTTCTTACATTGAGAAGGGCAACCATAAAGGTCACTTCGTAGATAAATCATTTTACAATATAAACAAAGAGCAAAGCACAGCAAAGCGTGCAAAGGATGACACCAACCCCAATAGCAGACCAGAATTCGAGAATGAAGTTGCTTGATTTTCGTTGCTAGTAAAGAGTAATTGCAACCGCTAAAAAAAATTTGCAATTATTTTTTGCGTCCACGAAAAAACGTATGGTTATTATGTTGCGATTCTACTTGATTTCAGTAGCTCCTCGTTTTAAATATTAGCACCAACATATCTGACGACTAGCTTTCCTTTCCAATATTTCTAATTTATTCGCTTACGTATATTACATGCCACTAGCGCAATATTTGCACACGGGTCGACACTAGATAAATTAACCATGAACGTAGCGGGTGATGAAGAGCAAGGCATGCTGGCGAGCCATTCGGCATCCACCACCACATCACCCACAAAGTCCGCCCGCAAATCGCTGTTCTCCAAGTTCATTGACAACAAGGCGCTCAAGGGGTTCCTGGTCATCATGTGTCTAATCAACGGCTTCCAGGTTATCCGAATGGTCAGCTACGACACCACAACAACATCATCATCATCATCATCATCGTCGTCGTCGTCGTCGTTGTTCACATTAGCGTCAAGCAAAACACCGGAGCAGACAAAAAGCCGGTGTGCGGATATCCCAGTTTCCTTGAATTACTGGGAGGTCGCACAGGGCTCGCCGGCTGTTGTCGACATACCTTATGCAGGCAGCATCAATGTGGGCGACACTGTCTGCGTGCGCGTCGTGGTGCCGCCAACTATAAAATCACCAGAAGCAGCAGCCCTGAACTCGTCGCTTGATTCGGAGTTTGCTCCGTTGCCAGGAACGTCCTGGGAAAGCTTTGTATTCGACATGGTTGGCAGCAACACGGGCATCAACGTCCCAATAAAACTGCAGGCTACGAGTGACTGGAGAAACGCCCTGAAAGACAGCGTGCACGTCTATCAGGCTGATGTGCAGCTGCGAGATGTGGACGTGTTTACGCCGCAGGGGTTTATAGAGTTCCGCGAGGCTCGGTGGAACCCTGAGGGCAAGACCACGCCGCAGCCGTATAATCCCGAGACTATCCCCACTCCGCCCGGGGTGTCTATCAACGTGGTAGACAGCACTGGCGACAGCCCGTATAGTCTGGCAAAATATCTGGATCAGCCGCTGTGCACGCAGAGCGACGAGGATGGCCGGTGGGTCGATGTTTCTAACTTGCCCTTTGATGCCGCGGTCGTACCCTTGCCCGACAACTACAATCGTGTGTGGCTGCCGTATGCGTGCCGGCTGAGGCGCATCCCATACGAGGAGTACACACAATGCCTGATAGACCGGTACCCGCGGATCCACTTGTACGGAGACTCGAACACCCGGCGAGCACTGCGCCGGTTCGCGACGCTCGGGCAGTGGTGCTCGACAAAGGAGGATATCGAGTCCATCGAGTGCAAGTGCAATGATAATGGCCAGGCCACTGAGCGGTACAGCATTTCTGCGCGCGATATCACTGTTGACATGGACCCGGTGGCCGGCGGTTGGCAGCCAAAGGGAAATTTGACAGATCCGGCGGCCACGCCGCACGGCAAGGCGCGTATCAATGCCTTCAAGTGGGACGGACTGACCTCGCGCAACAACCCGCCGTGGCCGTCGTTCTTTGACAAGGGCATTGCCACGCACTACGGCAAGCCTAACGTGGCCATCTTTGGCTTTGTCAATTGGGACGCTGCGTTCGAAACGCACGAGTTCTTTGTCGGCGAAGTCAACCGGCTGATTGACCGCGTGGCCTCCGGGTACCCGAATTCGACAGAGATTATCATTCGCACAGGCCAGTACTACTGTTGCACATCGGATATGGACAAGTTTTGGGTGCGCCGTTACTCGCAGCTGCGTAACCGCAACTACAGCAACTATGTCATCGACTTGTTCAGACAGCGGTTGGGTGCGTCGCGCAAGGTTAGTCTGTGGGATGTCGCGTTGGTGTCGGAGCGCAGGCCGATCGAGGCACGCAACGACGTCCAGAAGTGCGCAGCAAACCATGTGCGCTCCGAGATCGTCGAGATTGAAAACCAGGTCCTGATGAACGCCATGTGCAACTGAGACAGCAAAATAGCTGATATTTACAATGATTGTGTTTATTAATAATTTTTCACAAATATTCTGACACAAAGCCTAATCGTCTTGCTGCTGTCCCGGCACAAGGAGCTGCCGCATGGCCTCGGAGACAATTTTGCCGCAGAGCTTAGCATACGGGTTTTCCTTTGGCGCAGCCATCTTGGCGACCTCGTTTCCATACTTTGCACCCATCGAAAAGTTATAAAATGCTGCGTCTTGGTCGCCCCTGCCGCGCATAACAATGGCCTTTTGTGTAAAGGCCTGGGCCAGCGTCTTTTCGTCCTGCGCATAACTGATGGCCAGGTCAAGGTCCTCCAGCGCTTGGTCATCCTGGCCTTGGATGCGATGTGCCTGGGCCCGGTTGTTGTACGCTGACGCGTAGTGCGGACAGTCGGTGATTATTTGCGTCAGCTGGGCAATTGCTTGGCTGATGTCGCCGGATTCAGCTGTGCGGATGGCTTGGCTCTCGAGGGTTTGCAGACGAGTGATAAGCGTGGGGTCGATTGAGTACGCCTTTTCCCGCTCAGATAGGAGGTTTGGCTCGGTGTTGGGGTCTGGATTTACGCTGGGCTGCTGGTATGTTCCTGAGATCTGGTCTCGCACGAACTCGCCGTCAAGCGCGCTACTGAATAGAATGTCAACGAGGTTAGAGTCGCGCGCGGATATATTGATGTTGGGCGACTGGCTGCCTTGCCCACAGCTGCTACTGGCCGTGTGTGAGCTTGGGGTGTCATCAACCATAATAGTGCTTGAATAGGGTAGAATGATGTTTAAAATAACAGTGATCAGAGTGCCAATACAAGTCCTTCGGCTTGGCTAAAATATAACAAAAAATTTACTTTTCGTAAAGTTGTGAGGAAACAAAAATGATTGAAGAAAGTCAAGATAGTATTATATTCATTCACCGAGTCCAGTTTGCATGCTCTCATTTCATTTCCGCTTTAAATATTTTCTTTTATGCGTGGCATTCATGCAACCAAGGCCTCTTGCAATTGCCAAGATATAAAAACTGCGATATTTGTCTTGGCCGCATAATTTTTTTTTCACTTTCTTCGTGTATTTGACAACGTGAGAAAAAACAATATTTGGGAGGGAATCATGCGGCCAAGTCCGATGTTCAATTCATTACATTTAATTCGCTGGAGTCCCGGTTGACAATTGGACAGGCTTTTTTTAGAATATAGAACAGGGAAATGAGGGATGCGACCGTGAGAAAAGCATTTAAAAGAAATTGTAGCAATTGACAAGATGTCGCGTCACAAGCGCTTGCATTGTTTTGAGGAGAAACAGGAGTGGTTGTTCGGCTCAAAATCGAGCCGACAAGCATTTTTCTTAGCTATTTGCCTAGCAACTCAATAAAGTTACCAATACCCTTACAATATACACGTGACCATAAGATAAACTAATGATGTGTAGCCTGGTAATTTTATGTGCTATAGTTTTATATCCATGCAATGTTTCTAATACGTCATAACATACTATGTATCCCAATAGGATAAATACACTCACAGCGCTCAGACTATTCCAAAGTGCAATCATTTATTTATCAATTAATTAATTATGTACGCTGCTACATATCCGTCTTCTCAAGAAGGAGGGGTACACGATGGTGCACAATAATATGCGCGAGAGTACATAAATATTAAAACTTGCGCCTGGCAACCTTTTGTACTCTTTCTTTTGACGACTGAATGTAAAAAACCCGAGTCAGACGCACTGCTCGTTTGATGCATGTTCCAAAAAAAACAGCTTTGTTTTATTATTGAAAATTGGCCAAGATAAAGAATACGCTTTTTATTGGGGGAGAAAAAGTGTGAGAGTGTGCATGCTTTTTATGGATAATATTAATGCCAGGGACGGAGTTCCTTCTTCCTTATTTGATCTTAGGAAAATGATTTACGTCGGTTTCAGGGGGTGAGGAGGCAAAGCAAAGAAAGGAGAAAGAGTGCTGTCTGCTTGCGCTAGAATGATGAGCACCCTTCTTGTCACCAGCCTCCCCCTTAAATACAAATGTTTCGAGTATGAAACCTTTTTTATATTTAATCACTTGAATCTCTTTCTTCTCCACATCTTCCAAACTCTCAGATAAAATAGCAGTAACAATCGAAATTTGTTTCTTTTTTACTTCTTCATTTCTACTGCTAATAGTATATTCTTTCAACAGCAGTCTATTTGATTAAGCAAGCACCCCCACACACTGCAAAAAAGCAAAATAACAATAAATCAACAATGCCTTTGGCACATACACAATGCCTATCCCCGATCCCAACAGTCCACTCGCACATCAGCACAAGCAACAAACTAAAATCTACACTACATCTCCCGTACCACCGGCGGGTAATTGATAACGAATGCAGTATGGCGCGGGACCAATTCGCTGTCGAGCGCAACTTTCTCTCTTGGATTAAATTATCTTTGGCCATGGTAGGTTCGGGCACATTATCTTTAATGAATTTGAAACTAACCAGTGGTTGCGCAACGACACTTTGCAAGGCGCTTATGCAAAATTGTCGGACGTGTCTGTCATTTATCTCTTATGTCTTGCTATTGCACTGCTGGTGGTGTCCACAGCATATATGTGGGGGACAAAGGGGCGGCTGGTGACGGATCAGAGGCCTATGCGTATGTTCTGGGCGTTCATTTTGCTGGCTGCTGGGAGTATTGGCGCGGCATCCTTGGTTTTTGTAATGTCCATAAATTATCACCGAATGTATGCTGTTAGTTTATTATAATATTAATATAGACAATTAAAAAAGAGAAAAAAGAGTAGAAATTGTTTTTTATAAATATTTCTAGTTATTATGTGGTGTCAACACGCTCATTTTGGTGCTGGCGTTTAACAAGGAAAAAGGTGGCTGCCACTGGGCGCATTTTGTGCACTTGCCCCACTCATTGACATCAAAGCGCACTCTGGACTCGGGTATATCGCTGTCAGTGACTTTAAACCTATCGTTCTGTTTCAGTACGGTCACAGCAAAGCGGTGCAAGCCAGTGCCAAAGGCCGGCTGCGGCGCCTGATAAGGTGTAATAATATTGTTAGTACTGCCTGGTACGTTGTCCAGATTGGATGCTAGGAAATGGCGGTACGACCGGTACCCATGTTGGCCATTGACGGGCTGTCGGCGTCGACAATAGCCACAGTAAAGACCTGGCCCAGCGGCCCGTCAAACTCAATGGTGGGCTCATTACGCGTGTCGTTGAGCGTCAATATCTCACCCATGCTGACCGGCTGGTTGTTGAAGCGCAAAGTGATGTTGAACTCGGGCTTGAAGCTATCCGGGAGCACATCAGGTATCAGCCCCGAATCCACGAGTGTTTCGCGGACACCCTCGAGTGTGCTGCGCTTGGCCATGGCCTTCTCCTGCTGCCGCTCGATGTCTCCTCGACTTCTCTAACCAAAATGGTGTCCTGGTCGTCTACGCGGTTAAGCGTCATGTTCTGCGAGTCATCCCTGTTGCGGTTCCGGATCTGCCGGTGCACGGCATTTTTCTGCCGCGGTGCCTCCTCTTCATACACTGTGACGTATTCTACCACCTCGTTCCGCAGGTACTGGTCTTTGTAGCTGTCTGCATAACTGTCCGTATAGCTTTTAGCATATCGATTCGCGTACTGGTTTGAGTACTCGACGTACTCAACGACGTCGGCGTACGGGCGCCGCTCAACATAGTCAGCGTACTCAGTTGAAGTTGCCTTTGCGTTATTGTAAGCGTAGTTGGCGTACTCGGTTGGCGCCGCTGAACGTTCCTGTTTGTGTACTTTGCGTACTTTCCGGTGCCTGACGATGCCGGGTTGTGCCAGCCGTCATTTTGGGGGTGCTCGAGGGGAGCGGCATAGCGGTAAACTGTGGTGTACATGGCCTGGCCGCCGCTGCCGTTAATTCCCGCGGCCTGGGTTGGCAGTATCAGCACCGGTGCACAAATGGACATTATTGCCATGTATGCGTGAAGGCGCAGCATTTATTTAAATTTGGCTAGAAAGTGATAGTGCAGGCAATGAGAGGGGTATGTGATGGGCTATTAGTCAAATAATTGAATTAATATATTAATGTATGCGATATGATTGAATAATATCCTCGAGAAGTGATAAAGTGTGTCGTTTACATATTCTCGCTCGCTCGGGGCCACTTTTTTGTTAGTTTTACTTATTAGACCGTTTAAAAAAACGCGCTGTCTCGTTCAATATTCTAAAAATGGGTACTCAGTTTCGTGACACTCTTTCCTCGTTCGCATATTCGAGAATTCAGTTTCTGAAGCGACCAGGCATAACATAGATGTTCAATTCCAAAGATGAAACCAATACGCAGTTTTGTTTCTTCTCCCCCACACCTTTTTATTATGTCTTAATAATTATTAATGAGCACCACTCTCCACAAGTAAAATCAATAAATATATTTTTTAAGAAAGTGAAAAATAAGGGTATATTAAATATCGTGAACGAAACAAAAATTAATATGCATGAAAAAAGGAAAATGTTTTAGATTTACGCAGTGGCAGTAGAGGTCTAGGAACTTTCTGTGGATTCATCTGTGCTGCTCTCGCCTTCGCCCTCTTCACTGGTGGTCTCAATCTCAGTTTCGGTCTCGGTGCTCAAAGCTTTGCTTTTGATGTGCTTACTGCTGGTAGACGCAGAAGTGCTTGATTCATTGGTAGAAGCCGAGGTACTCGACTCCTCAGTGGTCACCGCGGCCTCAGCCTCTGTCGATTCAGCCACAGACGACGACGATCAGGCTCATTTTCTCCTCCAATTCGCCTTCAGGAAGCCGCGCGCCGTCAATGGAAAGAAGGTAGCTGGCAGACATGAAGAAATGGCGCACACTCGTAATATCTTCGTCGCTATAATCATACGAGAATGCGCGACCCTTCGTGATAAAGAATACCTCGCCGAGTCTGTCGCGCAGCTGGAACTTTTATATACACCAGCACGCATCAAGCTGGTGTCAGCGCCTTCCATGCGGCGGATGGCCGAGTATAACTTGGGAAAACGACAAAGTCAGGGAAGTTGATGCCGTTCTTGAGGAAGCTCAGGGGCACCAGTGGGCGCTTGGGGTCCATCTGCTTGTTGTGCGCTGCCACCAGGCGGTTCACGAAGCGTCGCGGGGCGCGGGTAGTCTTGGGCGCCGAGCCGCCGCTCTCCGAGTCGCTCTCTGAGTCGCTACCACCGTCGCTATCGCTATCGCTCTCACTGTCGCTATTGGTGCTGCCGCTGCTCATGCTGCCCTTGCGCTTGCCACTCAGGCGCTTTTTCTCCGTATTGGTGCTCTCTGTGGCAGTGCTCTCATCGCCAGCAGAGCTGGTGGTTTTGCTTGTTGTTTTACTCTGCTCATTGCTGTCGTCGTCAATAACCTGCGTACCAATGATTTTCCCGTTTACCGAATCATTGGGGTGCTGCAGGACCAGCGAGCCCATATACATCCAATGGTTGCCCATGCTGTAAAGGCCCTCATACGTGGTGCGGTTCTGTAGTAGATCGTGGTGCGCTTCGACCTTGAAGTAGTATGGCACAGAGGCATCGAGCTCAACCTTGGATTCGAGGAATACTTGGCTGGGGCCTTCTAGGGTCGGTAGGTATTTGGCGTCGGAAATATCAGATGTCTTGCCGAGGGTTACTTGGTGGTTGGCCGAGGGGGGCAATATTTGCATGGAGACAACGGCTGTTTTATCCTTGCGGTGCTGCAGGCTCATTGTACCGTAGCTCCAGCCGAGCGATACCCACTCGGTTGCCGGTGGCGCTGTGCTGTTGGCGAACCGCAGCATGCTCATTGCCGTTGAGATGCCCTTTGCGCCGACTCCAATGTCCCACTCGAGATCAACTTCAAGACCGCGCACAATCGGGCAAAGCAAGGTGCCAGCATAGCGGAAAAGGCCGAATTGTATTTCACAAGCATGTTGTAAAGGAAGAATAAGTACTGCAAGTTTTTTTATGATTTTGTAACTATACGAAACAGTGCGGGTATATTTCAGAGTAAAAATTTTGGCATGAAGAGATGACAAGAAGATGTTGCATTAAAAAATTTTACTTTGGCGGCGGATGCCAAAGCACACATGTCATTATCTTCAATTGATAAACAAATATTTGTAGATGTACGAATATTACACATATTGTTACTTGTATTTATGTGGCCAAATCCAAGACACGAGTGGAAAACCTGGATACAAAATGTATCCACTTGCACCAATACTTGGACAAATTCTGAGTGGAACAGCAGCTGCATCTGCTGCAATTGTAGTTCCTTTATTTTATTTAAACCAAGACGCCCACCCACATTGTAACTGCTATTTTATGTCGCATACTGTAGAGTCGCCGATTATCACGCAGTATCAGGGCTGTGTGAAACCAAACGTTTACTGTTATCCAGGTCGAACAATCACTTTGGTATTCGCAGCTCCATCACGCAACCACACATGTATTGGAGTAACTGATTTATCAGTATTTTTGAGACATTTATGTAAATTGGCAATAGTGCTGAGTATATTTGATTCTCCTTGATTTCCGTACAATATGATGCAGCAAATTATCGAGCCGTTCCACATTCAAATTAGCTGTGTGATTAAAACAACAGCTCGCAGAAAGCCAAAAAATTAAATGAAAGCAAAATATAAGCGAGTGGTTACTTTCTTTTTTGTTCACATTATATTTTTCCACATATTTTATCAACACTATCTCAATTCAATTCAATTCGTTCAAAAAATAGGGCAGGCCACAGTGCATGCATCAATGGCTCGCAATGTGGCTTTAGGGGTTTTAAGGTTTATTAGACTTTAATTCACCAGCAGAATATGAAGCAGCAACAGAAGCAGCACCGTCGCGTCACGCATTCACACCATTTGGACTATCCCATCGATATGAACACAACTTTCAGCCGAGCCACGCCTTTATATTTTTTCCCGCATTGGTATGGAACTGTAGACAGAGTACAACGAGTGAGCGTGTAATTTACCCGGCAAAAAACACCTACGCAAGAACGAACGCTTCATAGCACTCACGAGAATTTATATATGGCCCGAAGGTATTAGAATAACAAATTACAAACTGTTAACTGTTAGCTGTACAGGTGGTTGGGTTATATAATGTGCTTGGTTTTGTTAGTGTCAATAACGCGTGGCCTTTTTTCATGGGTTCCGCCATTAGTTTTTATTTCCAGCGTTACACTTTGGTTATGTTTCCTATATTGGCACCGCATCATTTGTTATTATTTTTTTTAGCGTTGCGCAGCTAAGTTGTAAACTTTTTTATTTTCCTTGGTGGTTTGGGTTTGCTAACACGCGGTAATGCAAGCTCATTGCTTTATTGTTGTTGTCAATAAGCTGGTGGTATCATTTAATGCGCCTTTTTAACTGCCAAATCCCATTGGGAGCGCTAGCAGGAGCTAAGGGTTTTTATATTGTTTTTACAAAATAATTTATATAATATTACACTCTAAATTGTTTTTATCGATACAGTAGATGCAGCGTGACGGATGTCACCAGTCTTGGATATATTCGTAACCGATAATAATAAATAAAAACTCTGCGAATAAATTGCAAATAAGCAAGTAACCAATAGCCAGTGCAATATACTGTTGCACAGACTGAATATATGGAAGTAGATGTTGAGGTCGAGGATTGCGAAACAAGTTTCCACCTGCGTGCCGATTGATAGGACGCTAATTGGATCATGCAGGCGTAAATCAGGGGACATAATATTGGCACCCTGATATGCCATCCCCATTTTGCAATGCACACGCATGAGCGCACACACACGCAAAAACCACAAAATTGACTTGCCAAGATACCAGTCTGCTTGCAGAGGATCCAGTTCTCACCAACGGAGCGCACAATTGGCAATGTGCATAACAAGGGCGACAAGGCACATATATAAGATGAGGCCGGCCCTAGTGGTATTTAGAAACATCAGTAATAAAACCTTTTATAAAATCACCCCTACCTTTTAACACTAGACAACTAGTGCTCTTCACACCCCCTCTTACTATAACAATACATTTAGACTCGAGTTGTATCACCTGAGGTCCATTTTAAATAATTTATATTTAAATAAAATGTTGTCTTAAAAAACCAGTTTTAATTCTACTCGTCTTTTGACTTGGATTTGGCCTTGGTCTTTGCCGCGGCCTTTGACTTTTGGCGGATAGATTCCATATTGGGCGCCGTGACCTTAACCTTGCCGAGCATCTGCGCGATCATCTCCGGCTCAGGCACAACCTTCATCAGCTCCTTCTCGCGGTTGGCCAATATCAACGCCAGCTCCAGCCGCTCGGCCTCTGCAGGATCCAACGAATGTGTGGATCGGGGCTTGTTCCCATCGGCAGCCCCCAAAGCCACGGTCAGAGCCATCTTGCACGCCTTGCCCTTTTTCATCGTACCGGGCACAAGCTTCACGCGGTACTTGTATGCGGACAGCGCGCTGTATGGTGCACAGACAGGGATGGCCGATGCCAGGTTGTCTCCGAGCAGCGGGGCGGCTGTCAGCATGTCCAGGACGTCGAGCTGCTGGTCGGACGCGGTATCGACTATTTCGTCGTCATCGTCGATGTCTTCGGGCGTCCCGCTCGTCGCAATTGTCGCTGGATTGTCTGCAACCATGAGCGCAGCCAGCTGGTCAGCTACAGTGTCATCCGACGCGGCAAAATCAGCAGTATCTGCCTCATCGAGCTCAGATGCAGGGTCATCGTTACCGTCATCATCACCATCGTTGTTGTCCTCATGTTCAACCATGTCAACTGAAGCAATATCACTTGCTTCAGCGGTCTTTGCCAGCTTGGTGTCAAGAATGGCACCGACGCTGCGCTTGCCACTGGCAGCTGAAAGCGCCATCTTCAGCTCGCGCTCATCGTCATCCTGGTCGGCATACTTTTCCTTCATCTTGCGCATCTTGCCCTTCCTGCCACGCTTCTGTTGCTGTTGCTGCTGCTGCTGGTTGGCGTTCTGAGCTGCATGATTATCAAACTTTTTCTCTTGCTCTAGGCGCCGCTGCTCCTGCTTGGTCAGCTTGCCTGCCGCCACTGCCGTACCGCCACCAGTAGCTTGAGAGGCAGAGGCACCGGCACTCTGCGTAGTGGTTTGCTTGCGCTGGTCGCGGCGTTCCTTGGCAGAGACATGGCGCTTGTTGGTGTTGTCGCCGCGGGGCATTTGTGCAGCTGCATTGCTCTCGTTGGCGAAATCGTCGGCAGCTGCTATGGCTTGCTCAACCTCCTCGAGGTTGTACTTTTTGCGCGCCGCGCCAAAGTCCATAGCCGCAGCCGCAGCCGCTTTGCCCGGTCTCCTATGCTTGGCCGCATCAGAGGCAGCGGCAGCAGTATCAATGGCCACGGCTGAATCAGTGGGTGCACTGCCACCGACAATGGAAAACTCTGCAGTCTGATCCGCCTCGTTAGAGTCCTCAGCGGCTTGAGACTCAGTCTCGTTGTCCGCGGCAGTCAAATTCGCAGTGCTTGCTGTACCAGTGGCCGCACGCTGGTTTTCCTGCATAATGGCTAAGCGCTGTTGGCGCGCAGCAACGTGCCTAGCAACGCTCTCGTCGTCGGCCAGGCGGAAAGCAAAGCCAAAGCCGTAGACGAGCTGCGTCGGTGGCAAAAAGCGTTTCTTGCCGCGGATCATAAAACTGCCCGTGCTCAAGTACTCACCGGTGGGTGCCGACTTGCTGACCTGGTGCGCCTCGACCCACCAGGCCGAGGTGACAATCTTGGCATCCCAAGCGCGCGACTGACAAACGCTCATAATGCCCGCCTGGAACAGCGTTGATGGCGGGATGGATTCAGCCGACTGAGACTCGAGGCCGCGGTTCTTGACAATGACCGAGGCTGCGCCATGGAGATCAGCGTGCACGTAGGCGTCGCCTGAGCGCAGGTGGCGCTTGACCAGAAGCTCGTTCTGCTGCATGTCATGGCCGGCCAAGACGAGGAAGCCGTCGGAAGACAGGAACCACGAGAACTTCTCGAACCAAAACGGCTTGCGCTGCTGTGTGACCGTGGCCGTGACCTTGGTTGCGCGCAGATCCGTCTTGATCTTCTGCTCAGCCGACTGCAGCGCCTGCGTCGACACAGCCAGCGTCTTGGCATGCTTGACTCCCGCGTGTCGCCGCGAGTTGTAGTACCGCTGGGCGTTGGCGAATGCCGACTGGAAGATGTCTACGTCAACGGACATCGGCCCGGCAAGCTGCATTGCCCCGCGCTCGGCACCATCTGCCCCGTCGCTGTCGCTGGCACTGCTGCTGTCGTCGTCGCTCTCGTCCCAGTCCGCCGGCTCGTCAAGCTCGAGGGTGATCTGGTTGGCGGCCAGATTGAGTCTGATGATGCGCTCGGCCACAGGGTTGCCCTGGTCCTGCTGGTCGCGCACCAGCTCCTCCAGCTCCTTCCAGTCCATGCCGGCCGCCACAGCCTGGCGGATAATCAAAATCGCCTGGTCAACAAACTCCAGATTCATCTCAATACGGCGCGCCTGCTCCTCGGTCTTGCGGTGCGCGCGCTCAAGCGCAGCCACGCGGCCCTCGTGCTCGGCCTTGATGGCCTCCAGCTTGCGCTCGGCCGCCTGCTCCTGTTGGTGCGCCTTGACCTTGAGCCGCTGCGCCTCGATGTTCGAGAAGAACACGTCGGCCGCATCGCAGAAGGAGGCAAACTCCGTGTGCGGCCGCTGCACGTACTGGTCGAAAAGCCACGGGCTGAACTCGTCGTAGACTTCATCTCCCTTGTCTGCCCGTTCCGTGCCAGCGCTGTCCCTTTGCGGCACAAAGGTGATGAAGCCGGGGTGAACCTCGCGGCCCAGCCGTGTTACAATTGAAAACGCGTCGGCGTATGCCTCGAGCAGCGCGTCGATCTGCAGCGACTCCGGCGCGTCGACATTCACTGCCGCTGACACACGCTGCGACGGGCTCATTTTGGCGCGCAGAATGATGTGCTCGGTCAGTGCCGGGCCGTAGGCGCCAAGCATGGTCAGTGTGCGCTTCAGTGTGTCTTTGGGCCCGGCTCGCCGCAGACATTCGACAAGCTGCGCCCGTGCGACAGGATCGATGTCGCGCGACTCGGCCAGGCTGTACTGCCGCCCAACGGCAAAGGCCGGCTCGCCCTCTAAATGCACGACTCGCATAAGCGCCAGAATGTTGTACTGGTAGTCGGTCAGGATGACATTTCCCGACGCGTAGAACTCGCACAGAATGTGGTATGTGCCTTCAGCCTTTGCGCCGGCTGCCACTGCAAATTCAAAGTCCACCACGCGGTCCATGCCAATCTGCCGCACGCCTGTCAGCCGCCGCGCCTTCAAATGCTTGCGCAGCTTCATACAAAAGTTGGACGGAATGATCGATTTGTCGCGAGTGAATTCGGTCGTGTGCATTCGGATGCCGGACTCCACTAGGACCAGCTCTTTGCAGTCGGGCTTTGTGAATTTGAACAGGAACGTCTTGGGATTAACGTCGTAAATTCCTTGGAGACGAAGGCCAACAATGCGCTTCTGTAGCGCCGTCACTGTCGCTCGCACGTCGAGCGCTGAGAATCTTTGCTTCATTGGGGGTGGATATAAATTAATTCGAAATCCTATTGAAAAGTGTAGCTTTTTGAAAATTATGAATTATAAATTGCAAAGGAAAGAAGAAAATAAATAAAAGAAAAAGAAAATATAGAGGACAAAGGGCTCTTTGCATTGATACGCAAAACACGTGAGCTTTTGAATGGGACCCTTTTATATATTTTATGTGCCAGAAGTAGAAGAAAAGATACATTGGCGAAGATATTAATAGTGATACAATATGTAATACAAGAAATTGCGGCTTGTCTCTGGCAATTGGTTAATGAAGCAATCGCTAGTTAATTTCCTACTTGCATAAATACTAATGAATATGAGCAGTAGAGGATGTTTATCCCTTAGCTTTCTTTTAGTTCATTTTTTGAATATATATTTTTAGCATAACACCTCTTCTCTTTTCCTAGTTTTTGAATACAGCTTTTAAGTGCATTATTGAATCCACTCATTAACATTGGCAATGTTGAGCTGGTCGTAAACTGCTCTGGGCGATGTGGTACTGCCACTGACTGCAGGTTCATGGAGGTTCCGAAGCCAGTGCCTGCTTTGGATTCTTTGATTTTGCACTTCATGATCAAGCCATCCTCTGCTGCTGCAATTGTTGATAATGCTGCTGCTGTGGCAGACGAGCCCCACTTGTTGTACTTGCCATAGTGCCCATCGCTCAGTGCACTTCTCGATGGCAAAGCAGTGTAGAACTTGGGCTGGAAGTTCGAGTCTGTTGTGGCCACTACTTATATCCAGGAAAATGCTAGTGGCAAGCATGGCTTTCATGTGGGTCTGCTCACCAGCCAGCTGATGCAGGTCGGGTAGTGCTCAGATCAGTCTGGGGTTTTCTCTGAGAGTGGTGAGGGCGTCAGATATAAGCTCCAGAGAATCTCCCATGACGGCATGTGGATATTCAAATGGTATGGTACAGTGACAGTGACAGTGACAGCAGCATTGCTAGCCCTGGGCAAGCACAGCAATCAGTACAGCAAAAAATGGGAGGCTGGGGATGTTATTGGCACAGAAATTAATTTATATTGTGGCAGTGTTGTGTATTAAAGCAATAGCCAGTCGATAGGTAAGGAGTTTTAAAGGGGCGTGAGTGAGTTTGCTGCTGTGGACAAATACAAGTGGCGGTTTCCTGCTGTCTCGCTTGCATCGGAACAAGGTCCTGTTGTTTTTGAAGCTTGATGTTAAAGAGAAAATACTACTGTTGACCACAGTTTTGCAATTGGCATTCTGAGCGAGAAATGGCTGTTGATTGAGCCAACATGCTCGCTGCAATGCTGTGGCCATTGCTATAGACGCTATTTGAAATGTTGAAACGCTTGCCAAGGATTGTGTATATTGAAAATAAGCATGTGCAAAATGTGAACTAGGATTGTCCGAGTAAATGTTTTTTGAAAGCCCGTTGTAAATTTTTCTGAAGCATTATAAACAATGCGACTAAACTGGCAAAGGTATTTAAAAATGACAGACTCAAAATGACATTTGTCTTTTAAAAATAGGAACCACCATGCATCTAATAAAATATTATTTTAACATGTAAATTTTGAACACATTAAGCCTGTTTTAAATGAATTATTTGCAACGCCATTGAAATGCGCGCTGTAGCAACCATTGTTGAACTAATATTTTAAACTAAGCAGTTCTGCAAACCTGCAATTATATTTTATTAGCTGGTCGCGATCAACTGATTAGCCAGCCTTGGTTGTTTAGCCAGACAAACACTCAATTGATAGTCATACAGGGACACACATCACATAAATGTACTGTCGCACTCCATCAATGCATAGCGCTTTTACAATACATAATTATATATACATAGTGTTTATCTCTTCACCTTCACTGAACATTCATAGAACTCCCAGATTCCAGCAAAAAATAAAAACTGAAATTAATGAATAAAATTGATTTTCTACTGCCCCACCGTACCCATCTTGAACCCTATTTTAGAACCTGGCTACATGCCTCTGGTTACCCAGGCCTGTGTCTAATTTTCTGGTGGTGGAAGTGTCTGCTGAGGCGTTAGTAAAATTAAACCCAAGTACTCAATCTCTCGACTAAAGCATCAATCGTGGCCATATAGCTAGTGTGCATATCTGCTGCCCTCATTGCTTTCGTCTGTGGCCACTTTGGCAGGCCATTATCATCTTCTTGTCATGGATTTCATATTCAGGATGTTTGTTGAGATTGGAGTTCTTATCAACAATCAGCATTTCTTAGGCGTCAAGGATGCCCTCATTTCTCGTTCGACGTGAAAGCTCACACTGTCTCTTGTATCAGCCCTGCTGATTATGTACAGTCTCATTTACAAACACAATTGCTTGTTTTTGCGTGATTCCCTTGAGTTTTCTTGAACAGCATTGTATACCTGTACTTTGTCAGCTCCTGCCAACTACGGCTCATACCCAGGTCCAGCTTCTTGTCCTGGTAATGGGGGTCCACATGTATCTTGAGTTTCTCCAATGTGCCATCTATTGGTGCCGGATGCACCTGGAGTCTGTTGATTGTTTCAGCCAAGTGACCTTGCAGCTGGGTCTTAAAGATCCAAGTCAAAGTTCTCTTGCATTCAGAGTTTTATGCTCCCGTCACGGACACATGAAACATGTGGCTCTGTGTCTCAATTGGTCTGACAGCCAGGCGATGGAGCATAGACGCATCTCTGGTTCAGTGTATGCGTTGGAGAAGCACATATTCTTTACAGCAGTGAATGGCAGGGCCACCATGCTCCCAAAAGAAACAATAAAAGCTCAAAACCAATGCACAAGGAAAAAGAACAATGCTGGTTGGAAATTAATCCGTAAATATAATTATTTCTTGTTTCCATATTTCAGCCAACCAAATGCAAGCATGAGAAGCTCAAAATTTTTTGTTTATATTAAAAATTTTTTGTTTTTGGCGCAATCCATCGCAACAAATTTTCACCTTTGCAACTTTCCACCTTTACTTTACTTTTAATATTTACTTTTTCTCAATTCGCACCATTTCGTTCAATTTGTTTTTTCTTCACTTTTTATTACTTTTACCATACCTCAGTGCTTATCAAATACACACACACACACACACACACACACTCTCTCTCTCTCTCTCTCTCTCTCTCTCTCTCTCTCCCCCTCCCCCTCTCTTTCTATTTCCCTTTCCCTTTCTCTCAATGATGTCTGAGCTAGCTCCTCCGAATAAGACCCCGCCGAATCAAATAGGCGTAAGTACTTCAATATAAACGGATTGTTATGATATTGATGAATTGCTGTTGTTTATTCTGCGTGCATATAAAACAAATTCGGACACTAATTTAAAACATTTTGTTTTCTTTTTTATTAGAACAGCAAGACAGGCAGCACTATCCAAGCGCCCTCGAGAAATCAAAAAAAGAGGAACTGCCACCCGGGGAATCAGAACCCCCCGAAGTACGCGATAAGCGCCGTCAGCGGCTGCTGAAATGCCTCGGCGATAACATTAAGGTTGATCTGTTTGATGACTTTGTCGAATCGCTGGGCGTGAAGCAGCGGTATAATCAGTTCATCGAGGATTGGCCTGATCTCTTCCTCAACATAGCCAGGGGGTCGCCAGTGGTCGATAGCAAAGGCATCGTAGCCAATACAGGTTGCCCGATTGAGGAGTTCGGCGATTTCTCCATTGCTGACGTGTTCAAAAGCAACTCGGGGAAATTGATCGGGTTGACTAAGGAAGCTTGCTTGGTCAAATATTTTATCCTCCTCTTCAACGCGATGGTCAATGCGGTTGATGTCGCAAATGGAGGTATTCCAACAGGCAGAACTCCAGTCCCAGAGTGTGGGCTTAATCTGGGTGACCATCAGAGCGATGCTATACTAAGTACACCGCACAAGCCAGACATTGCATTTTACTACAGTGACTACGCAGAGGAGAACGCTCATTCCATCCATGCTATACTCGAGGCCAAGATGGATCCAAACTCCAGTAAAACTTCAGAGGATACTCGTGGCCAGCTCGCAGATTACGGACATTTACTTAATGATCAGCAGGCAACCCGCACGTTTGCGCCTGTCTTCTACCTCCATGGGCACATCCTGACGCTTCACGCATATTATCGTGACAAACTGTACATCATCGAGCTCGGCCAGCTATGCTTTAATACGAATAATTGGACGTCTCGCCGAGCTAAAAGAATTCAGTCATGCCTCATGCAGTTCTGGTTCCTGCTGACTCTTGAGTCGAACATCTTCGGACATTTCTGCGATGTCTCGAAGAAATCTAGCTCTTTCATTTTTTCGCAGGAAGTCGATATGGAGAGCAAGGGCGATTCGAAGATCGAAGTCTTATACTCAGCTTCCAAGCATGTCAAGGATGTCAAGGATGGCGCTGCTCTGTTTTGTATCAAGGAGACAATAGCGCGTTATTCATACATGGTTGGGCGCCATGTCCATTTATTCAGGGGGAAATTCAATGGGAAGCATGATTCTGTGCTGAAGCTTTCCTGGACCCCAGTCAATCGTTTGCCTGAGGGCGCCGCATACGCCATCCTCAACAAGAGACCAGTCGAATGTATTCCCAAGATCTTTTCGAGTGGCCTGCTCATCAGCGACCTTAATGGATACCGGCTGGAGTTCGTGCTCATGGAGTACTGCGGCCAGTCAATGGCCGAGTGTCTGAAAGGCAAGGCCGACGATCAGAAAGCCGAGCTGGTTCCTGGCTTTGTCGAGCAGCTGACCCTGTGCCTTGCCCAGGCAAATGACACTGGTGTCCTGCACAGGGACATCTCGGCAGGGAATGTGTGCGTCAAAAACAACAAGGTGTATGTCATTGACTGGGGCTGTGCCAAGGTCGTTGGCTGGGGCACTGCTGAGGATGCTGCCAGGGACACTGACCCAACCCAACTCAAGCACATTGATGTTGCCGAACAGTGGGGGTTCAATGCAACAACAGTGGGACAGGTGGAGGTGGCCAAGGACCCATTTACAGGGACGCCGCTTTTCATGGGAATTCCCATGCTCAGCAGCAGCCCCATCCGGGGAATCCTTGACGACCTGGAGAGTGTTCTCTATGTCGTTATGGACGCAGTGCGCCCAGCCGGCACTAAGAGGGATGACGTTCAGGGGTTCAAATTCCTAGATTCTCCATCCCTTGCCATCACAAGGTGGGGTTTGATCCAAGAGGATGCTGTCTTGCTGGAGGAGTTTGGTGTTAAAAATATTAACCCTAGGCTCATAATGCTCATTTGTGCAATGCGCCGGTTCCTGTTTGAACCAGAAAACAAGGTTATGAACCACCGGCTCTGGTGGGACAAGAAATTTGTCCGACGGGCCAACTGGGACGCCGCTCCTGAGTTTATGCATCCCAAGGCAATTGAGCTCCTCAAAGAGGATAATGGCCAGCTTAAGCGACCAGCTGAGGACGAGATCAATGCTGGGTCATTCAAGAAGCTAGCACTTTAGGTTTTTTTATTTTTAATAAATCTTTTTTTGATCCCCAAAAATCAACTGCAAAAAATAAAATATTTACATTTTACTCATTTTCTTCAAGTTTAATAAAATTTTAAACTCTTGTCTGTACCTCTTGTTTACAGATTCACCGATCCACCGATCACTTTAGCTGTAAACAACAGATACTTTTAAACTCGCACATTGGCCAATTTTACTGAAGGTTGATTGCATCCATAATTTTCGATTTCTGTTATTTTGCCAAATGATTTCAATTTAACGTTGTTCTTTCTCATTTCTTAATTTACTTTATCATTTTTTCTTTCCTTTCCAATTCACAGTTTGCATTTTACAATTTAGTATTTTTTACACACTTTCAATATTCTTTTGCTAGCATAGATGATAGCCGGTATTACCTCGCAATTAGCGTCGGAACAGCACTCGGCACATACTGGGTGCTTTTGCATCTGCTGGACCAATTGCAGTACGGGTTAGATTTATGCTACGCACACCGACAAAAGAAGAAATGGCAACACGCCTGCTATGCTGGGACTAATCCTGACGGGAGTGCAGACAGTGAGGCGGCGTTGGACATTCAGATGCCCGGAATGGTTAATTCCTTGGCACAATTGGCGCTGAAGTCGCACAACTTTAAGCTGCAGGATATTGCGTCTGAGCTGGTGCTCGATACGGCTATACAGTGAGAGATGCTGCAGCTGATAGTCGCACAGGCTCTGGGTAGTTCAGCAGTAGAGGGGGGCCGGTTGAGGATAGTTGTATTTCTGTAAGTGCCGGTGATGACGCCGCAACGGGTCGGCAGGGTGGTTTGGGTCGGTAGCGTTGAGGTGCTGGTGGATGCTATGCGCGCGCCCAGGGAAAAGGAGGCAGCAACGCGGGCAGTCGCTGGAGCTGGGCGCTGTTGATGACATCCCCGCGTGTGTCTGCAAAGATGACCAGGTTCAAATGGGTGTTACAGTTCAGGAGCTATTGGGGCAAACATTTTAATAAGCATTCGCATAATTTGTGCATTACACACCCTCGGCTCTTGTTAGAAAAATAGCTTTATGCCACTCGCATCTACTCCCTCCTCTTGGCTTAGAATGAATGGACATATTTACAGCCATTTTTTTTATTTATTTCTAATATGTATTCTTTACTTCATTGGTTTTATTTATTCTATTCTATTTTGTTCTGCCCAACTTGGCTTTTATTGAAACAACCTTTTTAGCCTTTACACACAATGTTGCACAGCCAAATAACATGGATGTGAATGTTGGGATTGAGATTCAAGTGACTGCTTTTATTTTGCATGCCAACTGATAGAAGGCAAAGAAGATTATAGAGTATTAGATCAGGGATTCAATAATATTATCCAAATATGATCGCCCTTTTATAACATGCACGCATACACAAAGATTGCAACACCAAAACACAATATTTGAGCTGCTTGCAGAAAAGTCAGTACTCGGCATTAGTGATTATAACGGCTAGTGTGTAAGACAGGGCAGGGTCGAGGATGGCACACACACACATATGCGTGTGCCAAACCCGACCTTAATTATACTTTTGATTTCTTTTGTAATAATGCTATGTAAGAGGGGGTGTGAAAAGCACTAGTTGTCTAGTGTTAGAAAAGTAGGGGTGATTTTACAAAGAGTTTTATTACTAACTTTTATAAAATGTTGCTAGCGCCCGCCTTGTCCTATATGTGCCTTGTCGCCTTTGTTGTGCACATTGCCAATTGTGCACTCCGTTTGCAAAAACTAATTCTTCTGCAAGCAGACCGGTATTTTGGCAAGTCAGTGTTGTGGTTTTCGTGTATGTGCACTCACGCGTGTGCATTGCAAAATGGGGAGCATGTCTAGACATCATTATTATGCCTCCCTAATTTACACCTGCATGATCCAATTAGTACCCTATCAACCGGCATGCAGATGGAACCTTGTTTCACGATCCTCAACCTCGACATCTACTTCCATGTCTTCAGGCTGCGCAGCATTACATTAACGTTGCTATTTTTGAGCTGCACTAGATGTGGTTTTGCAGAACAGGCTGTATAAATGGGGCCATAGATTATCTACACAGTGAATATTCCCATCTCGATCCTAACGAATAACTCCTAATTGAATGTATCATTAGCTGTACACTCTCCAATATCTCCTGTTTTTCTTAACAAAAAGCTGAAGCATTTTTTTGCTGCGATAGCTTTTTGCTGCAATGGTCTCCAATACCAATCGCAATCCCAAGCGAATGTCAATACAGCCACATTGTTTGTATGCTTGCTGTCATCTCTTATTTTATATTTATTTTTACCAACGCTCTCTTATCAACTAAACAGCAAATTAAGCACAACGCAGATTAACCTGGACAAGTGCCCAATAGTTGTACATGTATTCGTGTTCGATGGCTGTTGCACATGATCAACTAAAACACAGACTAAATCAGCGGCTGCAAAAGTGCATGCAAACTAAAATTATGCAATTTATTATTCTAATATTATCTGATTTTTTCGAGCGATATTTACAAAATTCATTCTCTTGGCTTTTTCAGTCTAATTTTTGTAATTATATTTTTCAATGGGATTTTTGGGTGTGGTATGTACAGTGGTTTTATTTTCTGCCATGATGAGCGGCAAAGACAAAAATTAGCACAGTTAAAAGTAAAGTGCCATTTAAAATCATCACCGCGCAAATGATAGCTGTTTGGAGCTCATAGAGCTTCGAGTGCAAAATGTCGTTGGACGCTCAGAGATATTTGCAACTGGTTGTCATGTCTTTGGGTTTGGTACATGCGCTACTCTTTCTAGCCATGCCCATGTTGTGATTTTATGAGGAGCCCATCCAGACGCTGGCAATCTGGAGAAGGTATATGGGTAAACCCCACCCTTCTCCTATTCTGCTGCCTCTGATTTCAGGTCTTAGGCGTATCACCAGCCGGATACCTATTGAACAAATGTTCTGTGGGCCCCCGTATATACCACAGTTACGGGTCTTACGGAATGGAACCGGCCCGATTTTTATTATAAGGGTGTTCTTTAGGTCCCCTTATATACCCAGACATCCCAGACATGACATTGATGAGACCAGTTGCAGGTATCTTACCAAGTGTTTACTAGACACACATTATTTTTTGTGATGTGCGAATGAGCGTGGCTGTGGTAGACGGCAGATATAATATATGGGCTGGTGTAGTGCAATGGATGACGCTGCGCAAAAACTGTTGTATGTGTCTGATCCCCTCCCACAAAAGTTGTGTATTGTGAACCGATAATCCATGTTGAAGTCAAAGTTGATGCTGCTGTGTATGCGCGCATGTACTGTAGTCGTGATGCCCTAATGTTAGGAAAATATGTGTGTATTAGAAAAAGGGTGGTAGTATTTTAGAGGAAGTAGTGGTTGTTGGGAGGGAGATAGGGAACCAAAAAATATTTTGGAAAGTGAGCGCCTTTTTTATATGAAATGAGACATACAAATAGATGGAAAAGGGCAGCAAAAAAGCCCTGCCAGTTGAAAAAAGAGATGGAAAAATGAAAATGCAGTGGGTTTCTTTGTGTTCTGCCAGCCTGAAATATTTTTTGCACTCTTTTTGTGCACCAAGAGGGTTGCTATAATAAAACTTATTTGTACTAACTAATTTTATTAAAAATCCGCTATAAGGGAGCTTCAAGAGCTCCGCTTATCTATTCGAAACTATCGCCCGTGAAAATAGAAATCGCGATCGTAAACAATCACAATTTCAAACAATCGCAAATTCCCAATTGCAATTGTCACGTGACATCGCAATAATTGATGTCACATTTGCCCCCATTTAAGATCAGACTCCGGCGATCGGCTTGTGTTTTGGATGTGCTGCTAAGTATTTGTCGTATGCCTCTGTCTCCTCCACGTTGCTCTTATTTTCCCATGTCCGTCCTTCAACGCCATAACCTTCCCAATGGACCAGGTATTGTTGTTTACGGCGCCACACACGGTCATTCACGATTTTCTCGGCATGGTACTCGAGATGGCCCGCGACTTCTACAGGCGGGGGTTCTGAGCGGAGTTCGGCACGGTGATCTTCGGCGGCATGGTACTTTTTCAGGTGTGACCATGAGATGACTGGATGTATGTGCATGTCCGGCGGCAGCTTGAGGCGGAATGCATTTCGGCCGATTTGCTTCACGACTTTGTAGGGTCCAGCCCATTTATGTTGCAGGGAGTTGCTAGACCGGTTGCGTAGGTAAGGTGGCGTTGTGAATTTTGTGGAGACCATGACCTCATCACCCGGTACAATGTCGGGCATGGTTACCTTCTTGTCATGGTTCTTGATCATGCATAGTTGTGCAAACTCTATGTTTTCCTTGGCCTCATCGCTAATTCGTTTAATCTTGACAATTGTGTTGTCTGCGTCGGCATTGGGGTCAGTGGTTAAGGTGTCGAACACAATATCGGCGGCATTCAGTGGCTGGAAGCTATAATTCGTATAGAACGGGCTGTGCTGTGTCGAGCTGTTGCTGCGGCTGTTGTAGGTGAACTCGACGAGTGGCATGAACTTGTTCCAGTCGTTCTGTTTGTTGTTGCACATTGCGCGCAGCATTGTCTCAAGTATCTGGTTTACGCGCTCTGTCTGTCCATCTGTCTGTGCATGGCCGGCAGTGGACATATTAAGTTGCGTTCCCGTCTGTTTCCACAGTGTAGTCCAGAATGATGAGCAGAATTTCGGGTCGCGGTCAGAGACAATGGATTCCGGCAGGCCGTGCAGGCGGTAGATGGTCTCGAAGTACAGGTCAGCAGTCTTCTGGGCGGTCGCGGCATTGTGTGTTGGTACAAAGTGTGCCATTTTGGACAGGCGGTCTATGACGACCATGATTGCATCATATCCATCCTTTGTCTTAGGTAAGCTCACTATGAAATCCATGCTCACGCTTGACCAGTTGCGTCGTGGGATCTGTAGTGGCTGCAGTGGTCCATCACTTGGCCTGTTGCTGCCCTTGACTCGCTGGCACAGGTCACACGTTGTGACGTACTTCTCACAATCCTGGTAAATACCAGGCCAGTAAAACAGCTCACTCAGCTTGTCGTATGTTGGTTGGATTCCTGGATGCATTGCGGTGTCATGAAACTCAGCCAGCAGCAAGGATCTGTCTTGTTTTGAGCCGATGCAACGGCATCCTTTCTTGAACAGGATGCCACCTTGTGTGTGGAATTTGTCAGCAATCTCGCGTGCAGCTCTGGATGTCGGTTCTTTGCCACTGCTAATTGTTTCCATCATGTGTTCCAACTTGCTGTCACCCTTGTAGGAGTCTTCGGGGTTTGCGCTCGTCTTCAGCGCCATTGCTGTGATGGCTGCCATGCGTAGCTCGACTCTCTCCCCCATCCCTGAAGAGCCAACCCATTGGCTCCATGAAGCATAGTATTGAGGGAATCGACCTGTTCCAGGCATGACAGTAAAATCTTGGTCAGGATCAGCTGTGCTATGCGGCCGTGTGCAGCAAACGGAATTGACTTGGCACCTGTGTTGAACAAAATCGCCGATATCTTGCCACGGTAGTTGCTGTCGACAACACCTCCAAGAATGGTGACACCCTTGGACGCCAGGCCGCTGCATGGGGCAATACGCAGGTATGTGCCGGTTGGTGTTGTGGCAGCAATGCCCAGCGGGATCGTCAGGCATGTCTTGGGCTTGAGCATAATTTCCTTTGAGCAGAACACGTCAAAACCAGCATCCTCGGGTGTGCCTTGCAGGGCATTATTGCGTCGTCGTGTAGGAGTTGGATTTGTAGTGTGTCTTCATTGGTCGTTGGGACAGTCAGTGCACACAGGTTCAGGTTGTCGAGAGCATTGATCAGGTCTTCGATGTCATCATCTGGTTCATCGGTATGTTTTGGTGCTGGTGGTTGTGGTGGTTGGTTTGTGTTTGTCAGTTGTGGCGGTGGCAGTGTCGACAGTAGCAGCTGATTTTTGTTTGTCGGTGGTGGTGGCTGTTGTACATCTATTGTTGCAGGTGTAGGTGTGGTTGTCGGTTTAGGTGCAGGGAGCGATTGCTTTGTGAGTTCTTGGATGGGTGGCTTGTCTGGTTGCATGGTGTGTGAGCGGGACAGGCCGTCAGCGACTGGGTTCTTGCTGCCTGAGCGGTATGTCACTGTCATGTCAAACTCTTGAAGTAAACTCAGCCAGCGTGCTTGACGGTTTGAGAGTGTCACTTGTGTGTTTAGGTACTTGATGGACTCATGGTCGGTGATCACATTAAATGGTGCACCCATCAAATAATGGCGCCACTGTGTGAGTGAGTGGATCACTGCCAACAGCTCTTGTTCATGGACTGGGTAGCGGCGTTGCGCATCATTCAGTTTCATTGAGAGAAAGGCGACAGGCTTCCAATGGCTGTCGTGCTTCTGGTGCAGCACCGCACCAATGGCGGTGCCTGAGGCATCTGTCTCAAGTTGTATCTCGCAGTCAGGGTCAAATTGTTGGATGATTGGGGCCTCTGACAGGCAGTTTTTGAGCACGGAAAATGCCATGTCAGCAGCATTGCTCCAAGCAAACTTGTCAAGGCATAGTATATCCGTCAGGGGCAGTGCAACCTTTGAATAGTCCTTGACAAAGCGGCGATAATACCCGCTTAGCCCAAGGAAGGCGCATACATCTGTTGTCGTTTCAGGCATGCGCCACTCCTTGATTGCATCTACTTTATGTGGGTCAGTCGCAATGCCATCAGCAGTCAGAATGTAGCCCAAGAAGTCGACGGATTCCTGGAAAAACGTGCATTTTTCTGGCTTTGAGTGTAAGTTGTGCTGCTTCAGGCATGCGAGCACTGCGTCGAGGTCATTGGCATGGTCTGCCTCAGAGCGCGAGTACACTAGGATGTCGTCAAGGTACACTATGCATGACTTCCCAATCAGGCTGCATAGCGCATGGTTCATGGTTCGCTGAAAGACTGCTGGTGCATTGGTCAGGCCGAATGGTACCACAGTAAACTCGAAGGATCCAAGCTTTGTGCGGAAGGCAGTCTTAGCGATGTCGGCATCCCAGATCCAGACCTGGTG